>NW_027210650.1:2212500-2642500 GCF_029030835.1 Brachyistius frenatus | reverse complement strand
ATTACCAAAGAAAATTCGCTCGACTCGTCCTGGCCACCGTGGATGTAAGTACTAAAACGTCAAGGCTGTTCATCCAACAGCTGCTAAGATGCTTCAACTTCACCATGTGATACTGCTCTAACAGTCTTGATTTCCCTTCGAGCAGCAGAGGGAGATAGACCCAATAAAGGGAGAGGAAAAACAAGAGTGACATGGGGGACATTAAAAGACGCACTTGATCTTGTTTTGGCTTCTAGAGCTGAAACTCAAATTCACTGCCAGGCTAAACTTCACTGACACATCAACAGCAGCAGCATGCCGCTGTGTGTGTGTGTGTGTGTGTGTGTGTGTGTGTGTGTGTGTGTGTGTGTGTGTGTGTGTGTGTGTGTGTGTGTGTGTGTGTGTGTGTGTGTGTGTGTGTGTGTGTGTGTGTGTGTGTGTGTGTGTGTGTGTGTGCCACGCCTGGATTGCCCAGTAGTCAGAGCCTCGGGGAGGCCCTGTCACGAGTCTGCTAACTCATTATGCCATTGTTAGCATATGGCTGTGTGCTAAGTGAGTTGTCTTTTGCCTTATCAAATATTCACAATTACAAACAGAGTGAAACCCTCGCCCAGGTTGGCATTCATGTTTAATTGATACCTCTCTCTCTCTCTCTCTCGTCACCCTGCTCTCTTTCTGTTTTCAGTTTTCGAGTCTCCTCCAGAGGCCAAATAATTCTTGTATTTTTAAAAAGCATCTCAATCTCTTGTCATTCGTACATTAAAGGACAACTCCTATCACGAGGTGTCCTACTTCTCTGAATACGAAAACACATCAGGGTAATGTTTTTTTTTTTTTTTTTTTTTTTTACAATTCACGTTCACAGACAGACTGCATTACAAACCAATGTGGGGGATTATAAAACACCAATTTCTTTTTTTTTAATTGATCCGTTCTGCTGCATGATTTTGGCCTTTAATATAATTGGCCTTTAGTGTTATTTAAGTGAAATGAAAACTTGTAACTGAGTATAATGAATTGGTTTGAATTCTACTATTTTGACAGGAGTTACTGACAAGCATTTAGCACTAAAACGAGCCCAGCAGTCTCATCCTGAAGAAGGCTCCTCTTGGCAGTCTACTACGTAACCATGTGAATGCGTTTTATACATTTATTGAAACATTCTTTAACATGTATTGCTTACGGCGTTGGACATCTGTTGTTTGTTGGTACATTTTTTTCTGAACTCTCCTAAACAGGCGGCGTCCAAATAATTGCTGAAAAACCTGGTTCCGTGTTACAGATGCATTTGCAAACGACAGCAGCATCAAAAGAGGAAGTTGTTTGTTCCAACTGGCATAAATATCCATTTCACTCCATGCACAGCTCGGTGTCACTTGGTGCACGGACAGTCTGCCCCTGCACACAACTTGTTAAGGAGTTTCGTAACATGTTTGTTGCCTTCGCGAACTTCGTAAAATTCATCGTCCCTCCTGCTGCTTTATGTTGTTATTTATGTTGTGATGGATGCACAAACACAAACTTTTCCTTCTGGAACTCATCACTGCGGTCGCACTGTGCTGAGCAGGGGTCGACCTGGTCCTTTCGCCGAGCCAAAGAATGGGCTCTTTAGTGAGCTCCGTTCGTACATCTTGAGGGGGACACTCTTTCCTTGGATGTTTTAGTGTATCGTTACGAAAGAATGCCTGGCGGTAAAGAGACAAATACTTTGTGAATGCTACCGCGCGTGTTTTTTTGCTTGCTTGATCATCCATTTGCCTCTTTGCATCCATCCATCCCTCCCCCCTCCCCCCCGTCCAGCCTGCCTCCTACTCGGATAAAAGTCCCTGCAGCGGGCGCGTGCAGCCTAATCATCTAGTCGGCAAACACATGCGGCCCCGCGAACACGCGTACACCGAGGGTACCCAGGTCACCGCGGGCCCTTTCATGTGTCTTCTTTTAAGAGAACAGAGTCCAGAATCCATACAATGTCTTGCAGCTGTTTCATTATGCTCTCTCTTGTTTGTTTTCGTCGCCGTCTCTGTGATGAGCAGAAACAAAAGGCCGACACATCGCGACACTCTTTGCTTGAAAGGCAGGTGGATTCAATTCCATTACACAGTATGAATCTGCTTTTTGTTACGCAAAGGTTTTGATAAAGAAAAAAACAAAAACAAAAGCAAACAAATTAGGAATTCCATTTTTTTTTATTTTTTTTAAAGAGCATAACAAGTGAGCATCAAAGAGCTGCTACTAAGAAAGGTTTTAAAGTTGAAGTCTGACGATTGTTAACAAAAACTGGCACCTAGAGGTTTACGAAGGAAACTTCAGTGACCTGCGAGTGTTGTGAAAATAAGAACTACGGTAATGTAAAACTGTCCTCCTTCAAGCACTCAATCAACCAAACACCGGCGGCACCTTTATTGTTTTGTCATCCATCTATTCATTAAATAATCATATAACCAATAACTTAACTACACTCACTATCGTTAATTATTCATTTCTGAGCTACCCGCATCTGCATAAAGTCATAAATGCATCAGTCAGGTGACATCTGTACATGAGCCGCCATTATTTTCAGCTCTAACAAACCCTAACTGATCTAAAACATGTCAACTATAAATCTTCAGCCAACACGCTAAGAACAAATCTGCCCAGAGTTCACAGTCAGGGTTGAAGAGCGGGACGTTTTTTTGTAAATTGCAGAGATGGTTTGGTTCCGTCTTTACAACCACAGTCCACCATAACCACAAACCGGCCATGTCAAGTTGTTCCAGGTACCAGAAAGCTGTGTTCAATTCATCACAGGTTGCCTGTTTGATGTTTTATCATTGGCTTTCAGACGGTGATTGAGTAGGGGTTGATAACGGTGATTTAGTCCAGCGTTTTGTGCTCACCGGCTTACTTTAAAACCCCAGAATAGCACTAACCAAATACCTATGACCAAAATGTGGGTTTAACAACTGACTTTGACATTCTCAGGATGCTTTCTCTACCGCTTGACAAGATCTTTAACGAAAAGGTCAAGCACTGAATTGCATCCGAAAATAAAACTTCACGTTTAGCAGTCGATATTTCATCAGCCAATGTTTCAGTGTTCAAGCTTGGTTGATTCTCAATGTGTGATTTCCCCAATTATGCATTGAACTTCGTGAACGGCCGTCATACTGCCGGAAAGATTTTTATTTAAATTGTGGATATTAAACTTGCAGTGTCTCCCCCTTCTGTCAGCCAGAGTAATTACAAAAACATGCGCTCGTCCTAAACTGGATGAATGAAATAAAAGGTGTCAACCCCCCCCCTCCCCCCACCTCCGTTCGAGTTTATGCTCTGCCCTGAGAGCACGCCAAGTATGTATTAATCTTGCCAAAGTGGGAGTGTCTCACCAGACACCACATTTAAAAAGTCTGAAATGTGAAATACACCCACAGCAAAGGGCTAGCTGTTCATTTATACCAAGCGGCAACTTACTATGATGTCACTCATTGGTTTGTGAGCTGCAGTTTTTAAGCCTGGAGTTTCGGCATTTCGGCTGTTGCGATCTTGTTTTTTTGGAGCCGGGTTTGGACGAGCTGAGGACGACCAAGACGTGGAACTGACTTAATCTGACTGAGAACCCCATGACTCTTTGCCTGCCCACCAGTAGCAGAAAGCTGACCGCACCCCAGAAGTGCCAATCAAACCAAACATGCTCCCAAATATACGGATCAATATTGAATTATTTATGGATTTCTTTTTAGGTTGACCGGCCGAACAGTGATCACAAGGAGTTAATTTAGCGAATGACACCATATTGACTCGTTTAAAACAACGACCGACTTTGTATTTGATGAGAGAAGTCAATGCAGCCAGAGGATTTTTGAAGTGGTATTGTACTTCTGCACTGCCTAAACATTTCAGACCCGGAGGTTACGTCCATTTTTTATAAGTTCAAAAGTTAATTTAAAAAACCTAATATCACAACTTGCCAGGGAGTTTTGTTATTTGTATAGCCCATAATATCCTGTGTCTTTCGACCCTCAAATGGAAGCAAATACAAAAGAAAAACATGGAAGATCCTGGCACAGCAACGTAGGAAATCCAAAGTATGCAAACATGTATACTGAATTAAGCAACAACATTTAGCATATGCAAGGATCCTCTTTTCCACGTGTCTCTATAATACTATCTTTGTCTTTCTCTCCTCGTTGCATACTGTATATTACACCACACAAACTCCCTCACACAACCATACAGTCACACACATATTGCCTTTGTGGTGTAGGCTACAGCCCGTAATCAGATTTTAGCATTAACAGGATTAGACGAGAGCAGAGGGTTTTTTTCCCTGCGCAGAGATAGGGAATGAAAACGGTCTATTATACCACCAACAGGAATATGGCAAACGCAGTTATAAGATAGCAGCAGTGACATTGCTCTATCATATCAGATGACAGTAAATGATATCAGGCAATCATAGATCAAAATAACACAACTTTCTCTTTGTTTTTCCATGGCAACGGAGGAGGAAGATCCCAAAGAAAGGACTTCTTCAAAACAGGGCATGTGTGTGTGTGTGTGTGTTACTGCAGCTGTCTTCCATCTCATCAGATAGGTCTCGGTGCCTGCGGGGCTGAAACAAAGCATCTCTGGACATTCATTCGGGCATCGTGATGGACGGACACCCGCCAGATCAAGACCCCAAAGGAGAAAGGCAATGTAGAGACAGAAAGAAGAAGCTGTAAGATTTCTGTTTCCTGCAGGGCAAAGGGGGGTTATGAGGTACTGTGGAAGGGTGCCAAATCAGATACCAGCACATCAAAACTCGCCTCGGGGCAGGGGGTTGTTGGGTGGGGGTGGTGGGGGGAGTTGATGCAGGCGAAGAATCACATGGAGTCTTTGGCAAAACAAAAAGCACACTTATCCAAGCCCTCATGCACAGACACGATTATTCTTTCTCTGCAACGGTGAAGCGCTGACTTGACACATGAGCGATGCCATCTCCTTCTCGCCTCTTCCCCTTTACACGCACACACACGCGCGCGCACACACACACACACACACACACACACACACACACACACACACACACACACACACACACACACACACACACACACACACACACACACACACACGCACACAAAGTCACCCACACACTCGGAGAAATACCCAATGGTCTGTAGACATCAAATTTTCAAACCCACCCTCCCCACGCTTCAGTCAGGAAATCGCATTTTCCTCCAGCAGCCCCAATCCGTAATAAGCACAATGTAGCAGCTAGATCCACCTTGTCAAACCTCTGAGAACACCATTATGCCGTTCCTCAGCACCGCCTTGAGCCCGCTACGAGCAAACAATCAAAAACACGCACCCATCCATCCAGAGAGAGGGATAGGGCTACTATTTCCAGTTCTCCCTCTCATCTGGGACGGTAACGAGCTAGTTTGAAAGAATGGAGAAGGTTTAGGCAGAAGTGCGGCCACGAGGGAAGGAGAAGGAGTAAGTGTACGGTATTTAATCATCAGCGAGGGGAGATAGGCCCGCAGGGTGGCGGCGCTACAATTGGCAGCAGCGGTCATTCATTCAGAGTGACATTCATTAGTGTGCCCTATAATCTGCCACCTACACGCCAGATAGGATGAAGAGCAAAGGAGAGAACAGGCTCTATGAATCACAGGCGTGGACGCTATCGTACCGGGGACTCCCCTCTTACTCCCACCCACCCCCCAAAAAACAACAACAACAACAACAACAAAACTTAATGAGGCTGCCAGATCCTCCACAAGCAACGCCGTCGGCTTCGTCACAGAAGTACAACTGATGTTACGTGCAGCAGGAATGGTGTACATAAACATTAAAAACACCAGCGTTGAACTGCAAGGTCCAGTAATAAATGTGCTGATTTACGGAAGATTAATCAATCTCATTTCACGTAAATAATGAGTCCCTTAAAAGCTTATTTTATGTTTTACTGAAAGAGCTGAGAGACTTTAATAGTTCAAGTCATTCATCAAGCTCATCCAGCTCATCTTGTTCCGTTATCTCCCTTTTAAAGCATTATAACCTGCAGATCTTTGGGTGTTGGACTGTTTCTTGGAGAAAGAAAAAGTACTTCAACAATTTCACCTTCGAGTTCTGTGAAAAGTACAATGGGCATATTGTACTATGTTCTTGCCATTGTGGAGACCAGCCAAAGAAATCCATTACTTTAAAGAATTGTCAGCTTAATCGTGAAAAAAAGGAATACAACAAACACACAGTCACTTGAATGCTAGATTTTTTTTTTTTTTTTTTTGCTTTTTTTTTCAACAGAACTGAGCTCCCCAACTTCACATTTGAGAAATCCTTCATCGGGAAAGAATAAAAGAAATCAAATAAAGACGCAGTGGCATGTAGCAGCTCCAGCCAACTTGGCACAGCAACTCAGTTTTCTATTACCATTTTTATTCTTTAATGAGGGTTAATTAGACTCTCAGTGGGTCTGTCCATTCTTTTCTCTCCACGTGTGATGATTTAAGGAGCCACTCGCAAGAAAACAGCACACTGCTGGGACGAATGGAACAAAAAAGAACAGACATGCGGCGTGAAGGAGGGACCGTGTACCGGTGGCTAAGTGTTTTTGTGTTTCTGCTAAATTTAATGGGTTGTGTCCTGATACACTGGCGTCTGAGAAAAACACTCAAAACCAACCAACCAACCAACCCTCCCCACCCCCACCCCCCCCCCCCAAAAAAAAAAAAAAAAAAAGAAAAACACGCCAGTTATCCACAATTTGCCAGAAAGCGATTTTGTCACTAAAACACCACTCAAGGGAGACACAGATGGCTTCAGCGCTCTGCGCTTCCGCAGCTAATTTGGGCCTCACCGGTGAATCTGTGGTTTGACGTTTGGAAATACCTGTGGATTGTTAAGCGCAGGGAATCATTCCGCGTCGTTCGTCTTCACAGCTGCAGCGAAAACACAGTGCGGGGAAAATCTCCGGCAAAGCCGTGCAAGCTTTTCGCCAACAATGACTCATTTTGCCGAGTTTATCTTTCCAAAAAAAAAAAAAAAAAAAAAAAAAAATCCAGTTTGCTTGAATGACTGGTGGACTTTCTGCGCTTTTTGGAGTGAGGATCGAAGTGGGTAAGTAGCATGAAGTGTAAAACATGTCCAAATTTGGCGTGAATTCTTTCGTCAGCTAACGCGTGATCTTTACTGGGAAACTGGTAATTGCTGCTATTTGTATTATATTTGATTTGAGCAAAGAAGCGTCAAATGGAGGCAGAATTTAAGAAAACAATTTTTTTTTTTTTAAATGGCAATTGAAAAATATTCAACGACAGTCGAACAAATACCATCAGCTGATGAATATCACGCTATTAGATTCCAAAGCTTCATAGAAGTCCGGTATGTACGAGGAGGGGGGGGGGGCACTTCCCATCGCCTCATCCTCTCCTTCCAATGAACTAATGATTTTAGTTTCAGGTGATTATACACTAATGAAAAGATAAATTCCGCAGAATATTATAAGCCATTTCTGCCATTGGAATCCCCTGAATCCAACATCCAAAAAAGGTATTGCTTCTCTACAACAAAAGAAAACAACTTCTCCTGATTTTATTGGTGTCTGTCTAATGTTTGACTGAAGTGTTTGGATTTGAGAGAGACTGAGGATGGAGGGAAGAGTTTCCACAAGTTTGAATTATCGTTCTGTTCGCCCTGAACTTCACACACAACAATAAAGCAAGTGATGTTGTGGCTTTTTCACTTTATAACCGGCAAGAGAAGAAAAAATATATATCTTGAAGCTCCTTGAAGTGTAAAGACTCCAGAACAGATGTAAAATCTTGAATTTATGTATGAGGGAGAAATAAACTATACATGTTAACCTTACCACAAGAATAACTGATGTTACTCTAAATGATTTAGCCAAGGGATATACACACCAATATAAAGACAACTATAATTTGAATTTGAATTTCTACCCTGCATACCTTTCGTACATGATTGCCTCAAGTCAAAACCCCACAAGGATATCAGGCTTTCAGCATATGGATCCAAAAAAACCACAGCACAGTGGGGGGGAGTTTGAGCAAAACACTCTTCCGGGGAGAATTTTTTTCTTCAAAACTGAATTGCAGGGAATTAATTGGTGGGATCTTTTGCCACCAATCTTCTTTCATTAACGGCATCGTTAATAACGGATGACGTTTCTGATGTTTAATAAAGAGGGAATTCTTAGCAAATTGAGTGAATAGGAGATGGGGAGAGACCAAACAGGGCATTGGACGGTCGGGTGGCAAGGACACAAAGTAGATGAAAACGAAAGTGTGACACAATACAGGGAGAAATAAATAGGATTAGATAAAAAGCAAGGGCAGGTGCCAATAACTCACAGCCCCTTGGAGCTTTGAAGTAAAAGTTAGTTTATTAAGCTCATTATTTCGCACATTGCAGGTAAGAGCAATCAACCGATCAATCCACCGTTCTGGTATTATGCAATGCTATGCATCATCCGTATTAAGAGACCTGTGACTCATTTATACTAAAAAAAAAAAAAATCTAATAATTTCTAATAATGAAGACAGGAAGACCACGTGGGAGTGTGGAAGAATTTGTGAGCTGCGAGGTGTAGCGTAACTTTGCTTGACTGCCTCTGACAGCGAGAAGAGATGAGACTTCCTGTTAATAGTCCAACACACACACGATCTATTATTTCTCTGTGTTGCCTGCACAAGGATAGAAACTTTTGAAATGGACTCGTGTTAAAAGCCATCTGTTTTACTTTCCTCACCCGTTCTGTTTTTTGGGTTTTGTGGGTTTTGTGGGTTTTGTGGGTCCCCCCCCCACCCCCCCACCCCCCCACATCCTGCCTCACAGTGTTCATCCGCCGTCTGGCTGAGTGAAAATTAGTGAAGACGCCATCACGCTGATCTTGACGTGGAGAGATACTCACGATCAGTTAAAGAGCTCGAAGCCAGAGCAGCGCTGCATGAAAGGTACAAATCATCGAGCCAAAACTACGACAACAACGCTGATTATCTTTCTAAATGTCAGATTTGCTTTTAACCTGCTGAAGACTCTCTCTCTCTCTCTCTCTCTCTGATTTGTTATCATGTTACTCAACTCAGGAATGACGAAAAAGAAACAATCAAAAAGGTGAAAAAAAATCAACACCCGCTAGTTCTTCCTTTTACCCAACCTGCAACAAACAAAATGTTGATTCAGCATGGGGCCGACATCTGGCAACTTTAATGTGCAGTGAGGTAAAGTTTGGTTAGTTAAAAACTACTGTCGGTGTGAAAGAAAAGAGTCTGAGAACGGACATAAACTCCAGTCTGGCGTGAACATCAAACACACTGTGCGCCCTTTCGCCACACTTTGTTTCCCCTTCGGTATTTAAAGGGCACATTACTCCTGGTGTCTCCGCTGAAGGTTGGCACTGGGCATAAATTGTACGCGACCATATCTTCCTTTATTAAATTATAGTTTTAAAGCAGTGACTCGGCTATCACTTCCTTAAAACTCTCTCACTCACAGATCTCATCGGCCAACAAAGACATCACAAATCAAATTTAATTTCTTTTAAAATTGAAATGGTCGGAATTTTGAATAAAAAGTCAATCAGACAAAAGATGCACATTTAAGAGGAGTTATAAGCTGAAACAAAAAGTAGACGAACAAATACTTGTGGTCATTTGTTTGTTAAAAAAAAACAATCACTAAACACACTAACTCAAATGTTGTACAATCTAGTGAATGTGTGTTACTTTTCACCATTCCAACTACAAAAGATTACTAACCTCTAATTTGTATAGAGCTGCATGGTACATATCCGTCTCGTGCATTTATGCCAGTGTTAAAGCGTAGCTAAATTTCGGCAAAGTATAAATATGGAAATAATTCAGTATCATAAATAATGCAGAATACTTTCACTGTCTCGTGTAATAAACTAAATTCAGCCATTTTCCTTATGGAGCATTACAATATTCAGCAGACTGGCTGGAAGTGTGGACTTTGTGCACAGCGCACCAGGCGGGAGGGTGTATAAATGTTTTATTGGATACCTTGTTACTGGGGTCAGACAACAGCGGCGGTAAATGCCTGCTTTGTTGTGACGAATTTATGTTCTCTCTGTTTGGAAGGGGGGCGGGGTGGGGGGGGGGGGTTGGGAAGCGCGACTGATGCGAGCGCACCTCTGCATACGTGGGTAAGCGAGAGGACTTTTGCGTACGTGTGCGAGGGTGAACGTCGGCGTACGTTCGTCCTCCACCCTCTCCGTGTTGAGTCTATCAGGGATGGAACTTGTTGAACTTGTGACTCTCGGAGAACAATCAGCGAACGCCTGGTGTATGCTAAACAATCTGGAGGCGTATGCCTGTGTGTGCGTGCGCGCGTGCGTGTGCGTGTGTGTGTGTGTGCGCGCGTGTTCGTAAGTATAAACCTGGCTGTGCATGAGCGGCAAGAGTTGAAGCACAGCTGAGCTGGAAAACACAAGGAGGACAAAAGGAGGCAGAATGTGTGTATGTGAAAAGGTTTGTGTGTGTTTCAGCAGCAGGATACAATGTGTTTCTATTGCCACACACACACACACACACACACACACACACACACACACACACACACACACACACACACACACACACACACACACACACACACACACACACCTGGAGAGATTTGTTTTGTTCTGGTACGAAACGTTTTCAGTGTTCTTGTGAGACTTTTAATGTGCAATCTAATCCGCAGCCGTAGTGAGTGATGTTGCTAATATTCCTTGACGCCGTTTTTTTTTTGTTGGCCATCACTCCAGTTTCATGTGTTTTTGCGTGTCTGCCGACTCGCCCGACTGACTGACTGACTGACTGACTGACTGACATTCCACCGGTCTGTCTGCCTGATTATCTACAGAAATACCAGCAGGTGTCTCGGCTGTGATTCTTCAGTAGTTCCCTTTTCCCAAATGCTTTGCTCTATATTTATGAAGGCTCTAAATATGGCAATAAAAAGCATATAGTCTGGAAAACGGTTATGGATCCCCAGTGGTCGAGTCTCAATGTTTCTTTTTACGACAGAAACACAAATGAAGAGTGAGGTAGAGGCAATTAGAGACGGATGGCGAGTCGTACATGTCTGCTGGAGAGATGAGGAGAAAAGCAGGGATTGCCTTTTTTTTTTTTTTAACACACACACACACACACACACACACACACACACACACACACACACACACACACACACACACACACACACACACACACACACACACACACACACACACACACACACACCAGACACTGACCCAGCCGCTGTTCAAGCCATTACAATGATTCAGATGTGCCCGTGGGAAACTGCATGAGTCACCTACAAGTAACATTTGTGTTCGTCCAACGAGTCGAGTCTCCCGCTTCACCACTTCTAATAAACGCATCGACACAGCAGAGTTTAAATATGCTGAAAAAGTATTGTGCAATATGTACAGGGAAAAAATAGAAATACCAAAAACGGCATCAGCTCCGTTGTTTGTTGGTGTGTGTCACGTTGCTGCCGCCTGGTGCGAACCAGAACCCAAATTCACTGCGAGAAAAATGAGGCCGATGTGGAAGCGCCTTAAGCTTGCGGTACCACCGAGTGCCGCTAGAGGTCGGCTCCAAAAAGCCTCCGGCTCCGTGGACTCCAACTCAACTTGTCTCATAAAATTCTCAAAACAAAATTTCTCCACTGGTTATCTCGGTTTTGTGAGCTAAAGTCGCTCCTTCCTATTAGTTTTTTTTTACTGTTAACCACCGACACCGGTCGCTGATCCGTCCGCCCTTCGCAGCGGCTGTGCGGTTGCTCATACGAGCCGCGTTCCCAGACTGTATTCACAGCAAAGGAAACTGAAGCTGAGAGCGACAGTCGGCGCAGCCCGGCCAACGATGAAGATGACGTCGTGGTAGTTTCGTGTTCATTTTTAATGCTGCACTGAGGGGGTATTATTTCCCGTGGAAAACTAAATCCAGAAAAGTGGAAAGAGTCCAGTGGAATAAAGGCTGTACTGGGAAAAAAAAAAAAAAAAAAAGGTCTATAAATGATACAGTGACAATATAAATGTCTCCAGGAAGACACCCACATAGGACTCATATAAAGCACGCAGACGATGTGCTGTCATGTGCAATAATAACAGTCTAATGCATCATAATTAGGTTCAGCAGGTTGAACAATCACCTTCTGAAACAAGGGAGCCGATGAGATCGTTTATGCCACAATGCTCCGTTCTCTCAGCTAAACACGGCGGCCAAAGGCCTCGTTTGGTAAATGACACGGCAAACTCGGCTTTGGTCGCCCACCGTCTCGGGTTCTTGCCCCTTCTTCCCTTCTTGAAAGACAGCAAGTATGAAGTCATTCCACGCGGAGCCTTTTCTTCTCTTATTAATGTGACAGTGCTGTTGCAGCCCTGCGAAAATGAAGATAACTCCGAAGACGGGGAAATGCAGATTAATTGAAGGACCCAATAAGAAAATCATAGGCTAAATTAAAAACTGAGGGAGCCTGTTATAGATGAGACGTCTCTTTGACATGAGCACTGTTCCAATTATTGTTTTAGGGCCCAGAATAGAAAAGTCAAACAGAGTGCTCAGTGGAGTGGGAAGGGACTGTATACCAGGGATGGCTGCATATTCACAATGATTTTTTTTGCGAGGCCTAAACATACTACCACGTATGGCAGAAGCAATCAATCAAGCATGAATTTGTATTATTATCTGCATACAATTGCCGGGACAACAGCCCGTAAAAAAAATGGCTTCAAATGAGCTCCCAGAGGAATCGACCTTATTGAAGGGAGACGTTGGTGCGACGACACCCGTGCACGCGAACAGATCGGAGCATCTCCGGCAACGCAGGAACAAGCGGTAAGCCATCCCACAAGTTCTTTTGTGCGTCTCCGCTTGTGTAAATCTGCCAGCGTGCTTACGTTTTGTCACCGCGTTGGCTGTCACGGCGTTGCCAGCTGCCTGCTCAGGGTGGCGGGGGATCTTTAATCACACACCCACAGTCCCTGGCAAATTACTGCCTGCTGGACTGGAATTGATAAACCAATAGCCACGACGGCGGGGGAGCCGGAGCCGTCAGTGGAGCAGAACCACCTGGGTGGAGTCGTGGAGGACTGAAAAAAAAAAAAAAAAAAAAAGAAACGGGTTCGCGGTCGAGACGGCTTCGTCTCGAAATTCCTCGTTCCTGACGTCGACGGGCATAAAAGCCGAAGAACGCGTCAACCTTCGCGGAGCGCCGTCGCCTACGGCCGGATCGGACCGAGGGCGCGGGGGAGGCGGCGCGGGGGAGGCGGCGGCGCCGAGACGCGGAGGTGCGTCGCGAGAGGAAGATCAGAGACGACACGTGTGGGGGGGGGGGAAAGCAAGGCCGGCTGCCTTTAAGTTGCTGCAGCAGCAGCAGCAGAAGCAGCAGCAGCAGCTGCGCGGCCGCGGCCGCACAAATGACCTCGGCGCCTCCCGCGCGGGCCCAAGACTGCAAACAAGAGTCTCGAGGATTGATCCTAATACACTAATGATGCTGCAGCTGTCACGGACTTATCACTCCTCACTCTCCGATGCTCTTTTCCACGGCTGCATGCAGACACCGTCCCTCACGCTGCTTTGATCTCTCCTCTCAGACCTTCCTTCCCTGCCTCCCTTCTTCTGTTTTTTTTCCGCTGCTCTCATTTATTCTGACATATTCCACTCGGTGTTTCTCATCTTTCCTTTTGCCGCGTCGAGGTAAAGATGTGTTGCTGTTTTGGTTTTTTTTTATTTGTTTTTGTGGGAGGGTTGTTTTTTTGGGGTTTTTTTTTTGCAAGGTGCAAGAATTTTATATTCCGCCGGAGTTTTCGTCTTTTTTTTTTTTTTTTTTTTTTTTCTTTCTTTAACTCAAGCAACGGTAAATAAAATATTTTTGTCTCCATCTATAACAACGGAGCTAAACGTTATTCCTTTCTCTCTCCGTCTCTTGTTTTTTTTTTTTTTTTTAAGTTACACAATTTGTACACCTGCTGCCTCTTCTGCTCGAAAGATCCCTCCACATCTGTGCTCTCCGTCCCTCCACCTGTCCCGCTCATTCAGATGTTGCCAACGCCGGTTGCACACAGCGAAGATGCAGCAGACGTCCCCAAATATCCAATTGTTGTTGGGTTTTTTTTTCCACAGCCAAGTGTTCCGCGCCCCTCTCGGGGTCCAATTTATCTAGTGGCGCCAGGAGCCTGGTCTCGTCTGCCTCGGCTTGCTGAACGTTGTGTAAAAAGCTGGAGAAGGCAGTTTGTGACATGCGACGGATGGTATTTTCCTGTAGCGGGGTGTTCTCACTTTGATTCTCAATGGCAGATATTGAGTGACACCTTTTTGCAAGAAATAAAGCCAGAGGGGAAAAAAAAAAAAAAAGAAAGAAGATAAATCCCTCTGTAGCGAGGCACATGAAGGGCGGCTGACAGTCGCATACCATGCGGCGTTTTCTTCAGTAGAGAAGATCATGACAAATCTGGTGCGAGTTTTTATTTTATTTTATTTTTCTGTATTTGACTCAAAGCAGCGTCGCAGCACGGTGAAGAGGAACTCTGCAAAAAATGTCAAAGCATTTCATCACGCCGTGATTAGCACCAGCAATTTGAGACCGAATTCGGTCTAAAATAGTGGAGGACTACGGTTATCACTGACGTGAAAGACACATCACATGACATCATATTTTAATGATAAAATCTGAATAACGAATCACATTACAGTCACTTCTGGTTAAAAAAAATTAATAATAATCCACGCAGAGGCCAGCCAAGGAGCCATTCATGGCCTTTTAATTAATTAATACATTTCTGCATATAAGTGATGATCAAACATTGCTTTGATCCACGTTTTTCTTTTCCTTTAACTCGAAGGTTACGTACATATTCCACTGAAAACGAATCCGTCACATCGCACATGAATCATCCTCTTTATTGCGTAACTATTTCACGTACAGTGTGTATAGCGGGAGGAGAAGGCATTTATTGTCCAAATTGAACGGCCGCGAGGACAGACGGTGATGCAGTGAAACGTTTTTTTGCGGCCGGAAGTTTTGCGCATCAGCGTTTTATTTGATTATATTTAAGTTGAGCGGATTTTCTTCGACTGACTCCCTGCCAGGGCGATCTGTTTTCATGGCCGCGTTAACTGTTTTCATGACCGCGCTGACTTCCAAGAGTGGGACCACAGCTTTCAGGCTCAAAGGTTATAAAAGGAACCTGGATATAAGATCTGTGGTATAATCACCGAATGTAATATAGAACTGTACTTTTCTTACTATTACTTTAACATACTGTTAATTATTTGTGATCTCAGGCCAACGTGGACCCAACACCAGTCTGAATTACTGCTCTGATATAATTGTGAAACAACTGTGTCTGTATCCCGATGAGGAGGAGGGACTGACTATACAATCCCTCAGCGAATAATCAAAATAAAAATCAGCACCACATATGTGACTTCCCCTGGAGAAGCAGCACATAAGGCACAAACGGATTAGTCGCTTTATGAAACAAGGGAACTGGTAGGAAGAAGCAGTTCATTAAACAGGACTTGGCAAAGACATTCCCTTCAGTCATAAACACACACCCGAGGGGTACAACAATGGATGTTTGGATGTTAGGTAAAGCGGCCGCAGGATCTGACTTTATTGCAATGCTCATTTTTTTTTTTTTTTTTGTATAGTATTGTTGTGGGACACGTAGTCAGAAAACCAAATGCTATTCAGACAATGAAAACAAAAGCTGTATGGCAAAGATAATGCTTATTTTAAAATCCAAACATGTTAGACACAATAAAAAAAATAAAAAAAATTGACACACATCTGCTGAAATTCAGAAACATTTTGAAATAAGCGATAAAAGCGAAGCAAAAGCAAATCATAAAGCTGACTAAAAGCCTCAATTTTACCGAACAGGAGTGAACCAGCAAAATGTCAAACTGGGTCCTCCGTGAAATGTTAAGACTTATTAATGTGAGCAGTGTTTCTTAGATTTGAGTTCTGCTGTGATAAATGTGATAAATAATAAACCAAACAGCACATTCTCAGGCACATTTATAGCAGACAAACACCCCACAGCGGGGCTAATCCGAGGCAGACGTGAAGTCAACGCAGAATCACACACACAATGACTAACAATAAACTGAATCCGCAGTTCATTAGCGTGGACTTCATGCTGCAGAGTATTCAAAAGAGCGTATCAGCCCATAAGAAAATGAAGAATTATGGTGGTCGAAGGCGAGTAGGAAGTTCACCCCTGACAGTGATGTGGAGTCTGCCGCTGCCGGAAAGTATGTGGCGCTCAGCCCTCTGCCATAATCAGACATATCAGGCACTACTGCACACACGGGCCCCGGCTCCCAACTCCCAGTCAATTTGATATATTAAACAATTATTGAATATGCCACCAAACAAAACTCAGTGACACAAAGAGCTGTGTAAATCTCTGGCTGCTTCCCCTAAATTATGTATGACTCGATGAATTATTCATTAAGAGGAAGTGGAAGAGGAAGGAGATGACGGCAAATATGAGGAAGAAAAAAAAAATATTGAAGGGTGGAAAATAAAACAATGGACTGTAAATGGAATAAAAGGAGCACTCAACAAAAAAAAAGAAAAAAAGAAAAAGCGACACTCTCTAAAAGGCTGAGCCTCTTCTGTTTGGTGGAAGCGCGTGGATTTGGCAAATCAGAATGAGTCAGTCGATTCGAATCGAGTCCGCTGTCATTCATGGATGAATAGAGGCTTATTATGATGATAACATTATGGCGACGGCGTGCACGCGTGACGGATCAGCTGTGGCTGCAGTGTTAGGAGAAGATAGTGTGATTGGCAAACGATAAGTAAAAAATACAACAAAAAAAATACAAATAAAAAAGCGCGATGGCGTTCCGGCTAAAAACGGCGTGCGCCTGCGTGTCTGCGTTCGCACGGGACAATGAGGGATATTTGTACGGCGGACGTCCGCTGCCAATTTATCGTGTGTTGCCTTTTTATAGCATATTACACGGGTCGGGACGTAATCTCAAACTCGACACCGCAATTCCATTTTTAATTTTTTTTTTTTTTTTTTTTTTTACCGAAATCATGAAATAGATCCGCATGGATTATGCATCATAATGGTCGTTAGAGAAGGCTCTGCATGTTTTCTGATGTCCGAAGGTAACCCGGTAGCCAGGTTTTTTTTAAAAAAAAGAAACAAATATTCCACAACATACCAGAAGATCGCTGCATTGTCATCGTATGGAAGTTTGACTTTTGGTTTCTAAACATGGCTCCGGATCGCAGGCTATAATTACAGCAGGACAGGTGCTCCGGGTAGAGTGGGTTAGCTGAGCTGTCACTGCCCTCCACCTCCCCCCGCCTCACTAGCAACAGTGTTTTACATATAGATTGAATTACCTGCAAAAGTTCTGCCCTATGTAAATGACCGTTATGCTAATATGGAGCAACAACACACATCCTGTCATCCGGAGGAGGCGCAGAAATGTGTGCGTGTTTGTGCGTGTCAGGCAGTCTCAACTGAAATGCTCGAGTGTTGCCGCATCCTTAAAATGCTCATTAAGAGCAAATTATCAAATCTGAAATGAAAATTTAATTAGCAGTTAATATCCACCATGAGTTGGTAAAAAAAAAAAAAAAAAAGCCGATGTGGGATGTGGCTGCCGAACCCCCGGAGTACAGACAGCGAGACAGAACGCAGACAGAACCGCAGCTTAGCTTCAACCTTTAGGGAGATGAGATCATGACGGGGCAACAGAGGAGACCCCGGGGACAAGAACAGGTGCAAAACACAAGGACAGGAGACAGCTGCATGACTGATGAAGAATGTCTGCCTCTGTATGAGAAGAAAAGACCAAAAGCTATGTGGTGAACGAACAGACAAGAGATGTGGAGAACAATATGATTGGCTCATGCAGGAAATACGAAATAAAACTAAAACTATCCTCGGTCTGTTAAAAAGGTCAAGGGGTTTGAAGGAGTGAGAGATTGAGATGATGTATGCGTGCGATGCAATTTGAATGTTACAGGCGGGCAGGTTCTACCAGCGCAAAAGAGACAAAGGAGAGCAACTGCTGTACTCGAGTTGAAGGAAGAAAAAGGAAAATGGTGATCATTAGCTGAATGCCAGGCCGAGGCTAATGACGGGTGAACCGGAGAACAGAGCTGGAAGCACTGGGGAGCTGAGCTAGCTTTTACTGAGCCTTTCGGGGAGCGAAAGAGCCGACACGTTCCAGCCACTCGCTATTCTGGTCTGATTGGAGTGGTCTGGAGAACCCCGGCGAGCTCATTGTGATGAGGTTGGAAGTGGAGGGGTGGGAGGGTGGGTGGGTGGAGGGGGGTCGGTGGGGGGGGGGGGTGTTACTGCGAGAGCAAGAGAGACCACAAAAGAGATGCTTGTGCCACGGGGGATCAGGTTGCAAGGCCGAGGGGGTCACCATCTCTGGCCCCTTTAACAGACTGCATTCCTCGGGCAGGGCTAATTTAAAACACATCTGTTGCTCTTGCTGTAACAGCGCAGCCTTCAGCGCTTCTTCTGCTGCTTCCCTGAAAGCGCTCTTTCTCCGATCGTGGCCTACTTTTAGATTTCGGTTGGCTATGTTTTTCTTTGAATGTCTCTTTCTCATATTGATTGTATATCTCTTACATCTTTCACCGATATCCATTTCCCCCAGCTTTTCCCACAGGCTCTACTCGGGCGGCCCACCCCGGTCCTTCAGATAAAAATCACTGGGTTTTAACTTCATCTTGCACGGCATCCAAAGGTAGCCTGCGTGTGAGGCATTCGGTGAACATCAGTAAACTCTAGCATCTATTGGTAGTCTGCATGTGAGGCGTTCAAGGGGACATCTGTAAATTGTAGCCTCTATTGGCAGTCTGCATGCGAGGTGTTTAGGGGACATTGGTAAATTGTAACATCTAACTATAGCCTGTGTGTGAGGTGTTTAGGGACATGGTAAATTGTAGCCTCTATTTGTAGCCTGCATGTGAGGTGTTTAGGGGACATCTATTAATCACAGCTGAAGAAAATAACCTTGGTTACACTCTCCCCCTGTAAACTGCATGCACACTGTGCCACTCACCACCGCCAGTAAATTCTCAACCTCTTAGAAACTCTGTAACTTCCCTACTTCCCGTCTCTGCCTCTCCGTTCGACTGTTTGTTTGTGACCAACATGATAACGAATGGCTGCATTTGCATAAAACGTGCATATTCATGCTTCCAAGAAGCAACCTTTTGATTTTGGTCACCCGGTTCTCTACATGGCCACCATCACACAAAAACTCGCATTACATAACCGTCCTATCGTCTCATGTTATCTTGACCGTAACGACGACTGTACCTGGGGAGATTATTAGGCCTTGGCATAGAGGTCTGTGAAGCTCTCTTTCTTCTTTTCTGTTGCCTCTGGTCTTTCATGTGTTGCCAAACAGATTGACCAAGGATGCCAAAAATATCCCCCGGAGTCAATGAAACATCACGCCAGAAAAGTTTTTTTTTGTGTGTGCCATCTTTAACAGTGATCTTTCTGTTTATGCCTGTAAGAGCATGAAATAATACCCACAAACAAATCAACCATATAGACTCTCAATGTCTCCATTCTGTGCCAATTCACCATCCAACAATTGGAAATACCAACGTATTTATCCCATTGTGGCTACATTAATATTCATAGGGATCCGATGCTAAACAGTGAAGTGAGACTCCCATGTTTAAAGCGGTCTGGGCTGATTAGCATGCCAGAGTTCTGCTCATATATCCTGAGTGGGTAATTACTGCAATGTCCCTAATTGCGACACTTGGCGATTAAAACCTTTGTTTCTCTTTCACAGTGACCCCGGCAACCAGGTGAACAAAGTTGCAGCGTGTGCCGTCTTTTCTCACCGCGACGTTTCTTTTTCACGGCGAATGTCGAGCGCTTAATAGCGCCAAAGAAAGAAATGAGTGTAGAATAAAACATTTACAAGGCGACTAAGTGCTGCCTGGCCAAGGAGGTCAAGAACAAATTGATATAAGCATATAATTTCTCGCATGTATTGATGCAAAGTCTCTGCATGTGGTCATCTTCTCAGCCAAGAAGCAGGAGGTAGTTTTAAGAGAACGGTTGAGAGGAAATGTAAAAGTTGTTGCTGTTTCAAACACCGAATCTTTTTTCTGCTGTACTGAGAGGCAGCAATACTTCCAGCCTCGTTAAATCGTTCAGTTTAATAACTCCTCTTTCCCTGCTGCTGACATTATTGCAGCGCCAAGTGCCAATGTTTTGTTTGTCTTTCCTTCAGACACATAATCGAGCATGCACCTGTTTGGTATATTTCTCAAAATGCATAAAAAGTTTGGTGTCTTTGACATACAAAAAAAATAAATAAATAAATAAAATGCCACGCAGCTGCAGAAAAATCCATCATTTGGACATAAAATACCTTTTAATGTTGTCGTGTATGATAATATAGATGTTCAGTCATCAATTCAGTAAGTTTATGACCGGGCTGCATTTATTCTTGAGGGAAAAATTACCAGAGTTGGATATGGATTTAAAAAATATATATATAGTTTTAACTGCATATTTTTTAAAAAAAATATGATACCAAGTAAAAGGTCTTTGTGTAATCGCTTGATGACAACATAAACTGTGCAGGGCTCCTATAGGTGGAAGGTTAGAGAGCAACACGGGTCAGCCGGGCTAAGCTGGTCATTGATTGGGTCGGGGCCACGGCAGCAACAATCCTGCGCAGCCGTACCCTGCTGAAGCCAGGAGAGGCGAGAGGGAAATCACTTCTAAAAGGTCTGGGTTAAGCTACTGGGAGCTGACCACCTGAAACACATACAGTGAGAACATACTGGCTTGGAGACAGGAATCAATGAGAGGAAGAACGATGGACTACATGTAAAATGTAAAGCAGTGCGAGCAGAACCGAGGAACAGCGACACCTCAATTAAGCTGTCACAATCCAGAACAATTCCCCCAATTCGTTAAGTTATTGTTTTGCTGTCTATTGACGCTGTAATTTGCGGGTTTAACCAACTGATTATGACAGTTATTGTTGTAATCTTTTGGATGAGACTTTACATAAAAACTATAAACCTTGTTTTTCACCCATCACAGTGTTACAGGATGGTTTTGTAGTAGTTGTATTTGGAACCTAAAAATCTTCCTACATGATTTGCATTAACTAAAAATGAGCCAAACCGATATAAATGTGTTTCCAACCCCTCTGAGTGGATGAGTCTTCTCTTTGAAGTGGATAACAGAGTCTTTAAATGGCTGTGGAAACACTCAAAAGCCTCCCCAACCCAACCCCACCCCACCCCCCCGCCCCACCTCCCCGACAGCCTCTTTGATTGATTTTTCATTTGTCCCAGATATTTCATTTCATACCATTCTGAGTCTTTAAATGATTGAACAATATGCCTCTCTCTCTGTATTTCATTTTTGTGTCTTGGCTTTTTTAAACTTCGCGTGTTTACACGCCTTAAGCAGCGAGATGACAGCGTGCGACAGCTCACATAAAAAAAAAAACAATAAAAAAAAAAAAAAAACGCTGTCGTCCCAATTTCTTGTCTGATAATATGTTTTAATTTAACTTCCCTCATTAGAAAAGCGTCAGGGTGATAAATATATGTGGCTTGCTCGACACGAGAGTCATTTACATGAGGATATTAATAGATTCATCATCCAGGCTTAAGCACATCAATTATGAAAGGCCTGTAACCTGAGAAAAGTGGGAAAAAAACCAGAACAAAACAACAACAAAAACTGCCCCATTGAAATGTTGATGAGAAATGTAATTACTGGAAGTACAGCTGGGGCAAAACAAACATTAACAATTGGCTATGAATGCCAAATTATGAAACCAAACTGTGTATAAATAAATATGCTTATTTATGTACATAAAGTTTCACAAGTACTTAGAAGTAATTAGTAGCTGCTTTACAGCACTGTGATTTATCACGCAGTGTACGTTGGGAATTCATATTTTATCAGTAAGACATGTTGTGTTTGCACAACTGCTTCCCTGACTGCTATTGACATTTCATTTTATTGCTGTCAAACAAGTTTAACACCCCCAAACAATACCACCAGAGGGCTCTAATCAAGACAATTTAAAATTATTTTCGTCTTGTAAATTATGTTTTTATCTTGCCATCACTGAAAAATCAATAAGCTTTTGTTGTCCATTGGCGATGTAATTTGTGGGTTTAACGAACAGATTATGACAGTCAGCGGAGAGTTGGAAGAGGCTGATTTATATCTCCACCCATGAAAACCAAGACTTTTTGATCGCTGCTTTCACTCGTGCAGAACTCGCTGCCCAGGCAGAAAGTAGCGTGAAGATTTACATTTCAAAAGCACGTCTCCTCAAACCTTGTTTAACTCTGAGCTGTAAAAAAAAAAAAAAAAAAGCAATCCAAGCTAGAATCATACTTTCCCTTGTGAAATACAGGCTTCCTGTTAAGGTAAGATTTCAGCCGCGTTCCACACAGTCAGTGAACAAACCGAAAGAACACCTGAGTAAATTCAGTTAAAAAATAAAATAAAAAAAATAAAAAACGTGCATCGCCAGAGGAAGAGCTGTTCAGGGGATTTGTGATGTTTGAAGAGAAAACAAAAATGTACCAGAAGGAAACATCTGTGTCAGGGAGTGCGACCTCTTGAACATGAAGGTGTGTGTGTGTGTGTGTGTGTGTGTGGGGGGGGGGGGGGGGCACAGCTCCAGCCATTCACTCGAGCTCTTCGGATCGTGTGTGATGCTTGTGGGGGCCTCGGACCCTCGGGGGAGAGCGGCTTGGCCCCGGGCCCTCCGGGGGAAAAAAAAAAAAAAAAAAAAGAAGAAATCCTTCAAGGGTATCAGGTGACCAAAGTGCGAGGGAACGACAGGGAGGAGGGAAGCCGTGGAGGAATGAGCGGAAGAATGGAGGAATGGGTGGTTGGGTTAGCGTGGAATATGGCTTGTGGGTATAAAGGAATGACATCCATGCCTGTGATGATGGCTGTCTGGAATTTTTAGCCTGCGAAAGAAGTCACGCAGACTATAAGTAAAACGAGACGGCCTTTGTGACTGCGATTAAGGGAATGCATGGAGGGTAGAGGGGGTGGGGGGGGGCAGGTCAGACACATAGGAGACACTATAATGCCCCAGCTGTTGCAACGGGAATAGGCTGCGGATGACAAGGGCAGGATGCTCCGGGCTCTCAATGCGGCCCTGAAAAAAAAACATGGCAGAGACGGATGGAGGTCGGTCTCTCCGGTGTCCCCGGAGTCCATCCATCTTGTCTTAACACCCAGTTGGCATTGGACACCACATGGGGCCTGATGTTGACTCTCGTGAAGTGTGCCAGCGAGGGTCCCCAGAGGGTCTCAGCGGTTCAAACAACGCTTCACGTGCGTCCACTTCACCCGTACTGGCCGCGTCCTCATCCGCAGTGCCCTCCATCACAGCCCCGGCACTGGTATTTAAACGGAGAGGGGTTACAGCTTGCTCGTCGTACTGTTAGACAGGCGACCTACTTAGGAAAAAAAAAAAAAAGGACGGCACAGGAAAACTGGATTTTGAATGAATTGAGGCTATAGAATACTGAATCGAATGTGTGACCAAGTTGCCACGGAAATTGTGCCTAGTGGAGAAGATTATAAGGGGGTGAGGAGTGTGGGGCGGGGGGTGGGGGGGTGAAGAGAAGGAAGAGACGTATATATAAAAAAAAAAATTAAAAAAAATAACGTTAACCTCTCGTGGAAGTGCCGGGGAAATAATTTTTTTTTTTTTTAAACATGTAAAAAAATGTTAAAAAAAAAAAGTATACATTGAGAATAAGTCATTTCTGCCTTGTGTAAATTCCAAGCGATGAGAGCTTCATCTGCTTCCCCCGGAACCCGTGATTTCAAAATGCCTCTCACTCACCTCTCGATGTCAAGAGTGTGAGCGGAAAATAACTGAGCCAATTTCAGCCAATACTACCCTCCTGCAGACACAGTCTCTATCTCTGCCTATCACTCCTTCACACACTCACACACTCTCACACACACACACACACACACACACACACACGCACACACACACCTGACACTACCAGTGCTCTCTGCCAAATTCGTATTTCTGCCGCCACGTTACCCTTAAAGTCGGCACATTCTTTAATCTCTTTTTTGGAACGGGATGGCATTCACGAGTCGGGTTGTAAGAGACTTTCATAGAGAAAGTCGACACACTAATTCTGAGTGGTTTAGAAAAAGTTGTCGTTGCTGTCGGGCGCCGTGTGTACACCTGTCTTCATGCACCACTTCGCTTGGCAACGGTCCCCCCACCCCCACCCCTCACCCTCCCTCCCCCTCCCCGAGAGGGGTGGGGCAAAAGAGACGGGACCTGAAGTTCACACGTCAACCAATTTCTAGGATAAGCATACTGGGAGAAAACCTACTTAATTCTCTTTTTGCATCATCAATCTCTCCGACTTCTCTTTCCTTACGTGTGATGGGGGTTTTGGTTTTTTGTTTTTTTTTCTATTCCCTGTCACTTTCATGTGTGCCCTCCATCTTTTCTCTCTCCTCCTCCTTCTCCCCGATGCTCTCGCATGGATGAACTTGCTTGTACAACTCCCTGCGTGTGTTTTGTGCATTTCTTTTTATACCTTTTTTTTTTTTTGTTCCGTTTTGCTTTTTTGATTTAGCATAACCGCGTCATCGGTGACAGATGAGCGGGGAAGGCTTTGCGCGGATGCATGCGCATAAATACTTTGCAACCTCTCGTCTGCCCCAAAGAGCATTGTGTGTCTCCGGGGATGTGCTCTGCCCTCCTTCCAACTCTCTTCAACGGAGCCGAGCAAATGCAGCTGTCACTCCCGATCTGCTTCCAGAGAGGACGAGCTCACTTTTCTTTGATATATTGTTAAATTCCTTCCTTTAAATACCTTTGACCTGGCAATCCCACCCAAAAAAAACAAAAAAAAACAGGGCCAACGATATGCATGCGAGAGGGGCGGGGGGGGGGGGGGGGGGGTGTCTGAGCTGACGGGCACAGCGAGGCGTCCGTTCCAGGCTGGTTGTAAAGTCCAGGCAGCGGGCGATCGGGGCGGGAGGGGGGGGGGTTTGATGCAATTCTGTTTGATATTCAACAGGGTGAATTTTAATACTACAACATCTAGGTTGGAAGATACGTGTGTGTGTGTGTGTGTGTGTGTGTGTGTGTGTGTGTGTGTGTGTGTGTGTGTGTGTGTGTGTGTGTGTGTGTGTGTGTGTGTGTAGGAGGCGCGAGACATGCGACGAGGGGGTTTTAAAACGCTCGTGTGCTTCCGTGTTAAGCCCGTGCTCCGAGGACGTGTAAAGTAAGCAGAGGTGAGAGTTTACATAAGAGAAAGTGCAGCGGCCTCCGAGCTCTCCCTCTCTCCCTTTCTCTCTCTCTCTCACTCTCTCTCTCTCTCTCTCTCTCCTCTCTCTCTCTCTCTCTCCATCCTCCCCTCTCTGCCCGCTGAACGCTAGCAGCAGCAGCAGCAGCGGCAGCAGCGGCGGCAGCGGGCCACACCCAGTCCAGCGCCAGACAGGCAGTCTGCCCCGACTTTGTGGTCGAGCTGCCTGACTATATATGGAGATGAAATAGCAGGGTTGAGCCTTCGCCCCCTTGTAAGGCCTTTGGGGCAGAAGCCTCAAAACCAAGCGAAACCTTAAAGCAGCTTGTAAAAAAAAAAAAAAAAAAAAAAAGCCACTTCCTCCGAGCCAAGATTAGTACAGTCCAGAACAATGCGTGAAGAATAAAACACCAGGAATGAAGGAGGGGACGTTTCTTCTATACTTAGCAGCTGACACATCAGTGGCTTTCAACTCCTCTGTGACTTTCCCCCTATAATCTTATAAAAGAGATACTAACGCCCAATTAAACGACAGAATCCGCATATCATTCCTTCAGAATCGCATCTCCACTATAAAAGAGGTTTTAGTGAAGAGGCAGTGGCGTTATTGGGTATTATTGAGCTAATCTGCAGATCAGCCACGTCAGCATATGCATTCAATTCCTTAAATCAGTTTACAATGATGAATGGTCCTCATTTAGCCCCACAGCTGGCCTTGTGCAGAGCGCTATCCCCGTGTTTGTTTTTGTCGCTGCCTCTGCAGTTGGAAAGTTGTTGTTTCTACCAGGCAGATGGATGTGGGTTAAAAAAAAAGGCAAAAGGCCAAAAACTACACAAGAGTGACCACATACTTCAGGGTCGGGCTGAGCAAGAAGAGCTCTGGACGCACACTTGCAAAAAAAAAAAAAAAAATCTTTTTTTTTTTAAATGTTGGGCCAGAAGTGGTTTTGGCAACTGCAGGTGGAGAGAAATAAATGTTTGTGGCCTCGAGGTTGTACCAGAGAACAGAGCGCCGCTGCCGTCCTGGCACCCAATCTGGTGAGTCACCGTCAGGCCAGCTCGCACCTAAAAACACCCCTCGAGTGAAACAGACCAGAATAAGAGCAGAGCTCCCAAAGACATCACACTGATGAGTGGGATCCCCGTGCAAACGACACAGCTCATGCGGAGAAAAGCGTATTTGCTCGACTGAACCACGTTGGCACCTCTGCAGGTTAGGTTTCGGGGATGCTCATTATCACGCAGCATTTTTGTCCTAATCACGCCGCAGTCAGCTGTTTCCCTCCGCTGTTTATCTATCGGTAATGAGGGGCTCAGCAGCTGCAATCGCAGGCGCTCTTATTGTGTTTGTGTGAAACACAAGAGGTCTTTGTTTGGTTGGATCAGGTTGAATCACGTTAGGGATTTTCATAAAAGCCTTTGACATCTGGACCAGTGGCGGCAGGTTTTTTTTTGTTTTTTTTGTCTGCGCCTCCAATTTGAGCAACGGGCTCTCACGCTGTTCCGGAATAGCATCGTGGCACAGTGACATGGAGGATCTGTCGTCAGCACCCGACCAAAAGGCTCATTCAATTTAACGTGCGACCGGAAAGAAATTACCTGCTCAGAAACCGTCGGGCCTTTTTCATCGGGATGAGAAAATTCACTCGGTTCCGTCGTAAATACGGCCGTGCCTCGAGTTTCCAGTCGAACATAACCGGAAGCGTTGTGATAATGGGAAACGTGACGTCAGAAGGGAGGGAAAGTGTCAGAAGTCAAATTGTTATTCCAAGGAAAGAGGGGCTTTCTGGTTACTACAAACTCTCGACATTTAGGTTTTCACACGGTTAACGAAGCAACAACACCATTTTCGCAGGAGAGCTACGCTGTCCTTGAATATAAGGTTTCAAAATGTTATTGCAACAATAGCATGAGCAAGAATCCATAGAAAACCACTTTCCTTCTCCTCTGCAATTCAATAAAAAAAAACACCTTAATGGAGAACTCTGATCAATAGAGCCACTCGGCATGTGACTGAGACTTTGTCTCAGTCCATCTTTCCTTCAAATCTCAAACTCTCTTTTGTTTTTCGTTTTTTTGACTGACCACCTCTCCCACAGAGAATCGTACACGTTCCACACCTCCGTCCAACGCCGTCGCAGCAAACACCGGTTGCCGTTTTCACGTTACGAGGTTCCGGCGGCTTTTCATTCCCAACTGGCTGCTTAATCGCTCATCACCGCTGGTCGCTGGGGTGGAAAGCTCTCCCGGCTACACTCGGGCTGAGGCGGACTTACTAATTGAAAGGTATCGCTTAACTCTGCGAGGTTTGGCACTCAAGGGCTGGAAATATCCTCCCCCCCACCCCCCCATCCCCCTCCGCCCTCCTCGTCATGCCAAGAAAACAACACTGCAGGAGGGGGAGGAGGGGCGGGGAGGGGCAAGCGATTCACTGCAACGGATTACCACCCAATAATAAGATGCTATAATGGTGATATTAAAGCAGGCACTATATTCTGATATATTTGCAATGGTGCAAATACTGTATATTAGAACTCAAAACCATGACAAAAGACAACAGGTGGGACTAAATTCATGTATTTGTTAATCTAAAATGAAAATGTTAATGTTTCTAAAAAGGAGGAATGAGGACCCTGATTTAAGCAGAACATAAAAGAAGGTAGAATAATACATGAAACTTTGGGTGACTGCCAATTGATTTGTTTCCATTTGAATGATTACACAACACTGATGAGTTGACTTCAACTTTTTTTTTAAGAGAAACTTTCAAAATTATAATCCGTAAACCGACAAATGCATTTTGGCAAAGTTAAAACAAGGCAATTACTAATGTTGTTTCCTAACTTTTCTCATCGCCTGGAGAGAAAAAAACAGAGCTAAATCTTTGTCTAAAGCTCTGAGTCATCATGTTTCTTCAACAAATATGTGCACACTGCCTAAAAGCATAAAACAACACTACAGGAGATATCAAATCCTCACAAATCTGCCAGCCAAAAGCCAGTCAGATCATGTCTCCACTTGCGATATCATGTGGCAACGCCATATATTATTCAACCATCATACTGGCCTCGGCTCCACTAATGAGAGGTTTTTTTTGGGGGGGGGGGATATTTTGAGGCTTGATAATTCTTAAATCTATAAATGCCGTCTGCTGTTACTTTAGACTCTTATTTGTTTTCAATCTTTGATCTGATGCCTCCTAAGGGCTTCTCTCTCTTTTCAATATTATTCAGAATTCTACTTTTTTTTTAACATAATTAAATCCAATCTTTTGCAGTCTTCAGTGCAATAAGCTGGTTTACATTTGAAACAGTGTTGAGCTAGAAGCTCCGTCCCATGAGCCTCAACACCCCCTGCTTCTAAAGACCCGACACCGACCCTCTTCCCACTCCACCAATATTTCTGTGTTGCATCCGTGTGTCTACAAATTCTGCCGGCTAGTGGGACAACACCGCGGGAGCTCAGTGTGATCTGTAGGGCCGTGACCTACCACATTGATTTCTTTACGTTTGATGAGTCTAAAGATGCTGCAAATATCCAGTAGGTGCCACATGATGCTACAGCTCAGCATCTATGCATAATTCATGTTAGTACATGCATATACATTCGCACACACACACACACACATACAGATTTCTATGAGCCTTTCACACATCTCTGAAGAGATGTCACTTTCAGTTTTTCATATCACGTTCATACTTTTGAACAGCAGATTTTGCTGCACTGATTCATTCCTGATCGATTCCCCTGTGGCAGAAAAACAAACATCTAGAGACCTCGTATGTGTACCGTAAGCATGTTATTTATTCATTTAAATATATTCGCAAGTAACGCTCCATATCGTTCGAAACAATTTTGATACCAGTACCGACACCTTGAGTTTCATACTTCGGACAATACTTTTGGGGATTTCATCAAATCCAAATCCAAGAAAAAGATAATTATATTTCACATAACTGTACAAATCTTAAATTGTCATGCAATTTAGAGGGGGACAGTGTAAGCCAGGCTTTTTTCTGCAGTTGCGATGAACAGATGTCCCATAAACTCCTCAAACGAAGGTTATTGCTAGACCCTACAATTTACCAATGCATCACGTAATAGCTACCTATGCTGATTTAATGTCTGTGGCGTTGCCGCCCAAGAGGAGGCTGTATGGTAAAAGCTGTGGCTCACTGACGCTGATGAGATTCACGAGTCCGTAAAAGTTATGCGTTTTCAAACAAGAAAAACACGTTGGCGTGGATGTCGCCGAAACGTAGGATTTGGTAATGAGTGACACTGTAATTTTCAACGCTTGATAGTATCAAAAAAATTCGGTCGGTGCCATAAAAGTATCAAAGTTCGTCACCCGTCCCGATCATCGTGACACCTTGGATTATGTCTCAAAATATTTTGTCACATCTGCTCTGATGAAACAATCTCAGCTGCTTTTGTCAGAACTCACCCAGATGCTTTGTGCCGATATCTCACTGTGTTTAAGACATTGTAAGATCCATCAGTCATTCTCTCTACACTTACAACCAAAACAGCAGTTCTAACCATAGCAACAGTGCTGCGGGAGAAACGGCTGCGGCACGATAAGATGACAGAAAACTTTTGACAGTAGAGGATATCCGTGGAGTTTTCTGATTGGGTGAGAGTCTGCTCTATGATGTCGGGGGCCCTCATCCATAAACAAATACACGCTCCAGTTTAAGATGCATCTTGGCCTTGTGAGGGGAAACTTCAGGAGTGCAAAGCACAATGGGAGCTTGTGACATCAAAGGCCTGAACCTAAGATGATCTCCAGAGAGTGATGTCTTTCCTTTCTCACTTTCAAAACTAGCATCTGCTCCCATGTGCTGTATGCAAAAGGAAAGTTAAAAAAAAAAAAAAAGAGCCTTAAGTACATACAATTCAAAATTCAATCGGAAACTTTATCAGTTTCACTGTTCGAAATAAAGAATTAAAATAATGCGCCAAACCATTTTTGGCTCTTTTATAAATCAACTTTTTTATTTTAATTTTTTTGGGTAGCTTTAAGCTGGCCATTGATTTTTCTGACTAAAATTTTGGACACTCAAATTGACAACCATCCATCCCACTGCCAGTGTTTCACAAATGATGAAATGTCCTTTGATTCCAGGCAGCTCCACTGAGACAAATTTGTCAGCGTGAATGACACCAAAAGGTCTCTCGCAAAAAAGAAAAGAAAAAGGGCATAAAGAAGCACAGGGATGCTGTTCTCTTGTATCTTTACAATTTCAGATGGTGAAAATGACAACTTTTAAATATCCTTCCTTCAAAAGGAACCTTTCAGGGTTAAGATTGGATTTTCGAGTGAAGAGTAAATTGTGGCGAGGATGGTTGTCACACTTATATGACCCAAATACAAACATTTACTATATGTGACATATGCAAGTGGAAGTGCGAAGCATTTCATCCCATTATCTCATGCTCGAGGACGCGACCACTGCAGAATAGTAATGGAGGGAAGGCATCATCACAAGTTATTCAAGCCGGGAGCTGATGACAATGTGTTGTACTGTAACCCTGATTGCGGACATCCGCTTTGTCAAGCTAAATCAATCCTTTTAATTTCCACCGCGGTTGTCGATAAATAATAAAGATAGTTCCAGAGATTGTTGTTATGCGCTCGTGGGTTCAGTTGCAGAGTGAAAATATGAAAAACATTCTACTTCCTTTGCCTGTTAAGCAGTGACGGTGACATGATAAGTCAATTTAGCACACTTAATGACAATGGATGTGACATGATGCGTCGTGATATTATGTCATCCGACTTTTGTTAACTTCCCCATAATTGCATCTGAAGCAATTTGTTACCTACTGTGCATTGTATCTGATTTAGGGAGAAATGGCTCTCTATAAGTGACACAATCACACATTGAAGAGGCCGCTTCGTCTCAGCTTCTATATTACACAGCCGATATGCCTCATTAATTTGGAAAATATATAATGTAACAGATATCTGCTGCACACAGAAGAAAAAGAAAGAAACGGATGGAGGATGTGGCACTATGAAGATGCTATTTGTGTTTTTGTACCCACATTCTCCCGCAGTTACAAAATTATCTGACAATAACTAAGAAAAAGCCAAACGATAAATAGGAAGTAACAAACTACATCTGTTCAATACAAAAGACACTCTGTGATTTCAAGTGGATTTTCTGCCATAAAATGAAAGAAGTTTCACAGTGAATGAAATTATTCACTTCTGTAAGAGTGGAAGAAAACCTTTTGGGACATGATCAATGAAAAAAAAAAACAAATACTATCACTTATTTAGCCAGCAGGGTTCGTGAAGTCTTTCGAAACACTGAAATTTTTACACATCTTTTCATAAATTTGCAAAAAACTGTAGAAGTCAAGAGTTTTTCTACGCTCAAGAAAAATGTTGGGGGTATTTGAAAGGGAGATAGGGAAGACCGCATCAATAATAATGAACGTGAAATGGAGCTGAAACACTGTGGGAATTTGTATTAAGCGTTTCATCGATCGCCTCCAAAATTCAGCATCCTCTGACAAAAGAAACACCATTTTGTTCATTCGGTGAAGCGTTAGGACTTTTCAATTCCTGGAATTTGGGAAACAGGCCACAAAACCTTGGCAACAACTTCATTAAAATTAAAAGGAAGAAACACAAACAGAGTGCCATCAGAATGAAAAAAATAAATAAATAAATCACAGCAGAAATCTGTAGCGAGTTTCCATTACACACCCGACTGCAAGGTGTCCTGAAGGACCCGAGAGGAAACACCCCTCGAAATCAAACACTGGAGAGCTTGATATGTTCCTCACAGCAGTCTTCTCCATGTGGAAGTCAAAGCTACGATCTGAAGTCTTTGTGGACATCATGAGAAGTAGAATACAACCATGCACGAGCTCATGGAAAGAGGTGATTGACTGGCAAAGTGGCTCTAACTACATACCCGGTAAATTCAGCACACTGGATATAGTATTCCACATATACAGCATATAAGTGGGATATACAGTGTCCACGAACAAGCCTCCCTTATCCCTGTGATCCCATCTATTCTCCCTCTGTCAGCTGTTTTCATTGCTCTATTCTTACACGTTATCAGGATACATAAACCCAGCCGGACCGGTGACCTCTGACCTCTGGCATTGACTACTTAAAAACCCCAGGGCACAGAGCCCTGGATAAAGCAAAAGCAGCGGTCTCACACGTGCGGGATTATAATGCCGAAGAGCAAGTGAGAACATCTTCAGTTCATCCTCATCTGCATCTTAACTCTGCTTTCAAAGCGGTGCGGCGAGTGCGTGTGCGGAGCCAAAGAGGATTTCTTCATTTGCGATACGACACGGTTGGACAGATTGTGGCACTGGCACCTGCCACCCCGCTGGAGGTGAGTTATCTGGCTAAAGAGGCCAGGCAGAAAAAGAAAAAAAGCAGCCCTAATGAACTCTGCGCATCGAGTCCCCTCGAAATAGAAAGCGAGAACAAAGCGGAATTCGCAGCAGGGTGTTGGCAAGAGAGTGATATGAAGGGGGAGAGACAAAAAAAAAATAAAAAGATGGAAGGAAGAGAGAGAGGCCTGTGGGGCTTGGAGGAACCTTCAGGGTTGACTGTGGGCCCATCTTTAATTGGCAGGCCAGTACGCGCCTGGATGACCACCAACCAGGACTAGCAGAGATGACCGGAGGGCAGTGTGGGCACATCACCACATGGCACTAGCTTCCTCCCAAACCGCAGTCCTAGCCCTTCCTGAGTCTTCCCACAATCCCACAGGCAATTCCATATGCTTCTGTTGTTCCTCTGCTCTCATTAAGGAGGACTGGCTAGGGCGGCAGCACTGAAAAACACACGCAGACAGGACAGGTGCCAAGCCCTGCAAATATGCCATACATGGCTCCGCATCTCATTGACCCAGTGGGGTAACATCCAACTCGAAATAAGCCCCAGGTTAGAAGAGCTTTCATTATGGGCTTGATGGTTCAGCAATCCCCATCGAAATAGATTCTAAAAGGACGTATTTAACGTAACATACTGAATCTCTGAAATTACCCCCCTTGACATGAAAAGTTCTGAAAATATGGAGAACTTCATGACACAGAAAGAGAGGTCCTTATTTCATGTTTATTGTTTCATGATAAAAAAAAAAAAAAATTAAAAACAATATGGATTTTGCCCTTCATTGCAAAAGAAACGGTGAAGACTGAAAAGCTTTAGACAAAGAAGGCAGTGTTCTCCGGTGAAATGAACCTTGAAGGCGGTTGAAAGAACTCGAATGGACGTGACTGGCGTCATCCAAACAAAACAGAACAGAAACCGCTGTTGTAACTTCCCACTTTTCCTCCCCATCCTGAGGAGCCTGCGAGCACATTCCCCAGCCGCAAACACGGCGACCACCTATTATCACATGTTTATTTAACTCCAGGGGAGCAGACAAAACAGGGTGGAGATGTTTGGAATAGTCCGTTTGGATTTGAAACACTGAGGAGACGGTTAAGTGACGTTAAGTAAAGAAAAAAAAAAAAAAAAAGACAGATGATCCAATGACTCAAATCCCAACGGCATTTTCTGGCTGATTCTAATAGCCAAGGTGAAGACATGCACGCTTATTCTGCAGGAGCCCAAGAGAGGTGTTTGTTGACCGGCTACAAATGAGTGCAAGGCTTCTTTAGTGGTTACTTACTGGTTCCAGCACTGAGTCGATACCAATAAATGCCTCCAAATTGCGAGCCAACCCTTAGTGGCACTCAGTGGTATTGCCATTTAAAGAACTTCCACGTTGACCTAATTTTTCAGACCTGGAAGCTACACCCACTTTAATTTATCATCTAACCGTCAGCTCCAACTACGCACCGTCTCTTTGCCCAATTTTGGATGAGCATTTTTGGATTAGGGAGTCAGCAAGTGAATAGTAAATTGGCGATGGCCAGAACCACCTGAAACTGAGCTGTAAAACCAACCCTCAAGAAACCTATGAGCAATTTTATTGACACTACATCATTTTTTTAAGCAGGGTTATTAGAAATTAGCCTAAACACCTTTTTGCAGTATTGGCCGGCAACAAATTAAAGGTATTTCTCTTTTTAAGTTACAATTTTTGTTCTGACAAATGCTTCATGACCTGTTGAATGGCTGACAGGTAGACAATATCTACACTAATTAAAATCCCTGAGACTTGCCACCACCACACTAACAGGTTATATTCAAACAAAGGATGCTGACAGTAGCACTCTATCAGTCTACTTCGAGCCGAGGGGGCGTAATTATTCTACTGTTTCTCATAAGATTTGTGTTTCTGTTTTTTTTTTCAAGGCTCTTTGCATTTGTTAAATGTATTTAAGACAAATGGCTCTGCTTCACTGGGCTCCACCTCATGAATGAATAACTATGTTAATCAGTAAGGGCTTTTATCCTCTTCTATCCTCTGCACTGCATGCTGAACATGTGCGGCTTTGCCCACCTGACCCCTCTTTCAATGCGATACAATCCCTGATTCTTTGACTGTGGGCTCTTTTTTTTTTCCACACGAAAACTGTAATTTTACCTCGACTCGTGTGCTCACAAACTCCCCTCTCAAGCAAGCGCTTCCCGAGGTCACTTCAAACAAACACTGCGAGAATGGGGTTGGAAAACAAAAGGATTTGTGAAGATCTTCTTTGGGGCGTGACAGCGAGAGGAGAGCTTAAGTTTGATTGGGGTGAAGAGGTATGAATTAAACCGGCAGCTCCTTATCCCCTGTGCAGCCTTTACCCATCTCTTGTTTCAATTAGCAGGAGAAGCCCCAACCGACGGTATCCGTGTAAATCCCAAACTACTCGCCACTTCACATCGATTGTTAAAAGAACGGATAAATTCTTCCTCTCTCCTTCAGTTCTCCAACATTATTTTCGTCATGTTTTTTGCTCTTATTTTTTTTTCCACCATGTTCTCTATCTATCCATTTGCGATTTCTTTTTACAGCTGTAATTTTCCCACTAGCTGTGGAAATGAGACTTGTCCAAGGTCACGATGACAACAGCTAGACCTTTGCTCCGTATGTACTGTACCGAACATACAAACTCCTCAAGAAGAGGACAAGGAATAAATTGCAGCCTCAATTTAGAATCAGAACACATCTGGCCATGAACCGTCCTTATCTTTTGGTTCAAAAGGTGTTTTTTTCAAGTATTAACCAAGCGGGAACCAACAGTGACGTCACCCGTTGGCTTGTGAACATCCGCTATGAAGCTTCGAGTTTGGATTTTGGCCGGCGCCATCTTGCTAGTTCCAAGCAATGTGGTGCCGGTAGTGACCGGATTCCGACGAGCTGGGGGAGGAGTGGGCGGGAGAATTAATAGCGGGATTATTTTCAGACGGACGGCCAGATAAATTGAATGGGAGTCTATGGAGCCGCGGGGCTCTTTGGATCCAACCTCCAGTGGCACTCGCTGGTATTGCAGCTTAAGACACTTCAGCATCGGCCTCATTTTTCAGACCCGGAAGCTACGAACACTTTTATACACAGTCAATGGTATCAATTCACTTAGAATGGCATCCATTCAGTTTATGTGTGTATTTCGAGCATCTTATTTCCAAGAAAATGTATGAATTATTGGCAAGTTGCATTTATTCAGTTACAACCTCAACATGTCCACATCGTTCTTCTTTGAACAGCTACTTTCCACACCCGTGTATCCTGCTGTACCTGAACCGTTAGCGAATGCTTTAAACACGCTGCCACAGAGCCCAGGGTGATGGTGTCTACGTCTAGCCTGAGGGCAACGATACAAGTGCTCATTCATTTTTCACAGCTGTTAGACAGATGAGGACCACATGGGCCGACCACGACCAACTTCTCTAGAAAGCATGTGGCATATCATGCATGTTGGATTTTTCCATACAATGGGAACAGAACGAAAGTTCTTTACACCAGGAGAAAAAAGAAAAAAAAAAGCAACCTGGAGAGCCTTTGGGCGAGAAGAGGCATTGAGAGAAGAAAACAAGAGAGCAGAGGAGGGAGGGGGATGCAAGAGGATGATGGATACGGGAGGAAAAACACGCCTGTGGCAGGAAAGAGAAACCAAACCAGCTCATTACTGACCCAAGCACATAGGGAGGAAGAGATAAGGAAAATAAAAGTTAAAAACAGCACAAAGAGAAAAAAAACTATAAAAAAAAAAAAAAAATGGAAGGGGGATAACAGATAAAGAAAGAATCTCCTCGATTTCGGTGTGTTTATACGGTAGCATATCATTGTTATGGCGATTTCATCACCGTGTGACAGCAGCATATTTTGGAGTGCACTGTCATACTGGGGTCAGCTGAGCGCACCCTGTTAGAGAAGTCTGCAGGGTCTTTTAATGAGCAGCAGACCCTCAGAATAGCAAACAAGCTTACTCTTGAATAGTACAACAGAGAAGAGGATGAAAGAGGAAGAGCCACCCCTTCATCCGAAGACACACACACACACACACACAAATAAATGTTTGTTTTTTTACATCTCTTCCTCTCAGCCTGGTACACTGCCATCCATTCCATTTTTACTTTTTTTTATTTTTACTTTTTCCTCCCATCTTTCTTATTCGGCATCCGTTTCTGACCTACATCTTTTTTTTTTTTTTTTGTATTTTTTTTTTTTAATCTTTTGTTCTAAAAACCTGGTATTCACAGATGCTCCTTCATTCTCCATATACGCCTTTCTTTTCCCTTCCTCTCATCTTCAACAAGCTCACCGACTCCCACTCTCGCGTGTACCAGTGCTGTACTGTTTTTTTTGTTGTTTTTTTTTTTTACGGGGTGACAAATTAGCCCAGTGGAAAACCAACGCTGCCGCCGCTGAGCAGTAAACAAGAAGCTCGCCTGAGTGTGAAAATACAGGGTTAGGAGCTACGAAGGATCCCTTCACTGCCACCGCTCTCCAAACCGCCTCTCTCCGCCCTGCCCCTGCCTCCCCCTGGCCAGAGAAGCATGCCCGCTGCTTCCACATGGCTCGTGCCCAGCAAGAACAGCCATGGTGCAATGAGCCACAGCTTAACACCATCTCAGATACAGACAGCGTGATTGCCGCGAAGGAAATGGAGCAGAATGGTGACTAGCGAAGCCAAAATGACAAGTCAACAGGCTCGAGAGTGGGCGATCACTGGGTAATGGAACAGTAATATTTTCTGCCTGTTTGGGAGTTAAGCAGGAACCGTAGCTTAACACACTCTAACAAAACAGACACCACTTGAGTTTATCAGTAAAATTAGATGCCGTTTTTCTTTTCTTTAAGGAGAATTTGCCGCGGCGGCACAATATTACCCCAACGAAGAAGTGATTATTTTCAATAGAGGTTGTAAATGTCTCAATTAGCTTGAGATAAATGACCCAGATTTGTCTTTTCTTCATTGTCGTTTTCTTCAACTTTACTTGAACTAGAGCTGTTTTTTGGGGGGGGTTTTGCCCCAACCGTGATTTTTACACACTTTGGCCGTGGCATACTTGACGTGCAGAAACTGTAGAAAACGAGACTCCGATATTGACTTTCCAGTCCGGTGATGAGGTCAGAAAATCAGCCCCCAGTGGAACATTTGCACTCAAGCATTCAGTTTGTTGGTGAAACAGCCGAGTGTCAGACAACCGGTCAATCCAGAGAACAAGTCCACCAGTGAATGTCTCGTTATCTGTCATCGGGTAGATGCATCGCATTATTCAAGTCACACTGCAGATTTACAATTCTGTGCATTATATTTCCCTTCATAAATCAATTTCCTGAGCATGTCGTTGAGGGCAGAGGGCATGACGATAATCTCTTACGCAGTGTCATACCAACCGCTCCTGCCTTCTCCTCCTACTCAGGCTAACAAATTACAAACCAGCTATGAAAACCAAATAATAATGAGTAAACAAAAAGCCATTTCATGAAGTCCTAATGGAAAAAACAGCCCTTAGGGAAGGGAAATATATTGTAGTTAAGCAGGCGCCACAACAATCCCACATTTTAATGGCGAAATCTTAATTATGCAGAAATGGTGCCATGAGGCAAAGGAGCCATCATAGGGGCAATAAAATTACAGGGAGGCCATATTTGTTGTGGGAACTAATGTAAATACACATAAATATGTGCAAAACGCGTGCCAGCTTTTAGAATAGAAGTCAGATGAAAAACAGACACTTCTATGCGTTGGCTTATTCCACAGAGCGTGGCTCAAGGAAGGATGAATTAGGCCCAGGAGTCATTAGTCATGTGTGACCCAGCCAGGGATAATCAGAGCCTAATTCAACAGAGATACCACCACTGAGGCTAAAGGATGGTCCTCATTAATCATTACAGCATCAGCTACAACAGCGGCCTATGGCTTCAGTCTTTATTAATGGTACCCCACTTAAACTCTCTCTGTTTCTGGTCAAGCAGCGGTGCGGCGAAATGGCAAAGATCGAATTCCAGAGAGGCGCCGAGAGCAAACAAGTGGCCCCCCGAATAAACCAGAAGGGGTAAATTAAAACCATGGGACTAATACAGGGACTGTTACTGAACACAAAAGCTCTCAATTAATTTCATTTTTAAAAAGCACGAAACGGCTCAGGAGCTCCGAATGGGCGTCGTGTAATCCGCCCCAGTAAGACGCCATCGCTCTCTCTCAGATAGAGAATTAGCTAAATATAGGGAGAGGAAGAAAAGTCTTGGGAGTGCACTCGCTCAGTGGATTCATTATGCAAGGAAAGTTGTCATTGACACAGATTTCAGGAGTTCAGGGGATTTTATTTGTCATTTTGTGCGCTGTGGTACAGTGAAACAGTACAGTGAATACGTTTAAAAGAGCGATTGGGTTTTCGAGAGGTTTATGCCCAATTTGGAGCTCTCAAGCCGTTTTGCTTCTTCTCATCTTCATCTTTTGAAAAGATATAAATTAATCCCACGGGCTTCTCTCGCCTTTGTTCCCCAACAACAATGAATCTAATGAATCTAGTTTAGATTTTTTATTTTTTTTTTTTTACATCAAATTGATTTAAGATTGTTGTCGATGATCAACATTATTTATATTGAATGGGATTTTTTTTTTAAATTTTTATCGTTCCAGCTGGTTTTAGTTCATTTTGCCATCCTTGTCTGTTTGTTAATACTCCTTTCCAATTGCAACTGTCTGCATAAACGAAGTGTAGATAACAGGAAATGTCTTTTCTCAAGTTCAAACATTCTCAGGCGGATGCGTGTTTTCTACCTGCTCACCTCTGTTCACGCCTTACCGTCAGCCTTGCACGCCACAACGCCACCTCCAAAATGGTCCTTTGTGTTATTTAATTCAACTAAAGGGCAGCATTTATCATATTTGCAGCGGAGTGAACCAGAGCGAGCTTCCTCTCACTGTGAACGGAGAACGATTTGGGAAGTGGAAAATAGAAAACCTGGAGTGGCCCAGAGCAGAGTGGTTACAGAATGATTTGAGCGAGTAGCTGAAATTGCTGGTGTTCCTCTCTGCTCATGTGTGTGTGTGTGTGTGTGTGTGTGTGTGTGTGTGTGTGTGTGTGTGTGTGTGTGTGTGTGTGTGTGTGTGTGTGTGTGTGTGTGTGTGTGTGTGTGTGTGTGTGTGTGTGTGTGTGTGTGTGTGTGTGTGTGTGTGTGTGTGTTCCAGTGCAACACATAAAAGAACTTCAGCTAAGAGTCGTTTTAGTGCCTCCTTGGTTCCGGTCCCTATTACGGGTCCAATGATTGGCAATTGTGCTCGAGCATTTTTAAAACTATAATAAAAAAAACAGACTTGTATATGTTTTGAATAGTTCCATTTAACATCAGTTTTTTTTGGTTTTTTTCTTTGCAAAATTATCAAACTGTTCGGATGATGGTTCATTTTCCGTGCGGTACTTTCAGTCCAGGTAATGGCTTTTTACATTTAACAAGCAGAGTGCTACAGCCGCTGTAATATACCTGTTCGATTGAATTTGGTCTGCTGTTAAGTCAAAGCCAGCAACTCTGCAATTAGCACCACTCTCAACAAAGACACAAAGTCTATGGGTAGGCCTCGTGAAATGTCGATACAGTTCCTCATAAATAACAATGGAAGTGCAGCTTTATGCCCTCGTACTACCGCGCAAACCAACACACGCTTCGGGGCGATGCGCCCGCCCACCGTCGAGCCTAGTTAAACCTACACGGGCTTTTCTCAAGATAAAACTCTCCCCATCTTAAACGAGGAAAGGAGAAAAAAAAAAAAAAAAAAAAAAAGAACGTGATCATTTGCAAGACATCGCAGAGCAATGAGGATTTCTCCAAATAGCAGCCAGAGTGGAGATCGAGAGAGACGGAGATGTGAGAAAGAAACAAGAGTAGGATCCGACTGAGGGCGCGAGGGTGGGGGTGAGCAGAGAACAACGACGACGACACACTCAATCAGTCTCCACTCTGAGAGGCCTCTCATTAACTGTTTCTGCGATAATGACGCGCAGAGGCAGCGCCTCACTCACTGTTATTAGAGACAAGGTACTTTCTACTCATCTCCACGCTTTTATTTTCCCCCCAGTTCGGTCCCCGGAGAGAACTTCTTGTTCCTCTCGGTTTTTCTACCCCTTCATTTTTGTTTTTTTTCCTCTCTCTCAGGGCCACCTTAAATCGTACAGGACACCACCCACAGAGAGCTGCAGTTTGTATTCTTCAACACAAACAGAACACAGTTTCATCCCATCAACAGAATCAGCTTTTTTTTTTTTGAAGTATGCACATACTGTATGTAGTGTTTCGGCGGAATTCAAGGCCTTCTATTTGTCCACTCTGCACACGGTGTGCAGTCATCACAATACCTCGCCGTGATAAGCACCGAGCCGGAGGAAGACAGAGAGGCTGAGGCGTGGTCGGTCCTGCGTCTGTAGAGGAGATGTCCAAAAAAGAGGAAGCGCACCTCGTGTCATCTGGAGAGAGGTGTTACGGATTGAATGCAGCACTTTTGCGGCCACAGCCCAGAATGAAAAGAACCCAGAATGAATCGCAGCTTTCTGGTGAGAGTGGTGATGACTAACAGCTGCAAAATGAGCTGCGGTTCCAAGGCTCCAGGAAGTTATTGGAGTTCGTTCAATGAATGACAAAGAAAAGTAACGCACCTTTAGCCCGCTTCTTTTCCCGTCTCCCCATAATTATCATCTTTTATTACCGTCACAGTGCCAATGTGATCCTTTTAGTGCTTTTAATCTCCTGCCGTCAAATGCTCACGTTCACGGTTTGCTCCAATACGGTCGTCTCCCTTTATAAAATCCATTTTATGCAGACTTGTTCCTTTGGTTTCTTGTTGATTAGAAAGAATAGATCGGCAAGATAAACATCCACTTACATCGAAATGTTGTGGATGATTGCACTCCTCTCTAAGTTTCAAGGATTCCACTATACAATTCAGCCAGTCGCCGTTCGATGTGCCACATAATAGCCTTTGTAACTTTTACTTTCACTGTCGTATAAGTAAAAGTGAGCATCAGCAGTGCAGAGCAAACCGGTGCCTGATACCTTACAGAAAACACTAATTTCCTTAAGCTTACAGAAGAAAAATACAGTCGCTGCGCTGATTTCATCCAGTAAGTACTAAAGCTGCTTGGAGAGTAATTTCATGCCAGGTAGGCTCCCCCTCCCCTCCTTGTCTCCTTGCTCACCCCTGACTGAACGACCAGACCCATAGGGCTCCTTCACAGCAGGTGTTCCGCGAGAGCCTAACCCCCCCGACAAACCTCCAGCCCGCCCGGCCTCCACCCGCCTCATCACAGGGAGCGCGCGGGGGGCCGTGCTCCCCTCAGCGTTAAGACGCGACACTTTGTTACAGCTCTATTAGCTAACTAATCTGAAAGAACTTTATTTTATTAGCCCCTTAAGACTCCTGCCAAGGCCCTTTTCATCCTTTATGGATTCAGTAACTGTGCAGACTCCATCGCCCCCCCTCCCTCCCTCTTGCCCCTGTCTCTCTCGATCCTTCAATCCCTCCATCTTGCATGCTTGCTCGCCCCCCCTTCTCGTAAGGTGCAGCTCTGCGGTCCTCGCTGGGTTTTGCGGCGACTGTGCGTTACGGACACGCGCATGCGCGTGCACGATGAGGCCACGTGAGTATTCGCTCAGCCGAGGCCCACTGCACGACAAATAAGCTACAGATCACGCCACGTGTGAAGAATAGAAAGGCACGAAAAACATAGTGGCGGCCTTCGAGTCAGCAGGAAAATTTACTTCCAATAGTAACTCATTCAGGTGTGACGTAATTGACCCCCCTGACACCTATTGTTTATGTTTGCTTTCTTCCTCGAGGCATTTTTTTTTTTATTGAAAACAAATATAATGTGTGACAGATAGATGCTAAATATTCAGCACGTTGCACACAGAGATGTAATGTTTGCTGTTAATGTAAAGTCATTGTGTGCAAAATGTCCGACTGTGCAGGTGCACCTGGAAGTTGATACTGGAAGGAGCACACAACAAAAAAAATAAATCATGATTCCAGCCCCCCCCCCCCCCCCCCCCCCCACACACACACACACACACACATACACAAACACATTCTGAGGCGTGCGGGTGAAATCAAGCACTCACAAGCACACACGCTGGGAGGGCTACGCACCCACGTTCACTTGGACAAGTCCAATTGCTGGCCCACAGCGCTTTTCATTTCCATTCCTACATCTTACCTGCCACCGTATCAGAATGACATCTCGAGCAGCAGGACATTTCGAATGCATACATCTGATCAAGCGGACGAAAAGGCCGGGAGTCTATGAAGGCACGGCAAATCTGAAATATTTGCTATATGGGTTGCCATGATGCATTATGCAAAAGGGACAAAGGAACTGAAAATTCTTCAACATACTGTTTGTCAAGTGGATGTATTCTACGATAAAATGTGGAAGGCGCATCAAAACCCAGGAAAGGCATCAACCGCATTTGGCCAAATATTAAGATTTGCAGTTAACTACACAAACAAACAAATTATTATCATTATGTACAATGCATTTGCATTATAGACGTCCGTTATAGTGGCTGGTTTATGCAATTGACTGAATATAAAAGTGGAACACAACTTCCACTAAAATGAGGCTGCGATACCAGCAAGTGCCACTAGAGGTTGGTTCCAAAAAGCCTCCGGCTCCATAGAGTCACATTCAACTAGTCTCATAAGTCTCAGTCAATACAATTTCTCCACGAGTTATTTCGGTTTGGTTCGCTAAAGTCGCTTCTTCTCATTCGTTTTTTTGGCCGTCCTTTGAAAAACAATCCCGTTCCGGTGTGTCTGTTTGATTGACAGGCCTGTGGTGCAGTCAGGTTACGGCTATCGGTGGGCGGGACGTAGTATCGGCGGGTTTCCAATCAGATCGAGTCAGATCCACCGCTCGCTCCGCCGGCTCGCCCAAATATGGTCACGACCGGCTCCAAACCGTTGGAAAACAGCAAGACGGCGCCGGCCAAAATCCAAACTTGAGGCTTCATAACGGCCGTTCAAAAATGGGTGACGTCACTGTTGGTCGCCGCTCGGTTGATACCGGCACATTCATTCTAATTGGTTGCTTGGATTTGTTGATCACGATTAAAAGATGAAATAGCGCCAGTGCAGAAAAGGCGGCAGAGGTGAGCTTCGATTCAGCAGGTGGGGTTCGGGGTTCGGGACCTCTGCTCACGCAATGCGCCAGATGTTTTTTCCCGTCATAGAGCTTCTCCATTATTTCAGCCTCTGTGCACGACTGCTCTGTGAGGCTTTGTCGGAGGAATATCAGAGCAAAACAGAAGTGACATCAAACAGGGGGCAGCTCCCTCGTGCACCTCGCTGGAGGGGAAGCTTGGACGTCTTGCGCAATATGGAAGGGCTGAAGGGCGGCCCTCACGGCAGCACCGGGCCCCATGCCAGAGGAAGGCACTCCACATGCTGGCTACACGTACATGTATGCAAACACACACACACACACACACACACACACACACACACACACACACACACACACACACACACACACACACACACACACACACACACTCACTTGAGCACAGATTTTAAAAAAACATACACGCAGACAGAATCACACACACGGGCATGGCAGAAACTTGAATAATGCCATCAGAGATATCCTAATGATATCGGAGGGCAGAGTGTGCGGGCTCGCTTTGATCTTCCCTCTCTTTCCCTCCTCATCCCTCAAAGCTTGTTACAAAGAAAGAAGCTGAGCGAAGCAGAAAGAGAACAAAAAAAAGTGAAAGAGTGAGAGTGGAAGAACCGCCAACCACCATTAAAAAAAAAAAAAACAAGAAGAAGAGGGATGGGATAGAATGGAGGCTTGAGGCCCAAAAAAAAAAAAAAAAAAAAAAGTCAAACAGGTTATTCTTGCCTGGCTGTACCTGCAGAGGAGGCAGCAGACAGTTGACAGCCCACCGCTCTCACAGCTGCCCCCTCGAGCTCCGGCTGAACAACGGGGATGGATTTGGCCGGAGTCGCGGCTGCAGTCCGACAGATTCTTTCTTCGAGCGGCCAAAGATAAATACAGCGTGTCTGTCTGGTGTGTCAGTCCAGCTGATAGCTGCCGGCATTAACCCCGCGCCTCCCCTACATCTGCCTCCCGTAACAGACTCGGAGAGGTAGTTTCTGATCACGGCTGTCTGTCAAATTTCAAAGCCCTCTCTCCCGGTGATAACAGAGGGAAAAGAAATTCTGCCAGTCAGTCAGAGAGAGAACGGCGTGAAACGGAGGAGTCCCGCCGGAGCGCCGTTAGTTCGAGATCACACAACTTGTTTGTGTTTGTCAGTCGGTACATCATTGTGGTGAACCGCCGTGACGACGTGTTACGGACTAGCGGGCAAATCTGACTCCGACGGTCGTGCAGATAGATTTTTGGGGGGAATCTGACAAGGCCCGGTTGGGTCGGACGATTAGGGCCCGTGTGTGCCTGCGCCTGAGGGGCGAGGCAGCAGCTGCAGAGGCCCGAGGAATAACAAGTTGGGAGGAACCAGGACGCTGCATCTAAAGACGCATTCGGAGCAAACTGTCAGACTTTCTTGAGAGGAACGACCCCCCAGAGAGTCCCCCCGCCCCTCCGCCCCACCCCTCCCCAAGAACTAAACAGGTTCTAAAGCCTTTTGCAGCTTGCATTCACACCGCTAACAGGAACTCTGAAGGGACGTAGCGCGGTGTAAACATTTTTGGATGTTTCTCTTCGTCGAATGGAAGTCACGCTGTACTCCCTCTGATGCGTGCAGGCTAATTACAGCCTGGACCTCGTCGTCGGCCCATTTCTCGGCCTCCATTTGAAACTCTTACCACCGCCGATGTAAACAACTTCGTTCGTAGCTGTAGTTTACCGTTAGCTCGCTGTTTACACCGTGTTGTCAACATGGCGGTTGCCTGGGCCTCCTGTGTTCGGCCAATCGCGGTGCACTTACATCAGCGCAGCTCCTATTGCGATTGGAAAAGTACCTGTCCACGGGTAGGAGCTGAAAAAGTCCCACAAAACGGAGTTATAGGAACTTAAAAGCCACACGAAAAAAGGGGGAACTCCCACTGATGTTAAGACCGGAACACAGTTCCTGCGGTCCTTAAACACCTTCTTTTTTTCTTGGGTAAAGTCACATGATGCCATATGTGTGATTGTCATTTCCAACACAAAGTTCCTATTAAGACTTACTGCATATAGCTGAGATATTTCACCTCGCAATTAGCCTTTATTATGATCCCAAACTATTCAGTCCAATTATATATATACATAAACATAAAAAATATCAATGATGTTCCAGAAAGCAGCTTCTTTTCTACGTAGAACATTTATGCAAACCCAACTCTTTGTGCTATATATCGATCTAAAATGATTTAAAAAAAAAAAAATTTAAATTAAAAAAAAAAAACAGAAAAAAAAGCTTGATTTCCAAAATGTCGGCGTGTTAATTTAAGGCTTGCCAAAACAATCAATTCCAAAAAAGGGCCACACCAGCAGGCTGCTCTTGAATTACACACGTTCAACAAAAAGAAATGGGTTTTTGCATTTTTCTCATTACTCTGCCCCTGTGAGTGTGTCCCTTGTTTCATGATCAAGACAGTGTTGCCTGTCTTGCTCAGCTCCATACAAACGACATTCATGTGTGATAGGTGTCGATGCATAGGGTGTGGGGGTGTGGGGGAGGGGAAAGGGGCGGGGGGGGGGGGGGTCTTTAGCATGCAGTGCTCTGCCTCTGTGTGTGTTTGTTTAAGTAGATAGTGTTTGCAAGAATAAGCCTCGCAGCATGAAGGTAGCCTTTTTTCATGCAGGGGAATATGCTTGTTTGTGTGTGTGTGTGTGTGTGTGTGTGTGTGTGTGTGTGTGTGTGTGTGTGTGTGTGTGTGTGTGTGTGTGTGTGTGTGTGTGTGTGTGTGTGTGTGTGTGTGTGTGTGTGTGTGTGTGAAAACCACAGGGGGATGAGGTTATGGCGGACCTGTGCGTAGATTGTGTTGTGTTCTGCAACTTCCTGAAGGAATGAAAGAAGTAATTGGCCATCACACAAAACCTTTCACAGTTGCGTCTTCACGGCTTCTCTGACTGTGTTTTGTTTTTTTGTTGTTGTTTTTTTTAAAGAGAACTGATTACACGTCACACTTCTTTTCCGCCTTTGTTGTCGGACTATGTAAGCCAACCGATCCTGGAACACACGTCTATGCAGCCCCCTGCAGCAATCCCCACCTCATTCACTCCCCTCGACCAACACACGGGCTCACTCTGTCTCTTCTGTATAAAGTAATCACAGGTAACAAGAGTATAAATGAACAACATTCTGCACATAATGATGTTTAATTTCACGTAATGATGTTTTATGTTGTCCGTGTCGCCGAGCACCTACATGCGCACATAAACCCTGTTGTAGGACCTTTGTGCTCATAATGTCTGCAGTGTGGAGCACCAAAATGAAACCTACTGCTCGTGTTTAGCCGTGTGATTTACAGGAAAATGAGACTGAAAGTCAAAACATACAAATAAGGAAAAAGAACATGTTTGGGGTTAGGAAACAAACAAACAAAAAAATAAAACAATGATGTTACCTACAGGAGTCGAACCTCTGCTTTCCACATGGCGGTCCTTGATTCATGCCACCAAGACACCCCTCCAACCTCCTAATACCACTGAAAAATGTCCTTCCTGACGTGACATTTACGTGCGTGCAAGTTTTTTTTTTACAAAACGTCAAACTGTCACTCCTAGAGAGGCCAAAGCGAGGCTCAGAGAGTCTGTTTCAGCTGTGCACGCCGGGATTTCTGGCAAGGACAAAATCTGCTACCCAACAACAGGGAGGTCGACCAATCACATGCGCTCGAAGCAAATATAACCAATCGAGTTAAGGATTTTCAGGAACTACGTCTCGTCAGGAGTCCATGTTTTAACAGAGAAACGGTAAGACAGGGTAACAACAGACACATTCAGTTGAATTCTTTGTGTGTCATCTTTTTGCGGTGTCACACAATTTTAACTTTGGATGATGAATGAGTGGTTGACCGTCTGGTATTTCCTGCCCATCTCCAGTCTTTCCATTAGTCATCACGTCTGTTGTAACTACACACCCACCGCTGCCACCCCCTCCTACCGGCCACAAAGAACAAACAATGTCAAAAACACTCATTAACTTCTGTTTAAATAAAGCCGCACACCGAGTATAAATATTTAAAAGACAAAGCTGGAATTTAAAAATGTGACCATATAAATACCCACAGCAGTCATTGAAGTCTCCAGAGGTTTCATGAGCAGTCTCTTGTTTTACCGATGTCCTCAAATCTTTTACAAAGCTGAATTCGACTCTTTTATTGTGTTCAAAGAAACTACAATTATGGTCTGTGATCTTGGATCCGACAAAGCTGGTGGATTGTACGTAAACTCAAGCCGGTGAGGTTGGTGGTCGGGTTGACTGTGACACAAGAGCAGCTTCGGAGATCCTTAAGTTTGGTCATTTTACGAGAGGTTTCAAGATTTTCTGCCGGGAAGGAAGGAAGATTTAGAAAAAGGTAGCGATGCCGGCCGAAACGCCGGGCCGGCGCTTCCTTCCTCTGTCACCGGTTTGTACTGTCTTCCAAGATGGCAGTATAATAGGCAGCAGGTCCATTCCACCAGACAGTTGAGCGCTGTGAGAAACAGATACACAAATTTAAGCTACAGTTTTGAGTAAAAGGTCTCCAGCTTCGCCTCCAAATCCCCCCCCCCCCCTTTAGCTGTCACATAATGGCTGCAGTGATGTACTGCGATGCCTGCCGAGCGTTCGGTCGTTATCTGTCGCTGTAACGGTAACAATAGGGCCCCCTTCTCCTTCATATGCCACTCTCACCGGAGTAAAACACAGCGGGGTCGTCTTTTACAAGCGTCGCACTCATTCCGCACAACGCTTTCCCTGCAGTTGAAAGCTTGACACTCTATAAACACAATATACGGAGGGAGAAAATGAAGAGAACGCCATAATAAGCGATGGAGTTGGAGGGGGCGGGGGACGGCACCCTTGAACACAGCAATTAATCAATTAGTCGGAGTGAATCAATACTCCCCGCCCAGCTTGGCAGGCTGACAGCACTCAGGTGTAATTAAAATTGTAGCTATTGACAAATCAAGATGGATGGAGCACTTCTTTCCTGTCCTGCTCGGCTGAGAGAGAGCGAGAGCGGTGAATGCGTGCGCGTTTGCGCGGGCGAGTTTCGCCTCTGCGAGCGTGCGGCGAGGCTACCTGCAAGCGACCTTGAGCCGAGGTCAAGCGGCAGTAACGCCGCGGGTCAAAGCCCGGCGCCCAAAGATCCATCTCACTCCGTCACCTTCCATTATCGTTGGGTTATTCCCATTAAGTCTACAGCTAAGAGTGTTAAGTGATTTGGTCATGTGTGAAGTGTATCCAAGCGAACGATGATCAAGATGTTAATCTGCATTCGGGTAGCTGTTCGACTGTAATGTGTAAAAAGAAGAGCTGCGAAAGCGCGCGGTTCTCTCAAAGAGGGGGGGGGGGTACCGCTCTTCCACCTTAAAGAGTCGTATAAAGGCGGCATCTCAATTAGCAGGTGATATCAGATCCTAAACCAACGAATAGAAAGCAGTAGGGGAGCTGGATGTGGTGATGGATGAGCAGCTGGTTGGGGAAGCGATCACGAGCTCGTCTGACTTCCAAGGGATAAAAATGTCAGACAAAGTTTCAAATAAAAAGGCTTTGATTAGCCTCCGGTTAATTAGTAATGCTGCCATCACCCCTCCCCCCCCACCCGCCCTTCACCCCCTCCCCTCTGTGTGTCGCTCTATTTATGAGGTACATCTGCTAACAAAAAAAAAAAAAGAAACTCATTGGAACAGTGCTTGGTGTTTACATGAGGCTTGGCAGGAGTCAAAAAGAACTCTTCAAAAGCAATATCATAGGCGTCCATGATCAATGCACAAACACCAGCAGAGAACATTCTGTTTTTTCAGAGATGTGAAACGTCTCTATTGAGGCGACCGTGCCTTTAATTCTCTCGAGTCCGGCTCTTGAGAATCTGACAAGGACAAGAACAGGAAAATAAGAACAATCTTGCATTAATTTAAGCACAGTTCTCAAAGCGGTGCCACCGAAAGCAGTCATTTATTGTTCTGTTAAAAGGTGGCGGAAATATTGCCCCCCCCCACCCCCCTCACACACACACACACACACACACACACACACACACACACACACACACACACACACACACACACACACACACACACACACACACACAGCCGAGGAGACGTCGGATCGTTGCGTTCGCCCGTTTGTACCTCTCAATCAGTTCAAAGTGTGTATATTCATTAGCTTATTAACACACACACAACAACAAAAACGAGATAATCTAACAACTGCGGAGGAAGGGATGCATCATTTAGTACACCCTCTTTTAAAAGCTTCAGAAAAGAAATCCAGTAATTGTCAGCAGTATGAAAAATTCAAACAGCGCCTCTTGTGCCGTCTACTCCACTGACAAGTGCAAAGAAATGGGGCTGGAAGATCAAAAGATGCACAAAATTGTATGAACGGTAACATCTCAAACTCTGATGCCTGCTTGGTTCATTTTTACAGGCGTTCTTGCTAAAACTTTGCTTTCCTGCGTATTCACACTATTTAAGAATCATCCACCTACTCTCGCCCTTCCTCATCTTCAATATATATCCTGCTTATCTCGGGAATACAGCGAGATCATGTGGATTTGAAGACAATCTATTCGTCAGTGTGTCAACAGGCTCGAACAAATGGTGCACACTATTCAATTTCCAATCGACAGTTGACCTTTCCCAGGCAGAAATCAGGACTTTTAAAAACCCAAGCCAAGTTATCAAAACTTACTACCGAATGACAAATACCAGCCAGTATCAGAGCAATTTGGTCTGAATATTAGAAGTATTGAAATTCGGCAGAACAACCCTATAGAGGCAAGTTCCTTGAGATCGTTCGCATATTTCCGTTGAATGTAAACAATCATTTTCACGCTGCTCCAATCCTACATAAAAATGATTGCTTGACTGCAAATGCATCACAGACGTTACGCTTCGGAGAGTCGTTAGGTTTTTGTCATCAAATTCGGCCAATTGATAAAAAAATTAAAAAATTAAAAAAAGTGTGTAAAATAGTCGGCTAGCAGATTATAGGCGTCGGATGCTTCCGTGTAAAGGATGTCGGCCGAGATCACTTCTGCCGTGACTGCCTTACCTGGGGAATTACAGAACCTCTGGTACCGAAAGGTTACGGCGCCACAACGGGTAAACATATTCAAATGTCATTAGACAATTGAATCCAAAAACATATCCTCTGAAAATAGAAAGCCCATTCAACCCCAAAAATGAATAAACATGATCATTCGTTCCATAATGTGTGAGTAATAGCTCATAACAGCAAGGTTATCCTCCGAATGCATCTGGAAGCGGAAAAAGTCGCACGTTCTAATAGTTCTCTTCATTCCGCGTTATTATTATGTAAAGCATAAAATGTGTTCTCTCATCAAATCAAAGCACCCTACAAATCAAAGTTAAGGCAATTACAATCTTATTCCACCCTTTCAAATGGCAACAGCTGTTTCCCTTGGTCAAAATTGCAGCATAATTGCACACGGTAGCATATGGTTATGGCTGATTAATCCAACTGGGGGTGAAGGCCCCATTATTCCTGCATGGGATGGGTAAATAGGCAGCGGATCCGAGTGCCGGGTAGACGGGTAATGAAATGGCGAAAAAGGGAATGGGCCTTTGATGAGATGTCTGTTAAAGATGGCGTGATTGTCAGAATCGATTCAGACCCTCCAATATCCCTATCCAAGCAATTAAATGGATCTGCTCGTCATTCGGCTTCTCCGAGACAGAAACATGCCGGTGGTGCAAAGCTAGAACTAGGAAACAAGAGCAGTTTAGCCTGAATGCCTTTTCATTTACAAAATATCTCGAAGCATTTATAACTTAATGCCCCATCATGAAGTCTATGAACTGGAAATGCAGCTTTCCCGCCGCCGCCTCCTCCTCATTTTGCTCATCCAGCGGCGCCGGGACATTGTTATGGCTCTGAGGGGAGCTCGGTGTGTGACAGCGTGTCAAAGTTTGCGATAGTTAGGACTGCTTACCGGTCTGTAGGCTCATACCGGCCACCACTTGTATACAAGACGCACAGCCACAAGCACGCGCGCACACACACACACACACACACACACACACACACACGCACACACACCTTATATACGCATGCAACTCCACTGTGCACCTGCAGACACTCGCGCTCACACAAAACACCTACCCCGGGGCGGTGGGGGGGCAGCAATTACTGGGTTCAGAGGTGGTTTCTCGAGCCCCCCCCCTTCACCCCCAGCCAATCTGAGCGCATTTCAATTGTGAACACACGAGGATCCACATGAGAGAGTTGGGTTTGGGGGGGCCTCCCGAAGCCAGTGTCACTCCGAGGTCCGCTCTCATTTCCATCTAGCCGGATGAGGGGAGGATGATGGTAAACAGGCCTTGACTTTGGCTCCCCTCCCGCCTGCGGCAGCATGCATAATGGCCCTCTTAAATAGCGAGAGAAAAGTTCAAGTCCATAATCACATCCGTACCTCTCGCTTATTATTGCGCTGCGGTCATTTCGGAGCCCGGTTTGAAGGACATGTGCAGGAGCAGATCTGAGGCACTGAATCTGATCAAAAAAAAATTTTTTTTTTTAAAGTACAGAAGGCCCCCAGATGCTAATTTGGGAGGCTGTAAGACTGCAGAACTGTGGGTTAACTTGCCTCAGCAAATATGGAAACGCAGCGATACGCTTCCACCACGGTGATATTAAAACAAGGTGGAATGTGCTCCCCCTGAATCCCTCAATCCATTCTCAGCGCGAAAAAAAAGCTGCTACACTCCCGAGCTTTTATTGTTGCAACTCGCACTCAGTAGATCGAAAAAAAAAAAAGGAGCAGAAGCTTCAAAAGGGAAAAAAAAAAAAAAAACAAAAAAACGCTGCAGCGTTCCTACTGAAAGCCAAGTACGATGAACATGTAAGCTATCGGCGCTCTCCTCACTGTGCATCAAAGGCTAAATGCTAACACCTGTAAATAAAGGTGCACCAACGCACAGGTTTAACAAATGCACAGAAATGTAAGACCCTCGTGTACATTCAAAGCGTATTGTACAAGTAAACGTGCTCTCATTAAAAACACAGGCCACAAATTGAGCAATCGTTTCTGGGGAGGTAATCCAGTTTGCCCTTTTGCAATGTGAAATGATCAAAGGAGCTGTGTAAGACTATGTCACAGTAAAAAAAAAAATATTATTATTATTTTTTTTTTAATTAAAAAAAAAAAAAAAGACAATCAGGACTAGCGGTTTAATCCAGTTCACTCACAGTCCCAATTAGGAAAAATGGCTGAACAAAGACATCAGCTCGTCACTACTAAAGCCAAACGAGAGTGGGTTCTCTGTTGGTTTTTTTGCTTGTTTTAATTGACAACAACTCCAAATTGTTTTCAGCCCCGCAGGTCGTTCGGCGCTGACCCTTTGCCCGTCTCAGTGTAGAGTGACAATTCCCAGCTGGACCAGGGTGGCCTCTTTTCCCAGTTCCAGAGCCCAAATTAATAGCCATGCAAATACAAATAGGACAGCGCTGGCAAACACTAACCGGACTCCTTTGTGCCGCGTTCCAAGGCAGCGGGCAACATGACAGGGGCTTAAAAAGAGACTATTTGTGAGTAAGGACTGCCGCATCTTCGCCCCCAGCGTGACGCTTCGTTTTCTGATCAAACTGTCTGAGCTGCATGGCACTTCGGGTGGGGAGGGGGGAAGAAAAAAAGAAAAGAAGAAACAGTACAATCCTAAATCTTTTAAATCAAATTGTCATTTATTGAGGTCACTTAACTGGCATTTCAAAAGAGCAGGACTGGCTGAAATTTCAGGGATTAAACTTTGTAAAACTGAGAAAGAGAAATGAAAAGTGGCCGGCATGCCAATGAGGGAATTTAAGAAGCAAATGTAGTCCCTGAAAAAGATAGCTGTGAAATGGTATTGATTATGCCTCGGCATTGTTACCTAGCAGCACCCTCTGAGGAGCGAGCCCATGCCGTTGGCACCACTTTTATGCCATCTCGCTCCAAGTTAGGCTGACCTTATCTTCACCTGCTGCATTAAAGTATTAAAGCCCGGGTGGGATTTTCGGTTTTAGAGCCACGAAATCCAAAGTCCTTCCAAAAAGCCTGAATATCCGAAAAACAGTCGCTTTCGGGTGAGTTCAAGGGAATGTTTTTAAGCCTTTTATGCTCGTCTGTATCAACGCATCCACTGCACGGAGGCATGTTATTTCTAGTCGGGTTTTTAGGAGTTCTGTAGTCGTACAGCCACAAGTGTATAATCAGCCTGTCGACGCACTGAGCGGAGCGCTCGGTGGGGTACCGACACAGGGAAGGTGGCCGTGTCCCGCTAGCTCCCTCAGCGGGCGCTCGGACCGAGATCGGCCCGGCGACGGTTGATGGTGGCGGGAGCGTCATCGGGGAGCTCTTTTTCTTCAAGTCACAGTGAGACATCGACGAGGCGGGCAGTCGAGCAACAGGACAAACATGGTCACCTCCTGCTCCAAAGCCCTCGGTAATAGCAGAGATGGCGCCGGCCAGGTGCCGAACTCGAGGCGTCACAACGGCCGTTCACAAAAACCGGCGGGCGACGTCGCTGCCGGTCCGCCGCGGTCGGACAAATAACCGGAGCTTGTTTACGGTCGCGCGCATCTGTGACTGCACTGCAAGACGCGTTGCAATGTATCCGCAGGAGGAGGGTGTGAAAAGTGCTGAGCTGTGTTTATGGCCATCAGTAGGTGAGAAGTTCACTAATAGACTTCTTCAGATTGGTTCCAAAGATCCGGGCGGCGGCGCCTCCGGCCAGAACCAAGCTGGACAGGGAATAAACACGAGGAGTGGAATTAAGAAGCATGAATGAAGGAACGTGTCAGGTCATGTAGATGAATATTAATGTATCTAAATAAGGATATCACCGAAAATGTGTCAATCTGTCACCGCCGCCACCTCCACCTCCTCCTCCTCCTCCTCCTCCTCCTCACACTCACACATTGATGCTGGTGTTCTGACACTTCTATATTCTCAATAATTCGTAAACACAAATGTCCACTCTTGTCTAAAAGCTATATTCTTTGACGTAACGCGTGATAAACTGAGGACAGTACGTGACGTTTACTGACTTATTGCAGGTTTCTGTTTTTATTTCTGTTATGGCGTTGTCATGTGCGAGGCCATTAGCATGCTCTTGGTCTAATTTGGGTGTTTTTTTTTCCCCCCCGTGAGAGTGTGCCGACAGAGTCCCACTTAGAAACAGCTTCTTGGACTGACTGCTATTGCGAAACCGGGGGGGGGAGATCAATAAACACAGTCCCACTCCAAAAAGCTCTGGAAGTGCTTTCCAGAAAGAAAACCAAAAGGTCTTTGAGCTACAACTCTCTCTCTGTCTCCGTCTCCGTCTCGCCACCACCACAGACCTTGAGTAGGAAGTTTTGTTTTATTGAACGTAGCGCAGTGAAACTTGAGACATCCCTCAGAGAAATCTATCAGTGGACTTTGACCGTGAGTTTTCTTGCCAGCCCTGAATACTAAAAGCGATACGTTGTGACCTTTTTGCCAAAGTGCTGGCTGCGGGGATCTAGGACAGCAGCACTTTTTTTTTTTTTTTTCTTGTTCTTCTTCATCTTCTTCATCTTCTTCGTCATCGTCTTCTTTTTGGAAAAATCATTTCACAGGGCACAGCTGCTACAAAGAAACAGCGATCCCCAGTCTGTCAATTAAGATGAGTGACAAATCAGGACATTTGTAGTCTGGAGACATGCTCTCGACCCCTCTGTCGCCACAAATCATTCGCACGCCCATCTCAATCTCTTCGCTTTCTACGTTTTACCGAATCCCGTCAGGACAATTTCAAATAATCCTAAAAAATAAAAAGTAAAAAAAAATAAAGAGCACTTGTATCTGCTGCCGAATAAAAAGTGTGACTCATCAAAAGACCAAAGGTTGCTTTGAAGGGGAACAGAAAAATGATCAATAATCTCGATTTTGAAGTGTCTTTTCATCTGAATACACACTTCTTCAGACGGCTGACGTCTGCGTTGCACCTCTGAAGGGATTTGGCTTCTCGAGCGTACACGCAGAAGACGACGCGTTACATCAAGGAAACAAACGATGAAAACCTGAACAACACAACAATCTAATACTGCCACTCGCAACTGCGGCTTCGACCTCGTCATCTGAAAGCCATCGACTCGGCTTGTTGAAAACGTCCGCGGCACGTCTCTGATTGTGCGGCCTATTTGGTCGCCTGTGCTAAGAACACGTCCAATTTGACTTTTTCTTCTTGAAGCGGCCGAGAAGGTTCGCTCCAAACTGTGTTCCAAGCGTTTCCTTCCAGTCGCACAATTTCCATCCAATCTCCAAACAGATTTAGAAAGATGGAGACGCCATCCTTGACTTCTATTATCGTGTCGAGGCCCGTGTCCAACACAATAAGCTAAAAACAGACCGCCGCTACGCAAACGTGGTGTGCGTCCTCGCCACACAAACGGCATGAAATAGCCGATTTCCATGCGAGCGGCGACACACACACACACACACACACACACACACACACACAGTCATAACCACAGTTATGGATGTTAATCTGAGCACCACGCCTCTGACAGAATGAAGTCCTCAAGTCCCTATAAAGCTCCTGAAGTGGCGCTGTAGTCAAGTCAGCCTAATCTGTGAGATGTAGAAGTATGTATGCCAAACATGACATTCCAATAGAGTCCTCCCCCGCCGCTGCCAGATCCAAAATAGACGTGTTAGAAATGACAAAAGCAGCAGGCGAGCCCAGCATTGTCTCGGCATGACCTCAGTAAATGAATGGGAATGAACAGTGGGACATGACGAACGGCTCTTATAACTGTCACTTTAAACAAAATATCCAGGGCAAGTTTGGAGGATGGCTTTTTTAAACTCGATTTAAGGGAGATGGGGAAAAAAAAAAAAAAAAAGAAGAGTGTGCGCTCATGTGTCAGCATTTAAATAAAAAAAAAACAGGGTGTTAAAGGGTCTTTGGTCGGAACACAGACGGCTGTTGACAGAGCAAATGCACATATTCTAGCCATCAGTCAGGTACTTATGAAGTTTATTTATCTACATTGAGACTTTTTCCTCTTTTCTCTGCTGCGCGCAAATGCTGATGAATGACAATAACCAAAATAAAAGAACAGAAGATCGTCCCCCTCTCCGCTCACCAAGCCCAAAAAGCAAAGACTTCACAGCGCCCCGGTCTGATGAAGGCTGCTTTCTCCCGTCGTTAAAAAGCTGTTTCGGTGGACTGGTCATTAAAAATGTGGCAAGCAGTAGCTGACATGTCCATCCAGAGGCACGCTACTCGCCTCATCATGTTCTTTAATCATCGGGTTGGAAAGAGAGAGCGGCCCACACCGGGGTCACTTTCAATGAGCCGCGCTCCGAAACGGTCTGAAGAGAGTCCAATTAATTCCTACATTTTCTGACCCAGGAGCGACTACGTAATGGGGCGCTGCTGGATGGACGGAGCACGGAGGGTAAGGGGGGGGGGGGAGTGATTGGCAGCCTTCATCCCCAGCATGCACAGTCACAGGAGTGCGTGTTGCCTTATGAACCCATCTGAAAATATAAAAAGGCGGAAAAAAAACAAAAACAAGGGCAAAGCCTTCTCCCCGGGCCACCGCTGTAAATAATGGGTTTCTTATTTAACTTGCTTGGTTAAATAAGCATTGGGGGATTGTGGGGGGGGGGGGGGGTACTGGGGGGGCCAAGCTCTCAGAATCAGATGCAGATACAGCCGGAGAGAGAGAGAGAGGAAACAACAATGTCAGGATTCTTAATCCCGGGGACACGCGAGTTATCAATCTCCTGTAAATGTCAGGCGTTAAGATATGCCCTCACGAATGATGGATATCTGCCTCGTTTGTCCCCCCCCCACCTCCACATCTTTTCGACATCGCATTATTGAGTGACCCCCACAGAGGGCTTACAGTCTATATCTCCAGAGGTAATACTCTCTGCTCGCAGCGGCAGCAACACCTGAATCCATAACCGAGTGTAGCGGGAGAGGGAGGCGAGGAGTCTGGGAGTGTCAATCAAGAGTACGTACTGATAGCTCCAAAACAAGTGAACATGCCCATGAATGACGGGTCAAACATACGGAGAGGTTTGTACAGCCTGTGATGCGAAAGCGTGTGAAAGAGTGAAGACGGCCCCTCAGTTAAGAGATCATCATTCTTCCATTTTCTATAGCAATTAAGATGCACTCTGCTGAGGACCCCCCCAACCCCCCCCCCCCGGAGCCACCTCAAGGACCCCACGGTGCCCAACCCCTGTCCTCACCACTGATATAAACGTACGTTCAAAAACGTCTCCATCAAAGCGACGGTGATGTCTCTCATCCTGATACGTCTCCGACAGACCATTAAGGAGCTTTCCTCCCATAAAAAAAAAAATGGAATCAATGGTGGCATCATCTTGAAAAGACTAAATGTAGCATTAAAACTAACACCTTGAAGGCATGTGTTGGGGGGTGGGGGGGGGGGTGGAGACAGCCTGAGGTTCCAGTACAGCCTCCCTCTCTGCTGGGCACCAGAGACACAGAGATATTACAGGGATCTGGCGGGATTACTGCGATGAGAAGTTGAGTCGTTCTCCAGCTCTGGCTACAACTCATGAAAAACAAAATAATAATAATAATAATAATAATAATAATAATATTTGGCTTAAAATTTGTTTAAAAAAAAAAAAAAAAGGAAAATAAACAAACTGCAAACGGCCACACTTTGGCTGCAGCTCCTCTCTGCTCAATAACTCTCAGAAAACCAATACATTTTTTTTTGTTGCTTTTAATACTTCATGTGCCCCGCGTTCATCGCTTGCACGTCGATATGTACCGAGTTCATGTTGCGGCGCCTTGTTTGCTGCGCGCTTTAAAAAAATAAATAAATAAAATAAAAAGGAGATTCCGGGAGAGAGAGAGAGAGAGAGAGAGAGAGAGAGAGAGATGATTAATTCATTAGGATTTATTAATCAGCTTAACATTCTAACAGCTTGGCGTCTAATGACACGTGTCATTAGGAGCGCTCGTTACATATGTTCACACAATCCGGAGAGGACAGCAAGTTGTAAATATAACGTCGGGTCTTCCGACTCCTTTCAAACTCGAGCGGCATCAAATGCAGAAACATTAACGAGTGTGATCTGAAGTTTGGGATGCGTGTGAAGTTCAGAGGAACACGCGTGTGGAGAAAGTCTCCTTGAAATGTTTGATCAAGGAAATAACAGCAGCGGGGGGGGGGGGGGGGATGCCGGCGCGCGCGTGTGTGTGCGCGCGCGCGATGTGGAGCCTAATGAGGAAATTGGAAGCTATCAAAATCCGAATAATGAAGAAATCACAGGTTTCGATGCCACCGCACCTGAAACGCGTCCACACACAAACAACACAGCGAGGGGGAACCGGGAGACGCCGGTGTTGGGCCTGCGTGATGACTAACCCGCACCGAGCCGGAGCCGGTGCCGGTTAGTCCCCCCCCCCCCCTCCTCCTCCTCCCTCCCCACCCATCTTACCTTGAGCTTGTGTGGAGCGGATGAATAAGGAAAAACATAAAATCCATGTGGCGCGCCACATCGATCTGCTCCAGGAGTCCTCCAACATGGTCCCCAAACCGGGCAGACTGGACGACGACGACGACGACAACAACAACAACAACAACAAGTGCCCGGCGAGATCGAAATAGCGCCCGAGTCCCGGTGGTTGTGCTTCTGCCGCTGGCTCTCTCTCCCCCTCTCTCTCTCTCTCTCTCCGGGTCCGAGACCACTCGAGTCGGCCAAAGCGCACCGACGGCGGGGAGCGCAGGGAAACCGAGCCGCGGGGCGAAATTCGGTCAAACGGTCTGCGCGCGTCTTAACAGTCTTAAAACGTGTTCCGCAACAACAACAACAACAACAACAAAAAACAACAACCAAAAAAAGCCCTCCACCCCCCGTTGGGTTGTTAAATGGTGTTCCCGTGAGAGCCGAAGCAGCGCGCGTGGTCTTTTCCTTTTGAAGAGCCGGGTGCAACTCGAGTCCGATGAATCCAGGTTAAGTCCAGATCTCTCGCTGCACCTGTGAGCAGGCGAAGCTGCGCCTCGGTACTTTTTCACTCACGGCTGAGCGTCCTTGAGATGCCGTTTCTCTTCCCTCTTCTTCTCCCGGTACTTTAAACTTCAACCCTCCCAGCGTCCGAGTGGTTTCAGGGTTTTTTTTTCTTCTTCTTCTTCTCGTCCAGAGCAGAGACTTTTTTTTTTTTTTCCCTCGAATCCCTTTTCCTCTGTCAATGAAGAGGAGCGCCAGATACGGAGCGCGCACACACACTACACCCCCCCTCCCCCGTAAAGTTCCTCCCCACAGCCCCGCTGACAAGGTCGGCGATTCAGTTAGACGAGCGGCACTGAGAGGAAGTTGAGCGGCTCGCGGAGCGGACAAGGAGGGCGGCGGGAGGGAGAAACTTACACGCCGTCACAGTATCATGGTCGGAGCCTGGAGGAGGAGGAGGAGGAGGAGGAGAGCCCGGCTGCCGGTGTGCGTCGGATGAAGACGAGTCCCGGGTTCTTCATGAAGTAACGCTGTGAGCTGCTGTTGGAGCGGCGCAGCGCAGGTTGCCACCACGCGGCCAAGGGCGGAACTACATCCTCCCCAATTTAAAAAAAAAAACACTGGCAAACACAGGATTTTCAGGAGAGGATTTTCTTTGCTTTCCACATGTGAAAAAAGGTGGAATGAATAGGCCTACAGTCCTTTGGAACACGTGTTCTGCTTGTCGTGCCTGTGTTCGTGTGCCTGTATTGACTTTACTGACCTGTTTTTGTATAATTATAAGGATTTATAGTTCAGCTGCATTTTATATTTTTGAGCAGTTGTTTTTTGCAGCACTCTTCTAAGCATGGCTGTATTGTTCTTTTCCTTTATAGCTGAATTCCCCCATGCTTTGTTGAGGTGCGTGACATGAATAGAAAAAAGACACGCATGGCTGTGAAAAGTCTTTTACAGAGCCAGGACTGGAAGTGCTGCATGTTATCTTGTCTGCGTTCTGCCTGTGTGGCAGAAGAATGAGGACAAGGAGGAGGACGGGGTGAGAAAAGACTGATTGGAGGACAGATGGAGGAAGAGAATATAGAGAGAGAGAGGAGAGAGAGAGTGTGTGTGGGGGGGGGGGTTTCGAGAGTGACTGAGCAAATGTTGTTTCCAAAATGACAGTATCAGTAAAGTAGAAGTCGAGGGAGAGAATGAGAGAGCATGACTGAGCAAATGTTCCTGTCTTGAAAATGACAGTGCCTTGCCAGGAGAAAGCAGGAGTGCTTAATGTTTGTAATGTTTTTACAAATGGCGAGGCCCATCTAAGCCACCACAGGGCAGCCAGAAAATAATGCACCATGGTAATAGCTTCTGTTATTTCCCAGCGTGATTTTCAGCGTCCTTTTGGCTCTCTCCCTCTCATCCCAAAATGTGATACCTTGCACAAAAGTTAATAATAGGAGCGTTAACATCAGGGAAACCAAGGGAGGAGTGCTTCCTCGGCCACCCCCAGGGCTGCTCAGGGACCCGATTTAGATTTTTCATAGTACTTACTGTGACTGAACTCAGCAAGAGGGTAATTTAGAAAATCCCTGGACACAGTGTTTTGAGTCACATATTTCTGCACACAAGTGGCAAAGCCATTTGTTTGTGATTTTATTTTTGTTTTTTTCCCCTTCCTCTTTTCCCTGCAGATGCCAACACCGCCAGGTGCTAGGTCCTGGTGTTGTTGAGCAGTGGCTAGCTCTGATCGCAGGTGTTAAGGCAGCTCACTGAAAGCTGTATTCACTTCAGTATGAGACACCCTCATGCTACCTGAACCCTGAGTCAACCACACACACACACACACACACACACACACACACACACACACACACACACACACACACACACACACACACACACACACACACACACACACACACACACACACACACACACACACACACACACACACACACACACACACACAGTAATGATGATTCAGAGTTGTTCAACTGCAATTATTTCAAGTTACTTTTGACTTTTGCCTTCAATATTTATTGGGGGTGGGTGGCCCAAATATAGTATCACAATATTTCCTGGTTCTTCTGAGATAATAAAGTTCTTTACCATCTGAAAATAACGCAGTTTTTATTATTAATTTCAGAACATACAAGTGCAACAAAATAAGTGTTATCGTTTTTTGTTCCAGCCTAAACGTAACAAAAATAAACTATAACATCTAACTTTAACTATCCCTTCAACTATTCAGTAAACACATGTCTCTGTGATCTTTTGTACAGCTGACCTTTTGTAACCAAACAACTTCACACTACTGAACTCGCTGTTTGCAACTAACTCCTCCACCATGGGGTTGCTCTTAAACATGACCTTTGCTGTGTGTAACATACGCAGGATAACAGTGTGACATCATTATATCAGTATGCCAAAATCTTGCCATTATACAACCCAGTAAACCCCAACCATGTCTTTTTTTCCTAATAGTTTAATTTTCCTGTAAATCACATGGCTGTATGCATGCAGTAGGTTTGCTTTTCTATCACTACAGGAAAACATGAAACTGTCACACCGAGTGAGGCCAAAGCGTGGGTATCTCACGTTTTGCTGTAGTGGACCGGCGTGTCTATTTCACGTTTTGCCGTGATACCGCGTTGCATTTTAACAACACGGATCATTTTTTACAATATAAAAAAATTACACCGATAACGTCGTCAACAATACAGTATGTACTTTCCAATAAAGACCATACCAAGTTATGACTCTTTCATTTCACAAGTTATATTTTACCTTGGAGTTTAACCTTTTTAACCACTGCCCACAGCAGCCACTGATTTATATTTATTTCTGTTAAAAATGAAAATTTGGTATTTTGAACATGATGTTCACTGTTACATTACGAATTGAACATATTTTAATACAAGAAAAGATTAGAAATTAGCAGCTCCCTGGTTTGGTAGAAAGGTAGGATGTTTTTCAGACCGACTGGATGTGATTTAAAGTGGTTTAAAATGAGTTATTTGCCTGAAACCTGAAAAAAAAAAATCCCTGGTATAGTGAGATATTCACACCCGCTGCTTTTACCACTGGACTGACTCCAAAAAACACTCTCACCATTTCCAATGAAAACTCTCATCCACACCTTTCCCAAACAGCACGTCTTTCAGACTCTTCCCCCTGACCGAAGCTTCAACCGTGAAGCGCAGCGCTGACAATAAAACCCAGCTCTCATTTCATTCTATGAACAAAGTAAAAGAGATGCTCAGGGATAAAACTCCCAACTCCATCTTCTGAGGCCTTGAGGAGAGCAACATATAGGAAAACTAGAGAAGAGGAGCGGCGTCTTTGAACAACAAAAGGCTTCAATGTTTGAAAAATCCCCGTCCTGATCATCAGGTCAGACTTTCACCTGGTGAGGACTTTACTTTGGATAAAGTAAAAAGTCCTGAGCACAAATAGACTCATAAACACATAAAAAGGGAAGTAATATCAGAGAAATTGTCTATTGGCTGCCCAGATGGAAAGACAAGAGGGCAGAACTTTGAGAGAGAAGATAAAGCCTGAGGGAAGACTCTTGAGTGCTTCAGAAAGATCTGTGAAGTTCACCTCCTCCACACATCCATCACTCAGCTGTCCTGATGCATAACTGACCCCAGTGATAACTGGAGGGTACCAGCGAATACATTAACGTCCAATGATATGTTTCCACAAGACAGCGTGGCCTGTAAACTGACCCACCTAAAAAAACAAACAGTAGTGAAGCAGAGCAGGAGATGCAGGTTTGTCCTTAAATATAAGGCTTACTACCATTTATCAAACATTGTGTTAATTAACAACCATTTTAGGAGCGCCATCAAAGGATCAGTGGATCTTCTCAACCAAACCGAACGCTCCATCCTCTCCTCCGCCAGTCCGGCCAATCTCACTAGAGGTTTAATGAATCAGAACGAGTGGGAGATAATGGGAATGGGAGCTCAGCGGGAGGCTGATGGGGGTGATGAGCGTATTACCTCCGAGGCCAATTACAATAAAGATCTGTCATCGTCTCCCTCTGATAGAAGGAGGCTCGCGGCCTCCCACGGGGCTCCGCTGACCATCGCAACAACCCCCGAATCAACACAAGGAAGCGTTAAACACCACACGGCCGACAGTATGCACGAATCCACCTCCCACAGTCAAACAACCTTCCGACTTAATTACAGCTCCCTTAAATAATGAAACCCTGGGCTTAATACGCTCAACAACTAAACGGCAACCCTTGAGTAATATTTTCTTTGGTGTCGTACCTGAGGCTGTGGTGCATAACTGTCACATTGACAGCATGGAGGCAAACAGGGACAAATAGGATGGAATTTCCTGAAATAAATAAATAAAAGGGACATTAAAAAAAAAAATTAAAAAAAACCTGATGGGCATTTTTATTTTCGTGAGGATCTTTAATCATAGGCATCCTCGCAGACGGAGATGAGTAAATGACAAATCCAACAGTGTTCATTAGTGTGGGAGAGAGAGATCACTCGAAAAGCAGAGAAAGAGGAGCAGAACTGTTTGTGTGAGACAGATGGTCAAAATGGCAAAGAAATATGTTCAGCAGACCTGCTCCAACCTTGGCAGAGGCAGGCATGTAACCCAGAACGAAAGGTAAAGAAGGTAGGTGTAGAAGTTAGAAAAGATAGAAGAAGAAAAAAACAGGACACTGTTTCAGTAAGTAAATAGTCTGAGGTACAAACACAAAAAAGCCAGGAAGTGTACGAACAAAACAATCGTCTGCTTCGCCTATAAATTCATTTCACCAGCCTCAATAAAAAGATGTCACACTTGCCCTATCTCTATTACCCACATCTGCAGAAAATGCCTACATATTTGTAGCTGAATTTATGGATATGGTCATGCAACACCAGAGAAGAGATTGCTGCTGACTGCATCAGCCATCGATTCACATATGCACCTTACTCACTCTCTCTCTCTCTCTCTCTCTCTCTCTCTCTCTCTCTCTCTCTCTCTCTCTCTCAACTAATCATGAAGCTTTGAGCAACGTGAGTGTTTAACTTATAGGGTTGGTTGGTTAACCCAAATTCCACCCAAAAAGACATTGTTCCTGAGAGTATTATATCATCCATCATCATCATCTATCAATACAGATACTTTTGATTGCATAAGAGATTTCTACTGCCAACTCAATACAATAAAGGTGACTGGAACTTTGTTTGCAGTGGACGCAACCCTGAATAATAAAAAAAATAATTACAACATAATGTAGGTGGTTTTCATAGACGTTACATATTTGGCAGAACACTGTTCAGTCTGAGGCAAAGACTGTATATTAAAGTGGATGGAGTTTTTGGGGTCTGAAAATTGAGGCCAATGCATAACTGCAATACCACCAAGAGCCACTAGGGGTTGGCTCCAAAAAGGATCTGATTCCATAGACTACCATTCAACTTCCCCTATGAAATACAAAGTCAATACATTTTTTTTTTTTTTTTAATTTTTTTTTTACAAGTCATAATGGTGTCATTTGTCACTCCTTTTCAATAATTCTCTGGTGGTCCATTTGAAAATAATCCCAGCAATGTTTAGAAATTAGGCCTCAGAAATGTGAATTTTTGGGGACAGACCTGTTTGATTGACAGGCCTATGGTGCAGTCAGGTTTCTGCTATAGGTGGGCAGGCGTAGTGTCCTCGGGTTTCCAATCAGATCGAGTTAGATTCACTGCTCCCAGCTCTTCCAGATACGGTCACTTCTGGCTACAATATGGCAAGATGGCGACAGCTGAAATGCTGTTGAATTTTAAAATGCTTTTCTTGCTTTTAATGCTTTCCAGACTTTTGTAACAACTCCTGCTATCCAACAAATCAGACAAAATTGAAAACATTTGCCAGAAGAGTTTACACATCTGCCCCCTGATTGAGGTTTTAGCCCACCTATCGACTTGTTAACCAGCCCGGGTGTATTACACATTTTGGCATGATATTGTGTTCTGGTGGTAGGCTTGGACCTTTCTATGGACCCTTTAAATCACCTGCAAATTTTATTTGATATGCAACCACTATATATTTTGTATTGTTTGTACTCTATGTTTCGTTTCGAAGGCCATCTTTGCTCGTGCTTCTTGCTGAGTTTAAAAATGATATATTCTAATCCCAGGACCCCTGCAAATCAGAATAATGTTTTTTTTTCCCCACTTTGCAGTGCAGGAACTGATGCTATTCAGACTTAATGACTATTGGAGGAAATCTGCCACAGTGTGTGCTAAAAATAATGTGCACAGAATGTATAAGCAGGATGTACTGTACAGAATGTCTTAGTATGAATAGCTCATTTCACTTTTCAACCGTAGATTTCTTTATCAGGTTGGAACTATAGCGAGTGCGGTATGTTGGCTTCACTCTGAGCCTTTACAGTTAATCGCTAATTAACCTTTCTCATCAATATGTGCGGGGAAAGACAAAGAAAGAGTTAGAAATGTAAATGCATAAACTGTAAAACAGTAGAGGTCACAATCCAAGATATTACTTGGGAATTTGCCTGCCTTGACTCCGTCTATAAGACAGACGGTTTGGCTATTATAAGCATTTTTTTCAATTAATCTAAACATGAGAAGAAACCGTCAGATGATTCTTTGTCTGGCTTTGGGTTCAGAAGTTGGTTTCACCTGAGAGACGCAATGTTTTCATTTAGCCTGTCGAAGACTGAATAAATGTGTGTAATGCACACAGGAACATACACAGATGTGCACACATGCATCACACAAGCGTGCGTTGATAAACAACTAAATACAAGCGTGACTGCGACTGACAGATTACCCGGGCCAGAGGCACAGCACACATATAGCTTGTGTATTCTCCTTCACTTTTATTGCCGGCTGGGGAAAATGAATATGACGCCACGTCAAAGCTGAAATAGAGCATCATTCTTTTAGTTCTGATTGAATTCTGGGCTATAAGCCCATCTGACGTATCCAAACTGCCACTCTGTATCACTGAGACGTTCTGCATAAAACCGGCTCTGTGTGGAAAAGACTCCAAACTCTGGCATCCTTTGACTACTTAACCTTGGCAGCCATTATAGGTTTGCCATTAATGTATAATGTAGACACGTGAACATTGTAGGCATATAGATACCCTACATAAACACTGAGGCACCTACACATGAAAATAAGGGCATGTGCAGTGGAACTAACATAAATAACCACATGGCCACACTCGGACCCTCCACTGGGTTTATTTCTTTGGAGCACACAGGATCAAACATAAGTCAATGCAGAGCTGTAATTGGTGCAAACATAAAACCTTGGGCACTTACATCAGATGGAGCATTGATCTTCTTCCACCCACTGACATGCGTTTAGGTCAATGCATGTGTCACTAAGCCTGGAGCCAGAAAAAAAGCATTCACTGCACAACTCACTGCTACAATGGCAGCGTGCTGCTCTGGTCTCTCTGTGGTGGAGTCTCGACCCACACGCCCCCACAGAGTTGAAGGCAGCGCCCGGGCGCTAAGCTGCTGGAGATTTATTTCATTTCTCCCTCCTCTTCTCTGAAAGGAGACTTTCATAACGGTGTCCTTAAAGAGGTAATTTACCTCTGAGGTTTTCTCTGAATAACATTTTACTTTCCAATTTTGTTGTGGTGCTCAGATTCAGACACGCCAAACAGTTGACCGGTGACACCAATTGACCATGCTCTTTTCTCTGTTGGGTATTTAACACTTTGAGTATCTTTTGAAGGTTGACTATACCTAATGCACTATTCAAGGCACCCGATCATTGTGGCTACCTGTCCTCATGGGCAGTGATAAAGGTTAGAGAAAGACGCACACAATACTCAATGTGTGGCCCCTTGTACACAAAGATAAGCAGCTATCACCTTTTCAAATTCTTCACCTGACCTGCCTGTTATTTTTAATAGCTTGAGGAGAGATTTTTGTTTCTTCTCAGAGGAGATAATGACATTCTGTCAGGAAGTGGCGGCACAAGGACACATGATGGATTCAATCTTGGGACTTCTTTTGTACCCAGTAATTCTTGTGTGTGGCAGCCTTGAATTAATTAGGTTGGTTGGTTATTTTCGTCAGTCACGATCATAAACTGTCTACGAATACGCTGAATATGTGCATTCATATACAAGCCGTGTCACTGAGTTTAAATGTCCTGATTTAATCCAATCTGTTCTTGTCCTCCTCTTGATGTGTCATTAGTTCACGTATCATTAACTAGCCCTCAGATTTTTGATGATTATGAAAATCTTGTAATTCATTAAAGTATTATCTGTAAGGGTCATCAATGTCATTAAATCTAACAAATAACTTTAAAACAACTTGTCCAAAAGTGGTAAGAAATAACGAGTATGCCAGCTGTATCATCACCGAAATTGATTCTATACGGTGCATTTTGTTAAGATGCTATTAATAACAACAGGCTAGTGTGAGTCAGATGAACAACAATGCAGAATATCTAACACACTGTACATGTTCGTTTTAGCACAAATAAATAAAAAATGCAGCTGTTTTTTCCAAGGAAGAAATTCTAGTCAAGGAAATAAGACTGATTTTCACTACTGCTCGAGGAATCCTTTAAGGGAGCCCGAAGAAAAACTGAGTGCAAACTAGAGAAAACAAATATATTATGAGATCTTGACTGAGCACAGTGGAACTGTGGAACAAGGAAATGAGAATTGCTGGGAGGTCTTTTTTCTAAACTTATTAAGTTATTACAGACAATAATAAGAAAAGTCAAATGTTCCTTTCTCAGCAAGTGGTAGCCCAATTAATCCGAACCCATCTACAAATTATGATATTTTCTTTCATCTTCAAAATGTGAAGGCACGAGCAGCTGTTCAGGTGAGTGTTAAGAGTTAATGTGACATTTTGTTCTATTACTCACTTCATCTTCCTTTCTCTGCCTCTATTCTAAATTACCTTACTTAATAGCAGATTAATTGTTCTGTGGACAAATTAAGGTGAAACCAAGCGGCAACCAACAGTGACATGATTCATTAGTTTGAGAATGGTTGTTATGAGGCCTTGAGTTCGGATTTTGGCCATCGCCATCTTGGCCGTTGGGAGCAGTTTGGAGCCAGAGGTGACCATATTTGGACGAACTGGAAGGAAATGAGCCTTGGATCTGACTCAATCTGATTGGAAACCCGATGATACTGAGTCCCGCCCACCAATAGCCGTAACCTGACTGCACCACAAGCCTGTCAATCAAACAGAGACGCCCCCAAAAACAAGGCTTTTTGAGGCTTCTTTTTTAAATTAATGACGGGATTATTTTTAGATGGACCTTTAGCTAACAACACCGAAATAACTTCTGGATAAAATGTATTGACTCCGTATTTCATGAGAGAAGTTGAATGGGAGTCTGTGTCGCCGGAGGCTTTGTGGAACCAACCTCCAGTGGCACTCGGTGGTATCGCAGCTTAATGCACTTTGGCATCGGCCTCATTTTTCAGACCCGGAAGCTACGACCTCTTTTATATACAGTCTATGGATGAAACTCATAAAGCGGCTTTTTTTTAGCCATGCTGTATTTGAACCTTGTGGCCATCCACAGGGGTTGATTGTTTTTGCAACCCACGGAGACCTACACAAAGTAGTGAGTGCTCTGATTTATGACCAACAAATCCACCTCCAACCTTCCAGACTGAGCATAGACCGGTTTCATGATGCCAGGGTGTGGATGTCACTCTCTTGGTGGCAGCCCTGAATCACCGTGACATCAGCGTTGACATTTCGATTGTCAGGGACGTGGGGACCTTTCAATTAGCGAAAGTCCCTGTTTGACCAGAATCCACAGATTTTTTTTTGCAGCGTGCCACTGTGAGCTGGACCAGACATCCCCTTGCCTTTTGTAGTAGACCCCCATTGTAAAGTTGTCAATCTGAAGCAACACATCCTTATCAGTCAGGAAAGAACCAGGACAGTTGGGCTGATAATGCAGACACACATCGCATGCAGAAGTCCCAGTTAAGTACTCTAAGTACATATCTTGTGAGGCTCAGAAGACACATGGCAGTCAGTCCTGGATAATCTATATGTCTGTGTCTACATACTGTAGCCTGGCATTCAACTTATATATCAGACTTTCTTTGAAAAATTTGTTTTCTGGCCACTAGAAGAGAGATCAGCGTCGCTAAATGATTTTCACATCAGGGTGGGGGTCCGGCAAAAACCAGCACTTCCAGTATTAACCAGATTGTACCAAACAGCCTCGCAGCTTGAAGCCTTTTCACCATACAAACTCCACCAGAAAAATTTCAGAGCCAATAGAAAGCCCAGAGCCAAAACACGAAGGGATTTTTCTCTGTCTGTCCCTTTCTTCAAACTGCACCAACTGGCATCGCTGCAATTGACTGCCTCCCCATTAAAAATGACAAATGGCAGAAGACGGTCAATAAAGTTCCACAGCAGCTTGATCAGGTTCAGGAGACACAAACAGAAAGATATGTTTGAAGACGACAAAATGTTTATAAAATATATCAGGATATTACAACAAATCAACATCTAATTATTATTTTATTGTTAAGATAGCACCAGTGTGGGCAACATCGGAAAATCTCTGTTGGAGTCAGTGCACGTCTGAAGCTGAATACTCCTAATGAGCTCACTGGGTAGAGACAAAGGTCTGGGAAATTCTCCGGAGCTGGCTCTGATGAAAAACAGAGGTGGATGGTGGAGACAGATTGAGATGACAGTTGGTAGAAGACCATGAAGACACTCTGACAGTAATAAGTTGATGAAGGTAACAGAGGTTGCAGTAAAATTGGAGAGGGTGAAGTCAACAGGTACCAGTGGTCAGTTGAATGAGTTGGATGCAGAAAATCAATAGAATAATAAGTAACAATAATCATATGAAAATTTGAAATATCTGTATCAATGTACAAAGGTTGACGGTGTCTAATCAGCTGATGCCACTGCAGAAGACCAAAATGAGTTGAAAAAATGTGCATCTATGTACTTAACTGTCTCACGGGCAGAAATATTGTCTTGATTGTTTTTTCTGTGAAACAAAAATGATACAGACATATTTTTTTCAAAGCAAATATCAAAGCAGTTGTTGCACCTATATGAACAGCTAATCATAGACCAAATATGAAAATGGAAATAGTCTCCAGGTCTGAAAAGTGAAGCCAATGCAAAAGTACCTTAAAGTGCAGTGCCACTGAAAGCCACTAGGGCCTGGCTCCAAAACACATCTGACCCCACAGACTCCCATTCAAAAAGTGTCAATATCGCTTGTGAAATCCCAAAATGGTCACCTCTGGCTCCAAATAAAATCAGATGACGACCGTCAACATGCCTGAGTCAAAGCTTCAAAACAGCAGTTCATAAACCAACAGGTGACATCACGGTCGGTTGCCATTTACAGCTAACATTTAAGACCGATTTAGCATGTGCAGTAAAAGAAGTGGAGCGATTCTGTAAACATACATGGAGGAAGGAAAATTAAAGAGCAAACAGAACACAGTGTCATTGCAGCTTGGCAGCGATCACACCATTTTATGCATGGATAACCACAGGTTGGGCATCATAACACCATGATACAGGTGTTATTATTCAACTTGGCAAAACTTGTTTGTTATCTTCTCAATCACAGTGATGGATCACCTTTGCTGACTGGATTACACATGTTGGAAGTCATTCGATAACCTGGTTGCTATGGCAAAACGGATGGAAAAAATATAGTTCAAACTGTATGCATTTAAAAATAACCCGAGATATCATTAAACGCGATTGCTTTCACGCATGCTAAATAAAATGAGGGTGAAATTTGTGTCATGCTGGAATGATACTGTAAGGAGGTGTGCTTTCAGCAGCGGTTGACATGCCGTTCACGCAAGGCCTGTAGGTGATAAGACCTCTAGTTTGAGTTTTCTACATCTCAGGAATGGCTTTAGAAAATCCCCCTTGCTTTACTGAGGTGTGTGTGTGTGTGTGTGTGTATGTGTCGGTTGAGGTGGAGGTGGGGGGGAGGGGGTCTCTCTATTTGAAGAAAGCAAACACCCGGAGATAGAAGAGACTGCCTTTCAAATCGAGATGGATTTTCATCATCTTCTCCTCCAACTAAGCTGTGATTGATGAGCAATTATTTCTTTCAAAGTCTTTTGTCAAATTTACCTTTGACGTCTCACCGATATCTTTCTTTCGCTGCACTCGCCATATCTGAGGGGCTTTTTTTCAGTTACACCGTGTTCACTCAACGTTGTCCTACGACCTGCTGAAGAGCAAAATCTTTGATTCAACATGAGGATTTTAGAGCTGTTCTTTCTGTTCTTGTTACTTCACAATGTTCCTGCCAAAGTCACACAGATCCCGTTTAATGTCTTTTTTGCAGTAAAAAAAAAAATTCTCCAATGTTGCTTTGTCAGTGTATAAGAAGCTTCAAAGCCAATCTCATGACTGCTAAAAAAAAAAAAAAAAAAAAAAAAAAAACCTCGACCTTTGACTCGTCTTGGCGGTAGTTTGCTCTGATTAAGTCCACATATCCGTCTCCCCTACCGGTATTTCCATTTTATCACATTCACATAATGGAGATAACAACCAGATTTCTTAAAATTAAAAGTAACTCTGGGAAGAAAACACAAAAGATCTTCGTGTGTGGGCATTCTGTTTGAAGTGAAAAGCTACACTTCAACTGAATTTGCATTTCACTGCTGTGCATCTGTGACAGCTCGCAGAATACATGTTCCCATTTGCAACACTTCTCCCAAAGCTTGAAAGCCAGACAGTCAAGGTTTTCCAGAGTTTAAATCTTGGAGCCAACTAAATTTTCAAGTTATTGGCAATTCATTTGATCGACTCCTACAATGTTTGTCTGAGCCTTAAGATCCAAATTGTTTTTCAGTGCAGTCCAGGAAAGACAGCAGTGAAATATATCCCAACTGTGGCCTCACTGACTACCTTAAATTTGTTGGTCCAACATTTGCCTTTTGATTAAATATGTAAACTGCATTTTACAATGGAATTTGCTCAACATTGTCAGCAAGGAAGACGTCGGAGATGATTCATACGAGGATTACAGTTAGTCATTTCCAAACCTACGCAGCTGAAAATCTTGCAATGCCATATCTGCCTGTCTGTCCCTCAGTGTTGTTTTAGTAAAGCATAAAGAGTAAAGAATCTGAGAAGAGAGAGAGAGAGAGAGAGAGAGAGAGAGAGAGAGAGAGAGAGAGAGAGAGGCATGAGTCCTTGATCGCCCCACGATTGGTTCAACCTAATTGCCATGTATGGGCGCCTGAGTATCTGCGCCAGCCCCCTTTATCCACACAAAGCCCCTCATTAAGAGCTGGTTGGACAGCGGGCCCGGTGCCGAGGTGAACGCTGGCTAGAAGCGTCGGCCTGGCATCCCCATGCAGGTGCAGCGCTGCCTGCTTTAATTGACAACAGGAGAAGAAAAGCCTCCGTGCTCTGCATGACACACCCGCCTTTTCTCTCTCTCCCTCCCTCCTCCTAATCACCCCACCCACCCCCCACCCCTCCAACTCTCCCTTTCTGATCTGCCTTAACCAGGTTATGAGTCCATCTGACAACACATCAGCTCTGCTTCTCTGTTCCAGCACTCAGCTCAAACCCTTCTTTTGCAAAAAATTCCTTCTCACACACACACACACACACACACACACACACACACACACACACACACACACACACACACACACACACACACACACACACACACACACACACACACACACACACACAGAATATCCTTATTATTTACTTGATGGAACATTTCAGTGAAATATAAGTTCTCCATCTCGCTGTCTGTCCTTAACAAATTAAATTCTGCATAGAATGGAGAGTTGCTGGGAGGGGGGGAGGGTGTGTGTGTAAACATGTATCTTATTGCTATGAATTTGACATATTTCAACTTAGTTTCTGAAAAATTGAATGTATAATTAATGCTATGATGCCCTGGTCCTCAGCCCCCGTGGCTGTGGAAATGAAGCCAGGAGGGAGTTACAGCTTTAATTCAATTCAAAATGCTTTGTTGTTGAAGTTGGGTACAAAGATCTGAGCCATATTTTGCAAATATATTGACTTATGGTGAGGATAAAGATGCTGAATGTGTATAATCAGGTTTAAACAACTCATCTATAGATTCTGCTTGACGTTTGCAGCACATGTATTTGAATTTTGAGCTCTTCCTTTGGATGTTTCACCTTAAAACGTGTTTTTTTTTTTTTTAGGAGCTTTTCATTCGGTAAGTATTTACTTCTTTAATATGCACCTTTCTGAATTAAAGAATCACATCATTTCAATTGCGCTCTGTCATCTTTTGTGCTGCTGTTACAACAGTGAGAGCTTCATGTCCATCCTTTCCTTGGAAGAGCTCCAACAATCAAATTGAGACTTTTACCTCCAGGACAGTGGACACTGGAAACTTCACAAAATTCAAATTTTATACTGGGATTAAGGAGCCAGCTCAGGCAGTGGTTATAAATGATCCAAGTGCACCTTCATCAGAGAGAATAGAATTAACTAGACCTTCGTACAGGCCAATAGTCCAAACTACTGTGATATGAAAATCTGCAATCACCATATATGTCTGGATATATTTACAACTACAGTGATTTTACAGTTATTCTGGTTCCAGTTCTCCCCCAATGAAACCACACTGGCGCTTCATAACAACTGCTTACTGTATTAGTTTGTTCATTGTATTGTTGAATTACATATGTTTTATCTCTATGGAACTTTACTAGTCTACTGGAGTTTAAGATGTATTTAATAGGCCAAAAGCCCCCATTTCACAAAGTTGATGAAGATGAACAATAATTTGAAGCGTTCGCACCGTGATTCTGTTCCGCCCCAAAATTGAATGGCTTCCTCCTTGGTGCGCGCAACACTCTCCCATCAAGTTTCATGATAATTGTGTGTTTAGTTTGTCTGTAATGCTTCTGACAAACAGCCGAACACACAAATAAACAAACTCCACTGAGGTAAACATGGAAGCAGCTGCAAAGTGTCTTCTTTTTTAGTGAATATCAAAGATCCAACATGTTGGTCCAATTTAACAACATCTTTTCATTCATTTAAATAATTCACGAGTTTTGCAGAAATCAATTCAGCCAAAGAGCTTTTCAATTAAGGATGGAGCACTAGGCAGTTTTTTTTTGTTTTTTCCTTCATATTGATAGGAAAGTGCACCTTTTGGAGACAAGTGTCTATGAAATGTCTCCATTTCAACTTGAAAACATACATTTATTATTGTCTGAGTGTTCCGTTCTTCAGATGTCATCGACATGAGCAGCAAGAACAGTGAGAGCTAAAGACAGAGAGCGGAGAGAGAGAAAAGCACACAGATGAAGGAATGTGTGCGCTCTAAGGAATTAAGAGTGCTGCATGAAGACGATTCTGAACAGTGTTTAGTGCAGGGAGGCCCTTGGTGAAGAATATGCACGATTTCTCTCTGAGTTCCATTTCTCACGACTTCTCTCCTCGGGTGGTTTTATGTATTCGTTTAAAAAGAGAATATTGCTGCAGAAATTGATCATCACACCTGAGCTAATATTCTCTTTAAGGAACATAAGAAAGAATCCGAGCAGACATGAGGATTTTTCTGTGAGAATAAATTTGCCAATAAGGAAAACAAACGTGAACATGACGTCTGGTGTCGGTGGTGTGACACCATAGGCAGACCAACGGGGAGTGTCGGGTTTTACGAGCTGCCTTGGAAACCTATGTTAAAATGATTCGACTGGTAGCCACACAGCTGTGAATTAGCCAGTGGTGGTGGAGCATGAATGAAGCAGCTGATGTCAATCGGTGTTATGCCTGAACTAACACCTTCCTTTCCTTATCACTGGCAAATCATCTGAGGAAAAAAGGATGGGATCCAACCAAAGGAGGAGGGTGAAGCCAGATGCACCAGCTTCATCTATTCTGAACATTCAGCACCACAGGGTGTTAAATTGCAATGCAGTACCTGAAATTATTCCACCTTACTCTCTCTTTTATTTCTGCACAGCCTGTCAAAATGCAACCAGAAGTTATAAAACTCTTTTTTTTTTTTTTTTTTTTACCTCCAAACTATTAAACAGAATTGATCACCAGTGGTGCAGTGGTTAGCATTGTCGCCTCACAGCAAAAAGGTTCTGGGGCAAATCTGGGGCTTGGCCTTTCTGTGCAGATTACAGATCACAGTTATAGTATGTTGTATATAAACATTGGAGCATTTTAATTCCTTAAGTATTTAACAGAATAAATAACTTCTGGTAGGTGGGACGTGAGAAATCTTGAAAAACATCTGTACAGATATGAAGCCCCGATAGTCTTCTGATTTAACGATAGCAAACGTTATTGTCTTGCATTTATCTCTTCTGTATTAATTCTACCTAAACTCTTTTTTTTTTTCAATTTATTTATGTATTTTAAGAGGGCCAGATCTGCTTAGCTGTTTTATATACAACGTGATATGCTGCTGATTTACTTGAGAATTCAAGTAAAAAAGAGGTTTAGACCGGACACTATGTACAAAGCGATATGCGGGTCTGATCAAATTTTATTGAATTGGAATCTGTTTTAAGAGGATGTGAGTGTTTCTGTGACTTCCTGTACAAACTGAAGGCTGCTACTTTGGCTGAAAACCGTCGCAAAAGACTGCTGCTGCTTGTCTCTGCCCCCTGCTGCTGCCGCCTGCTCTCGTCCGCTTCCTCGGCGAAGTACAGTTCATCTCAAATGAGCATAATGTTCGTTTCCAGAACGGAGAGAAGAATCCAACCGAGTTATTTTATTTGTTGTGACAGCTCAAAGAATAAACTCTAAAGCACAATGCTGATGCAGGCAGGTGAAAAAAAACAACCAAAAAACACTCTTCACTTCACTTTACTTGAAAAAGTTCACGTATAAGGCTGGCTGGGATAAAGCACATAACGAGTTGTAGTTTGGCAGGCAGGGGTCAGGGTGGAAAGTAATGACAAAAGTACCCAATCTGGAGAAGTGTGAGTGTTAGATGTGTGTTCATTTTACTGAAGGGACTAATGAGTGAAGTGGAGGTTGGTGAGCAGAGGAGAAGTGAGGAAGATCAGGTGATTAAACCGGCAGGAAAGTAGTGCAGGTGGGAGAAGCTGGTCTGAAAATGACATGAAGGTTGTGGTGAATTCAAGAGCAACTGGAGAGTGGGAAAGAGGAGTGACAGGTTTTCGAGCGCTCGAGAAGTAGGTTTTACATCAGCTGACATGGCAGCGTTCGTGGTGAAAGGAAGAAATGTAATATAGGTGGGCATTTCAAGCAAAATTACTATTCAAAATTCGCACCGAACTATTCGATTGAAAATCTATTTTCTAATCTCTTGGCGTCACACGCAGTTTTACCTGCAAAGCTCAGGAGTTAGCAACGTGTTCCTCTTCTCTTCGTGTTGTTTAATGGCGGCTGGCAGACAGCTTTTAGGTACATTACCTCCACCTTCTGACGGGAGTAACACATTACAACCAGGCCCCAGTAAATAACAGGGGGAAAAAAAGGAAGAAAGACAGTCGTAAATACTAATCGAATATTCGAAAATCATGTCCCATCCCCTAAAATGTACTTGTTCCAAAAACAAGGTGAAATAGCCAGACTTGGTTATAGCCATAGTTATCTAGCTGTGTTAAAGTTCCAAGCTCTCTAAACACACGAATAGTAACAGGAAAATAAAGGAAAACATTTTTTTTTTAATCCAAATAACCAATTCATTATCAACTTTATCTAAAGTTCTGCCTCCTCTCCACTGTACAGTCATTGCAGAAGTGCATCCTACAATGAATCATGCTGTCTCGTCTTCTTTCATTAAAAGTTTAATCATTGTATATTTATTGTGTCTAAACACATGCTATGGTATGGAGTCATAGCGTGTGGGTGTTCCACGGTTTACACAGGACAATGGCATCCTGTGTAAATATCGACTGATATTGGTGATGATGGCATTTCTCCAACGTTTTTTGTTCTTTGTTTTCCCCTTTATCCATTTTTTATTTTCAATTTAGTTTTTTCTTTGGTTAAAACAATTGCAATATAAAACAGTTGGAATATATAAATCTTTACTGAGCCTCTCTAAGTGAATATTATTTATTTATTTCATCTAAATTCATGCTATGAAAAACGTTCTCACTTTACTTTTAGCATCTTAAACTTTTGCACAGATTTGTACGTTCTTCTAATTTACCCTTCAATGCGTTCACATAATGTCATACACTATATTATGATCCTACTTTTGCTTCTAACCTATCTTATTTAACCCTTATTTGATCTTATATCATTTGGATATAATTGTGTTTATACCACTTTGTAAAAAAAACTTTTTTTTTTTTCATGCTTGATCATTTATTTAATCTGTATGAAGAGAATATGATAAGAAGCAGCTTTCGCCAGCCTCGTGTGTCCATGTGTGTGCATACGCGTGTGTAGGTGTGTGTTGTAAACTTCAGTCCTCTGAGGGTCAGCAGAAACTTTACAAGGCATGCTAATTAATTAATGACAGCCAACTTGTGGCCATTAAATGTTTTGCGTTACCAGAACAAAAACTATATTTCTCTCTAACAGCGTGTCTCTAATTTCTTATTTATTTGCACAGAGTTAGACGTGTTATGAGAGGTGTTGATGAAAAAAACCAAGAAAGAAACCATATGTTTCTGTGACTCGAGTTCACTTTTTTTCTTCTTAGAACTGAGGGAGTTATTCTGAGAGCTTCATGATAGCGATTTAAAAAATTCACACGCAGATTGCAAATGCTGTCAGCATAATTTTTTCACAAATGACCTTCTCTCACAAATTGCAAATATATTTTTGAGTTCTAAAGTCTTCTCCCATGTTCATGCAAAGGCCACAGGAACGGTATTTGTTATTATCAGTTAAAAGTTTCACAATTCGCATAAAAGAAAGTGATGTCAGTTTATAAGATGTCGCTTGCATGTTGCAATTTTCATAAAACAAACTCATCTATCTCTTTAAACTCGTATAATTGTGCTAATAGGAGATAAAGTACATGTTGAAGACTAAGAGATGAAGAAAATTGATCTTATTCTATTTTAAACTCGTCCCCGTGTGAATAATAAGCTCCAACTATAAAATACAAATGCACTCGATGAACCTCTATACATCCATGACACCCTTCCTTCCACTACAAAAGAACTTGCAATTATTCTCTGAAACTCTGTACACCGACGAGAATCAATAGGCCACCACTTAAAACATTCTATGCCTTTTTTTTCTGGCTGAAAGAAACAGTATAGGGGTGAAGGATCCGTTTTCCACTGTAGATTTCTGAAAGGCTTAGGTGCCTGGAGGAGGGAGGGAAGGAGGCGAAGTTATCTAACCAAAAACAATGCATTTTCACATATTTCAGACAATTATCATGACATTATTACTTTGTGACACACACACACACACACTCTCTCTCACTTGTTGCACTCTCGCTCCGATTTTTTACAGTTCGTTCAGTTTAGGCGCTATGAAAAAGCACTCTGGCTCTGCACCTACATGTTGTAGTGTTAGGCACAACCCTGAAAGTGTGAATACATGTCCGAGGTCTACAGGGCTCAAACTGAACACCGTAAGAGCAGAAATCTGCAGATGCATTCCAAAATACACAAAGGGAGAAGAAAAGCAACAAGACAGGAGTCTGCAGCAATGCTAAAATGTGTGTACAACATGTTTACACAACATTTCAAGGCAATACATCGAACAGACTGGACATATTTGAGTCTGGACCAGAATGGTGGACTGACACGGACATCCATGCAGCCTTAAAGCAAACAAAGACAAGCCTGTGCAGATACAACATCTGCCTTCATACAACAGCATTTATTTACTTCTTTACAGATTAAGGCAATCTGTGCTTCATCTTCAACCGCAAAGCTAGGCTACATTAAAAATGGCACACCGCTCAAGAGAGTTGATGGGTGAGGATTTAGTTTCACATCACCTGAGCTGCTCGTTGATTTGGTCTCACATTATTTATTCTGATTAGCTCAAGTGGTGAAAGCCATTGTTAAACATGATGACATAAATTGCATTCTGTGAGGGTAATTTGTCCACGGTCATTGCGATGTTCATTATCACATTTCCCATTAAAATTCATCATATTAGATACTGTCAGTTTACTCCATTGTATGTATCTATATATATATATATCTATGCATAAAACAGTTTGATTGAGAAACTGTGTGAAATACAAAAGTCAAAACAACCAGCCACAACAGTATTTGAGGCGCGAAAGAAACCTGGTTTTCTGTGAGGCAATCACAGCTGCTTCGAGACTACAAGCATGCATTTTTCCATTTTTTTTTTGTGTCAAGGTGGAACACATGCTTAGTAAAAAAAAAAAAAATCAATGTACTGTAACTGTCTGCTCCCTAAAGGCTGCAATCAGGACTGTATTGTACAAAAACCTCATCCACCCCACCAATCATTTGGAAAAAGCACAACAACTGTTGGTTGCCTCATTTCATATCTTGATGACAGAAAGGATGAGATACACCGAAGAGAACCCACTCATTTATGGGTACCCAAAGGCAGGCGCGGGTGGAGGAGTGAGTTTCTCAGTGGACAATAAATGTGGCAAAGCTGCCCAGAAAAGAACGGAAAAATTCCCAATGGAGGAAATTTTGAGATAAAAACATATGTGTTTCAGAAAAAAACTTCTGTTGGTTTTTTGCATGCCACAAAAACATTTCCTACATATCGAGGCTTAAAATTACAAGACCTATGAAGGTGCCTTGTGGTACCTCACACCAAGATATTAACAAAGTATATTTTTGTTCTGAGCTACAGCTGCCGTGGATCTCTCATGTCCAACACCTCAACCAACACCCTGCCAGTTGTATTTCCCATAAATATATAGCCCTTGTCGGAGTCGCTTAGGTCTTTACAACAGCACATTTCTCCCCAGCGAACACACTGACAACAAGAACCGACCTCACCCACAGTCAAATACATCCCAGGACCCATTATGTCCCAGTGTTATTAGATAATCAACATTATTCACTTCATCGTTGAGTGTTCTGAAATTACAAAGTAGTTACTGACAGAGGGGAAAAAGTAGGCAGGACTGAATGACTGAATGAATGAGGGAACGGTGACATCAACAGAGGTAGCAAGCAATCAAATTACCTGACATCGACTTCATGGACTAGACGGGAATAATTGAAAACAAAGATTTCCTGCCCTGGAAACACCCGGAAGGAAGGTAAAGTATGCAAAGTCATTATGTTTGTATCACTGTCAGCAAATTGGCCAGAAACGCCATAGTTTCAGACACCTGTTCATCTTCCTAACTCGCGTCCTGACTCTGTAATCAGACAGATGAAATAGAACATAATCATTAGAAATTTGAGAAATGCAGAAACTACACTCCTCTGGAGATTGTAATTGTTGCAATATCTCTCTCTTGGAACAAATGGGGAAAGGTTTCAAACCAACCAAGAGGAAAAGAAGAAAATTTAAATAGATTTACGCCAAATAGACGGACAGATTTAGGAAAAAGTTGCATCTATATCAAGCTTGGAATAAAATATACAGGTGAGGCGGTAATGAGGAAGACTTTAGCAAAACGCCTCTGGGCAATTTGAAATAGGAAATGACCTCAATCACACAAGTAATGAAACCATTAGGAGAGGTAGAGCTGTCAAATCCTCAAACATGGCTCAGGAATAAATGAGAGTAAGATTGAGGTTAAGAATCTGAGTTTAGATGGTTGGCGTTTGAATTAACCATTTTGAAGAGGGGACGACGGACAGAGACACATGTACTGTAAGAGTAGGGTTGCTCTTGTAACTCTTGTGAAGTCCTGTCCACCGTAACCATGGTTTCAAACAGGAAATGCAGGAGCACACGTATGCACAGATTACTACACAGATCCAGAATTAGGGCAAAGCAGTTGAAGGGTTCAGAAGGTCTGATCGACAGGTGTCATTGAGTGAACAAGGGACAGCTAGCCTCATGGAGATGGTTGACCATAGTAGTTGACAGGTTAGATGATGAGGGCCAGAGGTGCTTGTAAGTTGAAGAACAGACTCAGTGTGGGACTGTCTTCTAAAATTGTGTTTTGGTAAATGTATGTATTGTTTGCTAATGAAATCAAAGTCTGTGTTATGTTTACAGTTATTGTGGGAATTGTTACAACTACTGTATGTACGACATCAAAATCTTAAGGTTATCGGGGGTGGATGAAGGGCATGTACAGCTAGCCTGTTCTCAGTCCCACAGCGTCAAACACTGCCGTTTTCTCAAAATCGTTGGCATCGGAGAGATACTCACAAGGTTAAGAGAAGGATTGTGGCTTGGAATAAATATTAAATCCATTGTGTCCTGTCCCTCAGGTCACTTAGGACGTTTTCTGTATTGAACCGAGACCATGATCTTTCCCTTGACCAAGTGAACCCCTTATTTTCAGACTAAATTTTAGTGTTATACATTGAGAGACATGAAACACATATTTAGGGCACACATGTAATTGAATGTACTGGCATAACAAACTTTTAAGTAAAGGGACATTCAAATATTATTGTTTTGTCTCCCTAATGTATGGATTATGGATGTTGAAAAAGTGAACGTATTTTGCTGTCAGTAGTGGGGCAGAAATAGGCCTTGTAAACTAATGTAGTCGATGTAACGTGCAACTAATCCAGTGTTTCTAAATGTACTCAAATTTAACACAAGTTTTGCTGACTGGAATGAATATGAAAATGTTTTGCACTTGGTAGCCTGTATAAATAATTTAATATCATGCTGTATGTGAGCATTTATTTGGGCCCACAGCTGATTTTCATGGAGTAGGCTTTAAAGAGACCATTTGTGAGGGTCAGACAATGTTCTGATGTGGGATTTGTGTGGAGGAGTTGACAATATTCCAGTTTTGCAGTGATTTCGCAGCTTGTGAAAGATGTTGCCGACCTGGCTTTAGCAGCATTTAATGCTATGATATTTGGCTCGCACAAACACAGTTTATCGAAGGTGAAGGCGAAGACGTAGACCCGATTGCACGACTCTTGAGACAGAAAAAGTGAAAGCAAAAGAGCTTCACTTGCAAAAAAGGCAGTTACAAGATTACAAAAAAAACAACAACAAAAAAAAAACAGGCAAGCGAACAAAGCACAAGGAGCATGTTGGAGAAAAAAAAATAAAAAATCCCAAAACAGAACAGACAAAGATGAGACAAGCACTGAATGCTAGAAAGCTGCAGCTTTAGAGACAAAGAAAAGCTGGTAGCTGGAGGTATATACACTGTGAAGTTGATAAGGTGAGTGGTAACAGGTGAGTGGAGAGGAGATGTGAGTTAGGTGATACGACTGGTGAAAAAAGGTAGGTGGAACTGGCAATGTATGAAATAACAGAGTTAGAGCAAGGAAACAGAAAAATAACCAGACTTGATTTCTGGTCTCTTTTAAAGAGAATTTCTAACACATTTGTGTCTTTTTTCTTTCTATTTCTACTGTTCATATACATAGGTCCCTTAAATGTAACTTATCACAATCAAGCTAAAACCTTTTCTTTTTTGAATATTCCCATTCTTGATTTGACCTCTTCCATCTCTGTTTTTTTAATTTTTTTTTATCCCTGACGATGGGAAAATATCAACCTTTTTTTACTACTAAATTTAATATGTTCACCTGCTCGTCAATAACTCGGCCTCTCCTCTATTTGGTCGGCAAGCCTTTTTTCTGATATGTTCTGACTGCTCCGGCTGGTTACAGGGTTGCTGAGAGTTGTGACAGAGAACCAAAAGAGCGAACCAAAACAATTAGCTGAAAGAAACTAAAACACTGACTTACTCCTCACAGCAACTTTTTTTTTCTGACTCGTTGGTGTCGCCTTGTTTTCAGTACTTTTAATGAATTCACTTCATATGCTTTTCTTCCTCCACTTATTTATACATCCTTGTCTGTTGTTTATCCACTTCCTGTGTACCTATCCTCTCTGCTTCTTGGTCATATTCTCCATCCACAGTACCGGATGTGCGGTCCCCCCCCTCCCCTCCCTCCACACACACACACCCCTCCCTCCATCCCACCCTCCTCCACTGGCTGGTTGCTGCTATGCGGTCATACTTGGCATCCACTCAGCGAGCTTCTCTTCACCTCCACTGAATAAGAGCGAGGGGGAAAGACAGGATGCATTATACATGAATTACAGGCTGGCAGACAGCACAGCACATGGCACCCATTTCACTGTGATGAGCCTGGGAGACTTCTATTAATTCTACTAAAGCATGCATAGTGTAGACAGCGCAGGGAAGAAAAATGAGATGCTGCAAAGAGCCGTGGGGCAGTATTTGAGGAATCGGGGATGAGGGCAGGCGGAGAGGAGGCACGTTTGTTAAAATATTCAGGCAAATAAAATGACCAGCGAGGACGAGTACATGGTTTTGTGTGTGTAAGCGTGCACCTATGTTTGTATATGCGTGTGCATTTGTCCACAAGAGCTTTTAAAACTCATGCCGTGATGTTTAAACCTCTTCGTACCTGTCCCTATTTTTATTTCCCGGTGTGCTTTACATGCTAAGGGCTATGTGCACGTAGAGCACAGGGCCTCTGAAAGAGTGACAGGCAATTGGGTGCGAGAGTCCAAGCAAATCTTGCATAATGAGATGCTTAAGTGGCCAACCGGGGTTCTAGTCACGTCTTCATTGGCATCACCGACGGGGTGCAATTCCCTGAAACAAGACGTACGCACAGTCAAGCCACTGCACCGACATGCAAATACGGACGCACACAAACACGCAGCAACAGTTTGAGCAGATCAAGCACAGAGGGCACTCAAGGTCAGAGGACAATTGATACTTTGTTCACCCGAAGCCCATTTTATCACCAAAATGGAATGAAGCCAAAATTGCTGAGTCATGCTCGTTGCAAACAGATATCCGTCATTATGCCAGAATCCTCCCGTGGACCGTCAGTGCACATGGAATCCGATGACCGTCGGGCGGGACATTTAACACAACACCATCAGTCATACTTAACATGTTGATGCTGGACTGAGTGTAGAGGTGCTCCTACCGTCAGTGCACATGTATGCCACCACGTATACAACATGTTGATGCGTACAATAGCGGATTTGTGTGAGCAATGTTTTGTTTGTGCACTGAAGGAAAAACTGAAGAGAAGCAGAGAGTGGTTCAAGGCAGGAAGGCGCGCAGAGTGTAAACGCTGTCGACGGAGACGTTTGGTTCTGGTCTACAGTTCTCGAGGATGTTCAGTGAAGTCATGCTTGGATATCGCAGAGCACTTTTTACTCTGTGTTGGCGCTTGTTGAGGCACGCCTGAGGCACAAGACAACAAACTGGTGACAGATTGTGGAACATCAGCTTCGACTCGCTGTTGCCAAGTTGCTGCAGGATTGAAGAGTGGGGCTTTTTTAAAAAAAAAAATTTGACCTGCCAAATGGTGCAGGTCTTCAGGGCAGAGTTGACAGATTTGCTGGACGGATTTTGGGGTTCCCAATTTGTGCTGGCGCCATTGATGTCACACAACTTCCTATCATCACACTCAATGACAACACACCAGCCCACTACAATTGGAAGGATCGGTACTTACTTGTCCTCCAAGCTGTCGTTGACCACAACTGGGATGCGTTCGAATTATTTGTTGAACTATCGATGTGTTTCATATGTCAATCAATATACTTCGTCCTTTTGTTGTTCCAGCCTCACAGATGCGTATGCAAGTTGGTCTGGTCACACAAATGATACTCGAGTTTTAGCCATAGACTGTATACAAAGGTGAACGTAGCACCTAAGTCGGAAAAATGACACCAATGCGGAAGTGCCATGAACTGCAATACCACCGATGGCCACAGGGGGTTGGCTCCAAAAAGCCACTGGTTCCATAGACTCACATTCAACTTCTCTCATTAATTCCAAAGTGGATACATTTTTCCACAATTTATTTTGGTGTTGTTAGCTAAAGTTCCTTCTTCTTATTTTTCTGGAGGCGTATCTGAAAAAAATTCCCATCATTATTTGTGAATTCGGTCTTAAAAAGCCATCTTTTTGAGGGCGTGTGTGTTTCACAGACAGGCCTGCGGTGCCTGCCAAGCCCCTTTTCAGGAAGCCACAAGAACAAGGTGGGTACCTTTTCTCCCATTTTACAGTAATATCTATGCCGATCAATTAGCTTATTTGTCACGTGTAATAAATGATATGATTGTTATGTTGCAGTCAGAATGCCCGGCTTCATCCCTTTTGCTTTTGGGGAGGAAGATTAGGAGAAATCTTGTTCACGCAGGGACAAAAAAATGCACATGCACAAACACACCCACTCCCATTCTGTCTTTGGTTTGTTGCTGATGGAGTGTTTGTCTGAGTCCTGAAGCTATTGATCTGAAGCATTTCCTGATAGCTCATCCATGGCCACAGTCACAGTTTCTCCACATTGCCTACGCACAGTAAAACTAACAGCAATTGATTCTCTCCCTCCTATCAGTGAGACATTTCATTCACTGGAACAAAGCCACTTATGCTTTTGTTGTTGTATTTACTAGGCAGAGTGACAGAAACAAATATGTCTAGGTGATAACTGTGAAAGGGGAGCATGGTGAAAAGTGAGGCAGAGAGAACATGGGTGGCTTTCAGGGACACTGCAGCATCAGGCACAAATCTAATTCTAATTTTACAGTTGAACACTAGTGAAGAAATCAGGCGAATAATTTTTTTAAGCTTAAGCTTCAATGATTAATCATCCATGGAGCTCATTCGTCCATTCTGGTTTGTTGTTTCCTTATTTATACTGGTCTAGCTTCACTTAGGCTTTGTTCAGACTACTGGCCAATCAGCTTTATTTCTAAAATCAGATCTTTAAGATAAACTGTCCACACTTTTATTTGCAAGTAAATTGATGTGATTTGGTGTGTCCAGACATCACAAATCTATCTTCATGGGTTGCTATGGCAATAACTTACACGTAGCAACGCTGGTGACACAGCTTTCCAAATGCAGAATGTGCCAGCAGCCAATTTATCTTGACATCTGTCCATGGACTTGTTTTCATTGTCCTCCGTAGCGCCAAAATCTCCACTCTCTGATACTGCTTTGCTTGTGGTAGCATAGAGTCTGGTCCCTCTGAAAATGACGTGAACATTGAGTGACGCACTACGAGTGATGCAAGATATCCGATCTGAGCCACCAGAGCATCCAGACCAAGACACATTGCTAAAAAATCCGATTGGTGTCACATTTCTAATTTGAAAAAATAACATTTTATGTGGGTTATTTTTTCAGTCCAGTCTTAATCCAGATACAATCTGGATATGAACAACAACAGATTTTGGCTGACAGATTGTCTCCATGTCTTGTACTGTATTTTTCCTGTTTATTGTTTGCCTGTGAGTTTCCATCCTGATCCCTTGTTTTAACCAAGCCTGTAACATTCAGATTCTGCTTGACCCTTTTAAACCGAGTGGGCCTGCACTGATTTCCGTATCCTTGTAATGTTTTAAAGTAAATACTCTTTATCTAACTTTATCTTTGCATCCTGAGTCATGATGTTGGGTTCTTTTGTGCCTTTGGAATTGTGACATAAGAGCAAACTAATGAACATCTTCAAGGATCATTTCTTTACCTTTTCTCTGTTTCATTCTGCATCAAGGCAGCTGGTTCATATTGGAGCTGAGAATCTGTAAAAAAAAACCAAAAAAAACAAATACATGTTAAAGAAGAGGACTGGGCATTGTAGTTTTATGTAAATACTACTCATGAGTGAACCATGTGTTTGTATTGCAGGTCTCGACACCTTTTGTGCTCTGAGTATTTACAGCAGTGGGATGGTGAAAGTGCTGTTTGTGATAATGAAGGAACATGTTGCCTTATGGAACGGCGCGGCTCACTGATGGCTTTTTAATAGTTTTTGGACAATAATGGAGGTGTAAGGCACAAAGAATTACTGTAGGCTCCATCAGGCTTTGTGTACTCAGGCAATGCTTTTCAGTAAGATCCATTCGTTGTTGGTGTTTTCAGTTTTCCTCTAGAATCTCTGCTGGTACGCCTGCAGACAAGACGGACTGACATCACACGCCACAGCTGCGGGCAGCGAAGCGGCAGGTACTCAAGACAAGAGACGGAACGAACACCAGAGTGACAAGAGACCATCTGTGAATACCAAACCAAAACCAGTCAGTGTATTGACTGGGAAGGTGTCAAAGTCACAAACCAGGGGCCAGATGCATATATACAATGTGCATGGCCATGAACCACAGGCCAGTGTGCACATGGTTTAATAGAATAAGTAACTCATCTGTTGTTATAAGGTACAATTACTGGTTATCTTTCTGATGTTTTATAATGATGACAATGATGAAGATATCAATGTCATGAATTAAAGATGCAAGTGCTATGAATAAATATATAAGGTGGGATCGGACGCTGCGCAGTAAGGCACGTGGAGCAGGGGGAGCGTTTTGTAAATATTCCAAGTTGCGCGTCTTGATCAACATCAGTACATGGGTCAGACACATTTTTTGGACCACTGGTTTAAGAGCATTTGCGATTTAACCATGTAGGTTTTTCTTTGACATTTGCGGGTTTGTGCACCATGAATTCACCCCCCAGGGTCAGACTGTCAACACCGAGTTCCACTGTGACTTTCTGAGGCACCTGATGGAAACAAATTATGGCGCAAACGCCCTGAACCGATTTTCCTTTAAAAATCTTCCCATCATTACAATACTACTGTTACCTCAAGAACTTCTCTGATGTGACGCAGTAGGTGTTTTCCCAGCATACATACAGTATAACGTGTGCTCAATGTAAGTCTAAGGTCTCGGTGTTGTGCACACTGGGAAACTTAAATGGAACAGATTCATCATTAACGGTGTGTTTCCTCCTGCGATGAGTAAAAATTCTGCTTCTTTGCTTCATTTTTTAAAGAAACATTTGATTATTTGTAGAGAAGATGGAATATGTGCAAAGCCATGACTGCATGTGTCTATTTGTTCCTTTATGACAAGACAGAGGAGATTGCTTTGATATGGTTCTTATGTGTATGAAGGGTGATACCGGTACATCACAGATCCCCTGTATGACCCCTTTCGCTTTTACATTAAACTGCTTTCTGTACTTTGTGCTGATAAGAGAAACGGAACATAATACTTTCTAAGCAAAAGGGCACCACACCTATTCTCGGAGAAAAAATAAGAACCCTGGAAAAGCTACAGCTCAACCATAGAACTGACATTATACAAGTTACATTAAAACCCTGCCAAGGTGCATTAAGCAACGAGCAGCGTTTTCATCGACAGACTAAAGGTCAATAAGGGGACATGGAGTGGATCCAAAGTGCCTCCTACTCTTTTGCCATGGCGGTCACAGACGAAGACAAACTATGGTGCCAGCTATCAGTGCACACCCACCGCTGATCAGTTGCTAGAGATCAATGTGAACTACTCCTACTCGCTCCATGAAAAGTCCATAAAGGTGACGGGCTGCTGCTGGTTGTTGCCAAGTGTTTAGAAATCAAATGATCAAATTAATCAAAACAATAGCGAGAAAAAGGGAGGAAATTGCACCTTGGCAGACATTATTCTTTACTCTTTTTTTTGTTTGTCTGCACACAATCTTCTCACGCACTGAATCTGAAAACTCAATAAAACCCATCCTGTAGCTGTCTGAAAAACATTGATGTTATATCCTACACATAATGGGAAAAAGTTCTACCCTCTTCTGCTAACTTTATCCTAAAACATCCGGTTACTACATATCTGACACAAAGGATGGAAAGGCTCTGAGTCTTTTCCCTCTAATGAAAATGGAACCTTTGGTCCCCCGGCTGTCACTCACACTTACAGAGCTCTGCAGTCAATGGTGGCCATTCCTCCATGAATTAGCATCCTCCGGCTGCACAAGGGGAGAAAGGAGAAGGGAAAGAGAGGGGAAAAGGCCACAGAAGGCTCCCAGCCAGCAAACCATTACATTTATCTGCATCAAGAATGTACTCTTTGAGTGAAAAATGGAAACGGACAGTGAGGGAGGGAGATAAATTTAATGATGGAGAGGGATAAACAGAGTGGGAAGAATAGAACAGAGGATGAGCGGCGGAAGGCAGGTGAGATGCAGAAATCATAAAATGGGGCCAAAGAGAAAGACAACAAGAGAGATGAAATTAAAGTAAACAAGAACAACTTGTGTTCGTCTTTCATCTGTTATTGTAAAATACGTAGACTATATTGTTAAAACGTTATATGGGTGGAAACCTAATCATTAATTGTCTTTCTGAAGTTGGAGTATGATAACTGAGATATCTGATTGACAATAAACAGCCAAAACCACGTGTACGAGACGTCCTTGGGCGCTTTTTGGAGGCGAGAGGTGAAACTTCTTTGCTCTTCTTCTTCTGACAGGCTTACAGACTGCTAGCCTGGCTCCAATTGACTGCTGCTCACAGCTTCAGTCCTTGCTGTGATTATAGTCTGGAAAGCCTGTTCGCATTCAGGTTTGCTCCGCCACTCTCAAAGGATGGATCAATCTGAGACTAGTAAGGGGGGAGGGGCTGAGTGCAATAACGTCAATGTCGTTCCAACAGATGACAGCGGTGATAAACGCAACATATGGTACATGGCGGTCAATTCTGATTGGTTAAACGCTGCTCCAACAGCGTCAAATTGAACCTGAGGTTTACGCCCACTAGGATACAAGGACGGGAAACAATCATTAATCGTTCTGCTTGAGGCAGAACAGACAGAGCAGCGTTGTATCGGTGGGAACATGTAATCACTCTTTGAGTGAAAGAGATTGGATGCTGGGATCGAGTAGGTTTTGGGCTGTACATGCAGTGTACAGGCAGGGTGGGCGCAGAAGTTAGCCAAGCTAATAGATTTATCTTAATTGGCTCCAGCTCTTAAAGACCTACTGTTTATTATTTCTTCAAAAACAGTAAATTGAATTCGCTAAATGAATGACCTAATTAGCGTAGCTGCTCATATTTATGTCAAGGTGATTATGATGAGAAATATAGCTTCATGCATTCAAAGTAATTGCTACAGACCAACAGTAGTATACTCTATCAAAGACCCATAATGGATTGACGATTGTATTATAGCAGGCGGGTGGATGTTTCCTGGAACGATCAGATTGTTCCGTGCACATTAAATATGAAATTCTCACTACACACTTGTGACAGAGAGCTTTGATGCTTCTGGGGCTAAAATAATTCACCTCATAAAAATATTCACAGCAAGGCCAAGAAGCCTCGTGTTTAACATAATGTATACGGATACTTTCATTTGTATTTGTGCCCTTTCCGAGCGTTCTTGGTAGCTAGTTGACGTCGCAGCCCAGAAAACACCAAGGCGATAAAAAAAAAAAAAGAATGTGAGGCATGAGCGATGCGACATTAATAGCAGGAAAATGTAGGAGGCTTGTGAAAATGATTGTTTAAGCACCAATAAACTACCCCTGACAGGTAATTTGGCAGCGCGGCACAGCGGACTGCATGTGTAAATCAGACCATTTGAAAGGTAAACAGGGACTCTGGTGGTGATTTCACATACACACACACACCCGCACACACACACACACACACACACACACACACACACACACACACACACACACACACACACACACACACACACACACACACACACACACATAGAAAAACTGTTCCTTACAATTAAAATTTTTAGACACACAAGGTTAGAGAAAAAAAAAAAATAAATAAAAAAAATAAAAAGATTTGACAGTATTTTGATTTTAATCACGCGTTTCCTCCAATGGGGAGCAGACCACCGATTCAAGAATCTGCACTCTACATTTTTGATCTATTCTATCAGCATGTGTAATTGCTCACCAAGAAATCAAGTCCTTCGTCAGCTATATAACGTCTCTGAAAAACAGAATAGCTCATGTGTAGCAGGGAGGGGATAAAAGGAACGACTCAGCTTCAAAACTAAATATACGTCGTATCTTATGAGGCCCTTTGATAAATACTGGAAGAAAAAATACTCAAAGAAGTGCTCCAGTGGGTTTGAAATGGACGACAAATGTTGCAGAGATAAAGTCTAAAAAAGGAAAATGTTTACATTGATATTTTTTTTTGGATTTAAAAAAAAAAATCTTGACTCGAGGCAGTTATTGCTTCGACAGCTGAAAAGCTATAAGACAATGTAGACAATAAGAATCATGGACGGTCACTGCTCAGCAGGCTTCAGCTTGTGGTTACCAGGTGGCGTATGGCTTAGCAACAAAGGAGCATTTGTTTGTTTAATTGTTTGTTTTGGGGTAACGATGTCTCTGCTATCATATTTCTCTTTCCTAACCTCGTCACCTTTCTAAAAAGAAAGAAACCTCTTTCCTATTGAAATACATGTGCTCAGCTTTCACACTATAGGGATTTATAAGTCACTTTTTGTTTATATACATTGTTATTAATGCTAAATATGTGCACGCCGCTCATACACGCACGCACATATACATACATGCTCGCGCATGGACACGAACACTGTGCCTACCCCATCTCATTAATCACTGCTGCTGCTGTTGTGACAGCTGGGTACAGAGAGGTGCATGGCAGTGGCTAACCTCTTCTTCTCCTCCCACTTCTCAGGAGTAAAAATATTCCTCCAATCTGATTCACTTACTCCCAACAACGCGCGCACACACACACACACACACACACACACACACACACACACACACACACACACACACACACACACACACACACACACACACACACACACACACACACACACACACACACACACACACACACACACGCACACCACAGTGCTGAATCCGAATACAAAACATCTCTTGCTGTGCTGAATGAGAAACACGAGAACGGTCGCAGTTTTAACGTATGATTTCTGTGGCTGCCGAACACTTTTCGTCATTCCAATTTTGTATAATTACACCGTATATAGAACAATTTCAGTGGGAGGAAGAAGCTTTTTCGTACATGCATGTAGAGCTCACCTACTGTGAAACATATACTGATGGGATGGAAACAGGAAATGTGGAATAATCTGTGACGACAAATTGTCTTCATGTGGAATTGTAATTCTTTTAATAACCATTCAAAGGTTTTCAGATCGTATCGGTGCAACAAAACACCCTCAGTGCATCCAGGGATACCTGGTGAGAGAGTACCAGACTTATCTAAGAAAGAACGACGTACAATAGATGGTAGAGGGCAGAAAAGCAGGAGGAGGATAAATAATATCCCACCGGCCAATATTCTCCTCTTCCCTTTTTGCCCCTGGGTATATTTCAGCTTTGTTTTTACATATATCTTTTTTTTTTTTTTTAAATAAGTGCCTTAAAAATGCTTTCATTAACGATTCATTAAGCATAATGACCCTCTTCATTCAACCCCCCTCTCCCCCCACCCCTCAGTGATGACACAAAACTCTTACTGTGCCTAATACAGCCGATCATTAATTAGACAGCCTCCTAGCAACAGCATTATCAACTTTACCCTGCATTACATGTGCTTGTGTAAATCCAATGTCTCATGCTATTCATGCAACATCCAGACCTCTGAGAGGGACTCGAGTGACTCATTAGGAAAATGTTTGACATAAAAATAAAGACGCCCTTGCATAGTGTCTATACTCCTGTGTTGAATGCTCAGAATACAAATAAATCAAGGTTTACTGCTGTTTAGGATACACAGAGACGCAAGGCTTCGGGGTCAAACCTAGTTTACCGAGTGAGAGGAAGGAAAAGAAGAAAGGAGCGCACCATGACATCAGACTGAACTATGGGTGTTAGAGGAAGTCGAGGCTGCTGAGCCCTGGGCAGGCAAAGGAACTGGTTTATAGAACGAAAACCATTAAGGACATTTAATTAGAATTTCTAGAATGTAACCTTCGTCGTTATCATTTCGGCTGGGAAATAATGTGGTTTTTCTATTTCCTTATCACAAATAGTCACATCACAGACTATAATGTTTTGCAGCTGCCTCCTCTAAATGCCGTACATCTTTGCTTGTGTCGGCTATTTGCATTGACCCCTCCACCTCTGTGCATTAAAATTAAAATGAAATGCGTTGATTGTGTCAACTTTTCCTCCTCTGACAAACCCTCCCTCCTAACAAATGGCAGCCCAATGTGACGTCACCCATTAATTTGACAATTGCTGTTTTGAAACCTTGAGTTTAGTATTTTAGGTATCGTATTCGTCTGTTTTTTTTTTTTTTAGCCAGAGGGGTCATCATTTGGACAAACTGGGGAGGAGCTGGAGGTGGATCTGACTGACAACCCGAGACACTATGCCCCGCCCACCTATACTCAAAACCTGACTGCACCACAGGCACATAAATCAAACCAGGCACGCCCCCAAACATACCTCTGTTTGAGGCCTGATATCTAACTAGCAATGGGATTGTTTTCAGAGGAACCACCAGAACACTGATCAGAAAGAGTGGATGGAGCAAATGGGACCACAATGACTTGTGGAAAAAATGTCTTGACTTTGTATTTAGTGAGAGAAGTTGACTTTTTTTGAATGGGAGTCTATTGGAGCCAGATTATATTTTTGGAGCCATCCCCTAGTGACCCTCAGTGGTATTGCACTTTGAGGCACTTCTGCACTGGCTTTACATTTATAAAAATTCTTCATATCTTCATGAGAAGGTAAATATGGAAAAAAAAAAAACTGTAATTTTACTGTTGACTGAGTCTTTATTCACTGTGTCTCATCTTCATTTTTTTCTCCCATCAACATCTGCGTCTCAATCGAGCAATTACATATTTTACTTCGTTTTACAATCGATCTATTTTCCATTTGTAAACTGGTGTCCGTTCTAACAATTTTAGACCTTTATGTTATGATTTGAAAAATGGCGCTGAATATGTCTCATGGCTTCAGAGAGTATGAGCCGGCACCAGCCTCCCGCCTGCTCTGCCCAATTTTCCATAGAAATCAACATGAGCTGCAGGAGGGCCCAGCGCAGCACGTCGCTCTCTTAACCAGGTGCGGGACAGAAAAGACAGTTGGTGTTTGTTTTGCACTGCAGCAGGAAAAGGGAGGTGGAAATGAGATGAAGTGAGGCGAGTCCGTGTGTTATGAGAAAATTGTTGAATGAGTGGAATAGAGGCGGGCTGGTGTGCCGGTGAGGTTCTGTCCGCCGACACCATGCTACTTTAAAATAGAGCAGCAGAGACACAAAGGGGGGGGGACAGGCGAGAGGTAGGCTGTTCATATGATGTGTTTACTGACACGGAATCAATAAGTTGCTCAGTCAGTTACTTGATTCGACAGAAGACAGAAAATATATCAACATTAGTGACTATTCAGGCAAAAAAAAAAAGAAGAAAAAATGTAGTTTTTTTTGCAGATTTTGCCCGTTTTAATATCATTGTAAATTGAATACTTTGTGTTCATCACTGCTGATTCACAAAAAAAAAAAAAAAGCCATTTTGCTGATATTATTTTCGTCTATTGGGATTTGTTGAGGATTTTCCCAATTTGACATTTTATTGACGAAAATCGAAGGTTTATCATTCGCTGCTAAAAAACGATAATGAAGGGCTGTACTCCACATTTAAAATCAATGACGTGTCATCTGCCATTCTTGTTGTTTGCTCACAATATGCTAACATTACCAAACAGCAAATTTGGACAAACAAAAATCTGCTAAAAAGCCCACAAAACACGGGAGGTCATATTAGAGCTTTCCTGCTCCTGAGAGAGAGAAATAAATGTGGACAGGAAAGCTCGACATTTCTTCCATCATCCATCCATTTCTGCTTCCGGGCTCCATCTCTTTATTCCTGAACCTGCTCTTCACGCTCATGTTTTCTGCTGCCGGGCATCTTTCCGAATTTTTTTTTTTTTTTTTTTCTTTTCGATAACTTCACCCGTCTATCGGCCATTTAGGATTACAATACCTAACCGAGGTGAGAAAAACAACAACAACTACAGATGGAGGAATGGGCAGGATTCCTGTTTATTTATTAATCCCCACCTGCATTCCTCCGTTGTACGAAACAAAACAAAAGTGAGACTTGGAAGAACTATCACAAAGGTTATTAAAGGCAACGAAAGCTTTGCCCCCGAGGCAAAGAGCAAACAAGAAGGTTTAATAATGAATGACAGTGAGGAGCATGACAAAGTCAATTCACTCCTTTGAGCAGCACTCTGTGAAAATGTTTCACTGTCAGGCAAATTCCCCACAACAGTTACCGAAGACACAGATACCAGGGTTCTCGCAAAAGAGCAGGGAACTCTACAACTGTCTGAATTGCTCTGGTGTCATCCACCTTTGTAATTCCCAGCTGTCAGGGAGTGGAGTGCCAACACTGTTGCTTAAGTGGATGTGTCACTATCTAGCAATTATTCCGGTCATTTGTGCTCATCACTTTGCTTTGTCCCTGTGGTTAAGTCTCGGGTCCTATTTCTTATTTTCTTTTTGAAGAAGTTCTCCTCCTGCCAACGGTGAATCCCGTAAAGCATGTGGTTAATTCAGTCAATTAAAGTCGTGATCCACAAACCGATCCCACCGGCGCGACTCCTCACTCGTACACGTGTCCTCGTACTCCGCTATGCATCCTGATCTCATCCCTCCAGACCCGTCCGCTGCCACTCCACATCCTGTGACCCAGATTTTCTTTTCACTTGTTCCAAAAATAATCTGAGATTTACATCAACTATGATTCATGTTACTTTTTAAAAAAAAAAAAACATATCAAAGATTAGAAGACAAACAATAAATATAAAAATAATCTTATTAAATCGTTTAACAGAAATTTAAAATAGCTAACAACCTTAATAATAAACAATTATTGTTAAGACCAACAGTTTCTGCACTCGGTTCAGTTTTGTTTTTAGCCATGCTGAAATGTTTTCTGTTTCCAGCGGTGGGCTTCGCACCTATTTTGTGGATTGCCTTTTAATGGAGTACAGATATCGACGGCGCCAGGAGGATCGATAAATACAAATTACGTAATTAAATTCAAAAGTCAAACAAAAACAAACTCACTCATGAAAGGGCTTTTCACCTGCCTGAAGGAGGGAATGGAGGTCCCTCACAATTAGTGACAAGTATTTTTTTGGCATTCACGCACATGTAAGAGTTAGAAAACAAACCGAGCACCAAGTGTAGGTGATTTATCATGAATCATCTGAACTTGCTCAGAAAAAAATACTGAAAAAACATGTGAAGGGACTCAAGTTCAGTTGTGATGTTGATTTTGTAAGCCCGTCCTGAGACAAAAAGGATGAAAGTGTTCCTGTAGTGGCTACCATTTGAAAAGTTTTGCATTTCCTGTGTTAGTTTTGACTGTTCTACATGACTGCACAACAAAAGAAATCCTGATTGGAGTTTTGTATTACCTGCCGAGCTCATTCGTTCTCATTACATTTTAAGAGAAAACGGCGCAACAAAGAAAACAACTTTGGAAAGTCCAATTTAGTCAGTAGAGGTAGTACCAGACTGAGAAGACTAACAAAAGTATTTTTATAAATTCAGTCTTAAAATGCATAAAAAAAAATATATTAAAGGAGTAAAGATAAGCAGGGGCTCACATTTAAAGGCAAACCATTCCTGTGAAACTTGAGTGTAGACGGTGGATTGATTGAAATAGAGGCCGTGTTTCCCCTACCGTTGTCTTGGGAGCGAACATACTCGTAGAACTGGAGATACGTCCAAGGGGGGGGAACACTGAGAGGTGTGCTTTAAACGAATGACCAAAAAACGGGGCCGGTACTATTTCTGAGTAGACACAGTTTTAGCTTAGCCAGTATATTTTGGATCATAGCCTTGGAGAGAAGCTCTATTTTCTTTCTCTCTTGCTGGTTGGCGGGACACCAGTACCGGCTTCGAAGACAAGTAGACTACTGATGTCATCCAAGGTCCTCTTGGGACAATCAAGCTCTGATCTTAATGGAACACCACAGGAGGTTGTTTTCCCACAAGGCAGCCGTGAATTCCTGCATAATAATCAGTCATTTCCAAAGAATCCATAAAAAGGGCTATTTCTCCCTCCATCTCTCTCCGGTCCCGTGCAGAAGATCTGGTTCTCTCATAATCTTTCTCATTTGCTGCAGTTATTATCATGCGCCTTTGGGAGCATTAATTGCACTCATTGGGAGAGGGGCCGCCAGTCTTGCCAAGCTTTTGAAGTTGCTTATTCTACCCAACAATGGCTTTATAATGATCACCCTCCTCAACCATCCCCCATAATCTGAGGAGCAGTTGTCGATGAGAACAACAATCAGTCAGGAAAAGATAAATTAATAAAAAGGGTGGATGTTGCTAAATGCTGTTGTTAAGCTTTTGTAATTACGACAACAGTCTGATCCAGGTCACAGTGAAATAAATGCCTTCCTGTCCTGCTTCTCCTCCTGTCGAAATGACAATGTAGAAGCAAATGTGTAAAATATACCGCTATAAATTCAGATTGTAGACCTTTTTCTACACTTAGGTTTCCTTAAACAGCTTTAACTACAATGAATATGATTAAAAAACAAAAACAACAAAAACAACAACAACAACAAAAAAAACTTCCTTTAACGATATTTTAGCTCAAGCAATTAGTTTCACAATCTGAATTCTGTTTCTCTTCATCTCATCTCATCTCATCCACAGTTGACAATAAAACTCTACACATTAAAGACAAAACCTGCATTCATAAATCAGTTGTACAATTTGTTTTGACTCCAAAACCTACATTTGAAATGAGAAAAACATTATATGATGTGATATCATATTAATATCATATATTCTTATCTGAAAGTATTTTCTCATCTGGTCGATGTCAGTTTCCACTTCAGCACCCTAAAACATGTTTTGTGAGGAAATGTTCCATAGTCTGACTCCCTTCTGGTAACCTTCACTTTCCTGAATAATTACAGGGATTGTGGAGCTCTAACTGACTTTTCTGCCCCGAGGAGACCATTAAAACACATTTCTAAGCTGCATGCTAACCAAACAGTGCATAGGTGCATGCATCAATTAGCCTAAGAAATGGCAGTGAAATAAAAAAAACAACCCGAATGTTTTAAACCATGGGGTGTGTGTGTGTGTGTGTGTGTGTGTGTGTGTGTGTGTGTGTGTGTGTGTGTGTGTGTGTGTGTGTGTGTGTGTGTGTGTGTGTGTGTGTGTGTGTGTGTGTGTGTGTGTGTGTGTGTGTGTGTGTGTGTGTGTGAGTTTGTGCTTTTGGTAGCATGACTCCGGGCCACAGAAGTCATTGAGATAATTAGCACGGGAGTTATGATCTAAATAAAACCAAATCACTGCTACTGCATGGGAAATGGGAAACCTGTTTGATGATGAAGGGTGGCATCATTTGTCATTAAACTGGAGAATTTTGATACAATTTCATCTCTGTTTTTCAGAAACATGTCGTTAAGTGGATAGAAAATAATACAACTGCCTCTTCAACTGTATGGTGTGTTAATGGGAGCAACAATGTGCTGCGATAATCAATGTAATATATCAAATATCTAAAAAAAAAAAACAAATAGCCTAAAACAATGCAAAACACTCCATAAATCTTCCGTAAGAACTCAAAACATCATCAGCAAACTGTAATCTTGCAGAATTTTTTTTTGTCTGATACTGTATATAATTAACATGATTAGATAGCTAATATACATGTTATTGTTCTACAACAACAATGAACACGGCCTATAAGAACAGAATAACAACACTTCGCAGCTGAGTAGTAGACATTAACCCATAGGAGCTGTCAATCGTTTTTTCTTTTGCCCACATTTTATTTTTGTGTTGCTTCTCAGTTTGATTTTCTGACACCGCTGCTCATGAATTCCACTCTGTTTGAAGCCCAAGTCAATATTGTTTGTTTTGTATTCCCACTGACATACAACCAATCACTTCCTGTATTTTTCTTCTCTGATTCTTCAGAACAAAGAACGTCACGGTTGCTGCGAGCTTTTGTCCCTGACCCCCGGTTGACCCCCGAGTCCTTTGCCCCTGTGCTCCAGCACTCTCCACTGCTTTCACCCACAGGCCCCCACCCATTAAAAATATCCTGTGTGCAAAGGGCAGACCTCAAAACAGTGATAATGGTAATTTAGCGCACAGGGAATTTCCTAAAAAACACACTACTGCATGTATGCATTTAACGGCGGCGGGATGCTGAAATCAGACGGTCGCGGCTAACATACATATTTTTATTTCTACGAGTGGAGAGGAGAGTGCTTCGTCTCATCTCTTTTCAAGGTAACGTTATATTACTGCGTGCTATGGACGCCTCATATTCATGTCAATTCACACATCTGAGAGTAAACCATACAAACAAGAAACGTTGCGCTTCTGATAACGACAACAAAACAATTGAAGGGATTTTTATTTTTTATTTTGTGAGTAATAAAGAAATAAATGTCTCCAGACTTTGAATGTAATTACACCGGGCTGCAAAACAAGGATGGATTGTTTAGAAAAAAAAAAAAAAAAAAAAAAACACGCACATCTCAACAACACAATAAATCCAACACAATGACGCCACACAAGCGTGGAGTGGATCTTCTATTCTTTTCAACACAATGATGCAGATGTCATGATTATTCCAGAACTATAGCAACTTTAACCAAAACAGCGGATAATCCCGGCAAGCACGACGACGAGCCCAAATCAGCGCTCGTCTTGCCAACACAATAGTTTACCTATGAAGAGCTCTTCAAACTCAGACTCGTGAAGCTCACTAAAATGCAAAGCTGTCCTCTTCTCCTCTGCATCGAGTGGCCCATGAGCTTCACCTATTCACATCAAAGCAATCTCATTGTCTGCCTTTCTTTTATCCGCTGTTGTTTCATGCAAGGATGGTCAAAGAAATGTATTCAAACAGCCCAGGACTTTGAAGCACCCCCCAGAACCCGAGTGCTTTTTGCTCAGTCCTCACTTTTGTCTTTTTTTTTTTTTTTTTTGGCTTGTTTGAAAGCATAAAACAGAGACAGGCACTTTTCTAAGGACCTCTCCTTGGCCCTTTTGTTATCAAAATGAATCTTTAGAACTTTTGTGATGCAAGCTCCCCCTGTTTTTGCCTTTAGACCTCAATAGATTCTGATTCTATACCTTTAATTAGAGCCTCTCTGGCCTTTTCCTTGCCTGCTTCTCCTGAGCAGTGCTACATCAAGCCCTGAGACCAAACCCTTAGTCTGAAAGTGCACACTTGCTACAACTATCGTTACAATTAAGCTTTTCATTCTGCAAAGCTCCTAACATGAAGGGATACGTGCTATACATCTTGCAGCTGAGGTGTGTGTGACCTAATCTTTGTTGCCTGCATACCAGCACGTCCATATTCGTTACACTTAATCCAACAAAAGCTTTAACTTGGCTTCGTGAGCAAGTAAAGGGCTAGTTTTAAAACAGAAGCGAAATCTCCATACATCAGCTCTAATAAAACTCAAGGAAACGTTTGTTTGAGCAGCCCCGCAGTTATCTAATTCTTGACATTTGATTTGAACGTGCAAGATATTTTTCTTCATCGGCTACGGGGGAGGAGAGGGAGCGAGGGAAGTGCTGAGGGATAACAAGTGTATTCTGCACGATGCTGTGAAGGTATTTTGACACAGACTCATCTTTGAAATAAAAGCAGAGTCACAAGAAGCAACTTTGTGTAGATTTTACTGTTAATCTCAGCGGCCACACATGTAAATTCATGTAATTCATAAAATTCAAGCAATTCTGGGAGGTTCTAACTTTAGTGTAGAAATCCCATCCAAAAAAAAAAAAAAACAATATTGTGCCATTAGCTCCATTCCCAACTTCCGATCAGGGTTCTGGTGGTCCATCTGAAACAAATTCCATAATTAAGTAGATATCAGGCTTCAAAATTAGGTACGTTTGGGGGCGTGCCGGGTTTGATGGACATGCATGTGTGGATGTGGTGTCATTGGGCACTCAGTCAGATCCACCCCTCGTTTCCTCCCCAGCTTGTCTAAATATGATCACTTCTGGCTCCAACAAAACCATGACGACCAAAATGCCACACTTAAAGCTTTAAAACGGCAGTTAGCAAACCAGCGGGTGACATCACAGTTGGTTTCTACTTGTTCAATTTTATTTTGTTCTGTTTTCCACAGCAATACACACTCCTGGTCACAAAAGCAAGGTTATCTTTTTTATGGTTTTGTTTGGCTAAGTCAAGAAAAAGCTCGAGGTCTTGGCTAAATACTGAAAAAGGCAAATCTGATGTTTTGACTTTTATCCAACCAAAAACAGTCTGTATCTGACCTCCAGTCCAGTCAAGTGTAAACAATAACTGGACAGACCTTTTTTAAAACAGTTTTGAGAGTTTCTGCCACAGCCTTGCACTCTCACATAGACTCTCCAAACTAACTAACTGCCATAAATCCCTTAAAAAGCATTATAAAGTGGCTCACACCTCTCAGGATTTATCGAATTTGTATTCATTAATTCCCTTCCACTTAATGCTGACACACGCTATTAGCATGCCCTGCACTCTTGCGGCCGAAAATTTACACAGCGCTTCCTCATGTAACCCCCAAAACTCAAAAGTTAGATGTTTAGAAGCCTGGACCTCTAAATATAACTACTTCCAGTATTGTCACCACACTCTCACACTTCTGGGCAGTATAACAATGTCAAACTTCCCGTTTGAAATAAATGTTGCCAGGCAGAGAAAAACCTTTCCTCCAGGAGTTAAAAAAAAAAAAAAAAAAAGCTAATTAGTCGCATATAAATGAACAGGTTTGTAATGTGCCATGTACAAAGGTGCTGAATCATGAAAGCAAGGCGTGCTCCCTTCTCCACTTTCTTCTAATCACAGTCCAAGTCCGTGGGAGTTCTCCCTCGGCTCAGCCCTGACGTGATCTACAGTACCTCAGGACACTCGACGCTCATGTACTACTCCCTATCAACTGCTGTGCTGTGAGAACGAGAGAGAGATATATAGAGCATACTATATGTGTGTGTGTGTGTGTGTGTGTGTGTGTGTGTGTGTGTGTGTGTGTGTGTGTGTGTGTGTGTGTGTGTGTGTGTGTGTGTGTGTGTGTGTGTGTGTGTGTGTGTGCGCGCGCGCGCTTCACAGATGCACAAGGACTCGGAGAGGTAAACGAGTGCCCGAGGGAGACCACCCTCGGAGAAGAGGAGGTGGTAGGAGGACAGGTCGAGGAAAAGTAAGATTAATGATGCTTGGGAAAACGAGTGCTCCTGCTGGCCCAGACTTTAAAGACAGCGGGAGTTAGTTACTGGCTGCTGGTCCAGCAGGGATGTGTTTCTGGCATCGTAGCATTAAAAAAACATTCAAAGAGCTCGGTTGGATCTCCGGGTGCAGCAGACAGACTCTCGTCACCCCCAGATATATACTGTACAAGACTGATGTCAGCCTCAGTGTTTAAGGTGAGCGACTGACCCTTAAGGACCGATTCCTCCACCGTCTGCCAACCTTGAACGGATCATAGGAGGAGACATTTTGTCAGGGTTTTAAGAAACCCTCGCTGGCCTCCTGCTGCACATAAATCACACCCAGGTGCAGAGAAGACTCATTGTCACAGCACGCGTCGCTCTGTGGTGTCGAAAAGATGAAGCTCGGCTGCAAAGAAATCACGCTGCTCCGCCTGAAGGCCACCAAACTCCAGAATGCAGTCCGCAGTAACTTTCATTCCGGATTCTGTTTTTTATCTGCCGCTACGGCAACTTGGGACACGCCCAAGGAATATCAAATAAAACAGAGGGCGTAATGCGTTAGCGGTGCAGAGATGTAAACACTTTAGCGGGAGCAGATAATATTGAGCCAACAGAACATCCCTGCGTGACCCCGTCGCAGAGTGCAAACAGAGAAGCGTGATAGCATCTCAGTTGTGCTCCCACAAGTCTGAGTCACGCGTCTTCGTATGTCCACATTAAATTCTTACTCAGACTGTGGGGGGGGGACCGCAGTCAGATAGACAGATCTATGGGAGAGATAATGGGAGTTGACAGTCAGCCATTAGAGAGAGTGGTTGGGAAAACAAGCTGATAAATGCTTATTGTATTACACAATGGGGAGTTTATTGAAGTTGTGGAGGTGGCGTCACATCCCAATGTTTCCTTTTAAAAAGAACTGTGCACGCGGTCACCGGCAGCAGGAGCCGCAACCACCGAACTAGTTTATGACAGCAATTTATCACCTTTGTCGTCGCCTCCCCAAAAGCAAATTTCGTTGATTATCTGGTGATTCAATGAGCGAGGCCCAATGATTGAGCACGGGCAATTTTCTTTTCCTGTATAACAGAAAGAAAAAAAGACAGAGCAGAACATCCTCAGGAAATAGTTTGCTTGAATGATAAGTGAATAATCTAGTTTTGGTCGACAAAAACTAAAGACCAGTGTTCATCAGTGACCTGTTAGTCTCCCTTTTTTAAAAGTTTTTATATAGCTTTGTATATAGTTTCAGTGGTTACAGATGTACATAGTTTAGTTGTTTTCTCTCTCACACACACACACACACACACACACACACACACACACACACACACACACACACACACACACACACACACACACACACACACACACACACACGGTAGGGGTGAGCCATATCATAACGCTCATGATAATATCGGTATAATTGTATAAGACTCACAAATACAACACACCAGAGTTTGTTTTTGTTTTTGCAATGAAAAATTAGCCCGGCTCTGCCACACTTATACTCACAGCTTCAGTATTCCACATGTATTTGTCCCGCCCCTTCTGCCCTGTGATTGGAAGGCTGGGTAAAAAGTGACAGTGACGAGGGCAGCGTTTTACTCAAACATTTTTTTCAACTCATGGTGACCCAAAAAAACCAAAAAAACCCACCAAACATTCAGTGCTCAGTGCAGAACAAACGTTCAGCGCCTTGTCACGCTGCTAGCGTTTTTTTGTTTTTTTTTAAAGACGCAGCACTACCATTAAATAGAGTTTAAAATATACGCTGTTGGCGGAACGGGCCAATGGGTAGTTGCAGAGGTGGCAGAGTGTCGGCCGAAGGATAGGTAATCAATGTATTTTTTTTTCGTCATAGTTTTCGGTCACAAAAATGTAATCAAAAGTTTCAATGTCATAGGGACAAATGAAGGTGACGTTTGGAGGGTAACTTGGGGTCGCAGAATGTTGAATGCTACCCTGAATGCTCGGGGAAACAGACCGAGAAGCCTCATGCGGGGCTCGGTGTCAGGCCTGAGTCAGTTCCAGACTCTGCTGTGATGTGGTGCTGGAGTAACGAGCACCAGGCGGAAACACGGTGCACTTAATGGGATTACACAAGGAGACGTTAATCTGGAGAGAGCAGGTGGGGAATTAAACATGATCAGAGGGCTGCAGTGAGAAGGATGGAAGAGGGGCTGGAGATTCAGAAGGGAGGGACGCAGATAGAGCGAGACAATACTGGAGAGAAAAAAGCACCACAGGAAGCCGGAGGACAGAAACACTGACACACTACAGAGCTTCTCATTATCACTTCTGCTCCACTCGTCCATTCTTTTAAAAGACTGACTCAAATTATCTTTTGTATTGTAAGGAAATTCAATGATAGAAACTCATTTGCTTGTAAATCCAAGCTAAACATTTACAAAATGGCCCATTACATTTCAATGAAGACACAGGCTGTGGGTGTGTGTTCGGCAGCTGGCTTTGCTTGGGATACATACATTAGCAATACACAATAACTGTCTGGCAGAAGGCCATCAGTCCGACACACACTGAGCTGTACAGCCAGAGGACTGAAAGGACCCTTTGATAATCAGCCAACCTTCGAGGACAGCAAGTGCTTCATTTTAATTACTTACTGCAGTTTCTGCTGGCCTTATTAAATCCCTAACTGCGAATGGACTATTTTTTTTTTCTTCACTTCAGCTTCGAAAGTTGCAAATTGATTTGAAAATCTTGCATTGTTGAGCAGATTCCAGAAGCTATGACCTTGCCTGCGAAGGTATGTGACATCTTAATTGGTTTGAAACTGCATCAGCTAACAGCTAAGTAAAATGTATTGAAATTAAGATCTGCTCAGACATAGAGAAATTTAGTTATGCCCATTGTGCTGCTAATTAAAGAGATATTGAATAGAGCGTATTCAAGTCATTTATGTGGGAAGAGAGGAACAATGCCCTTTGCTTTGTCTGTACCAGACATGGGCAGGATCTTTTCTTCTATCTATTTTTCTGGCATTCAGCGGTGAATGCTATAGTTACATTTATTTAATCATTTTGAAAATGAGTCAATCCTAGATTTATCCTTTATCGTTACAAATGGCACAAAGCAAAGCACAGTGTAAATGAATGTTCCTGTATAGACCTGTTGATTATTAAATAATAAATCAAGGCCTTCTTTTTTAAAATTTAAATTGGCTTTGAATTACTTTTCCAGTTCAATGTTTTCTCTATAAGTTGTTCATTTCTTTTAGTTTTTATGTAATGGAAAATGATTGCTGTCATGACATGGAAATAAATTTACAAAAGACAAGTCATGACATCTGCAAAAAAAGAAAAAAGATCAAAACAAAACAACTGTAAAATTAATTTGCGAACTTAATTAAACTGATACAGAAAAATGGTATATGTTCTGAGACTCAGTATCGGGGGTTTATGTTTAACTGGGGACATTTATGACCTCCCACAGTGGATGAAAGAATGGAAAAGACAGCTACAGTACATTTTTGTAAAATGCTAATCATCATCAAGGACAAACCAGATTTAGTCCGTGTGCTGCTTCTTGCAAATGCCTCGTCTATCTAATAGCTCACAGACTCCAACTGATCTCCAGAAGATAATTGGTTCTTCCTTCCTTCCTCCTGCAATGCAGTCAAAAGGAAGTCTGATGGTTCTTGCAATGCGACATCATCTTCCTTGCTCTGATTGATAGTGTTGACGATGTGCTCATTTAGTTTTTTTTAGTCTTGGCTGTTGCACATGTCTCAGGCTATAAGAGTTTAGGGCGCTAATGATCAGCAGTTATCCAGTTGAAGTAAAACAATATGCTTTAAATGATATAAATTTGTGTTGTTGTTTTTTGGTATCCATTTCTTTGGTTCTCATCAAGCGAACAATTGAAACTCCATTTCATCTTCAGAGTAAAACCGAAAAATATCGATAAATCATTTGGTTTTAACTTTATTGACTTTCAGACCACTGAAAAAGTGCAGCAGGCACAGAGATGGTTGGAAATTGCCAACAGTCCCCCCATTAAACCGAGTCCCAGTCCAGTCACAGAGCAGCCAGTGAATTATGGCCTGTTTATCAGCCTTTAGGGCTCAGACTGCTGCTCAGGCTTGTGTGTTAGAGAGGAAATAGTTGTAATACAGAGCATGTGTGGTGGTGGAGAGGGAGGCACAGTTTCTCTGTAAGAAATAAACTGGCTTAAGAAGGGGAGAGCAAAATAAATATAAAAAAAATAAACCGGCAGCATGTTCGCGGAACACAAACCCTCCCTCCCAATCTCTCCACCCAGTCATCCACTTTACCCAACCAGACCAGCAAGGGAACAGAGATTGCAGAACAACAAACATGCTCTCACTGACATGTGCACATGTACACACCAACAAATACAAAAGGAGCCCCCTACCCCCCCCACACACACACACACACACACACACACACACACACACACACACACACACACACACACACACACACACACACACACACACACACACACACACACACACACACACACACACACACACACACACACACACACACACACACACGCACACACACACACACACACGCGCACACAGTGTGCAGCCCTGACAAATTACAAGACAATAAACCTGGGTGAAACAAGGCCACGCCATACACATTATCAGGCAATCTTAAAGGGATGACCTTTAAGGCTAAGGCTGGCATTATTTCACGTTTTTATTACGATTAGCAAATCCCTCGAAGAGACTAAAGCCCACAAAATTTACAGATATTAGGTGGCTGTGGATTTTAGCTGGCTCCCATATAAAAATGTGACACTAATTGTTTTACACTGAATTCTGAGCAGAGGTTGAAAGATGTGTTTGTACAGCTCAAAGCTCCAGGGTCTGTCAGCATGTGATCGTTATATCCAATTTAAACTCCAGTTTAAAAAAGTACCATGATTGGCAACAACACAGTCCCAAAGGGTGCAGGATTTTATAAGAGTCTTAAACAATGGTCTAAACGTGTTGGAGACGAAACTTGTGCTTTGTTTGAACGTTTGTTTTTCAAGTAATGTATGTCATTTACTTGTATAACATATTTACCTTAATAAACCTATAAAACTAACGTGATGCACGTACTTTTAACCGGTTTATTTGAACCTAAACCATTATATTTTTCAAACCCTAACCAAGTAGTTTTGGTGCTTAACTCGAACCAAATTACAACAGCGTCACATTTAAGCCAAATGATCTTTTTTCTAAAAACCAAACTATGTGGTTTTTGGTACCTAAAAGGCACCTTGATTTTCACACCTATGCAAAATGTGACATGGTATCCTGCAGTAGACTGATGGGTATATCAGTTAGGATTTGGCATTATACCAGGTTGACTAGTTGACACTTCTCATGGGATACACATAAGCCTCCGATCCTGTTACAAGTCAATTTGACACATTTCTACTTTTGAGTTGGCTGCTTAATCTCTCTTTTCCTCGCTGAAATTCTTTGAGTTTTCCTCATTTTCTGCCCTAACAAATTAACATTCCCTGGTGCTTGTGAAGTGTAACAGAATGCGTTTTATCACCAGACTGTTTGAAAGAACTGAAACAATGTTCTGACCATGTTTATCTCCACAGAGTTTGTCCCAGCTCCGTTCCTGGGGTTTAACTCTCCGAATGTCAAGCTGGTTTGAACCCCAGAAAAATAAAGACGCACGGACACCTGGATTGAGGAGAAATTTGCGCTACGTGTGAGGACAAAGCCTCTTATTTGGCTGTTTTTGTGGCATCTCTGTGGCACATTTGCACCCTGCTGGCACAGCCTTTGAGTGCAAACAGATCAGAGGCATCCAGGCAGCTGAGGCCAGGATTAGTCTCTGATTCTTCAGAGGCTCTGAAATGAACCAAACAGACACTAATCTCCATTTCCCTGTATCTCACTAGACCTCTGCTCCACAGAGAAACAGGCAGAGAAACAGAGAGAGAAGGGAGATGAGCTAAATTACCTGGAAGAGAACAGAAGTGGCTATATTAACTGCATGTGTTAAGTATGTTAACGGGTGCAGTGATATCAACTCGATCCATGAGCCCAGGCACTGGCGTATTTTTGAATCATGTGCGAAGACAGGTGGAGAAAATTACGGAAGAAATAAAAAGAAGCAGGTTGAAACTGATTTCTAACAGGCACCATTTACAAATCACTGATTCCCCTCACCCTGAATGGAGCATTTAATTTGTGGTTTTGGGCAACAGAATCCTCAGTGGGGACGAAACTCAAGACTGTTTTGCACAATAAAAAAAAAAGCTCTTTCCTTTATCTTTCCCACTGTCGCTCTGCTCGCTCCCACTCCGTCTACTCTCTTTCTTTCCATTAAATTTCTCTTCTTGTTCTACACCGTTTTGTCCTTCAAATAAGTTGTTTCAGACACTCCTCACACATCCCACTCTTTCAACCAGAGTTATTTTGTAAGCACACTCATTCTGAGTTTCTTATTGGTTTGCGGCGTCCTCATTACTTTCCGGCTGCGCTCAGCATAATTTTACCATTGGAAAATGGGGACCACGACTGTTGTTGAGCAAGAGAAAATAACGGAAAATAAGAATAAGTCAAAACACCCACAAAACAAGGTCTGACAAATACTTGATCTGAGCGAATGCGTGGGGAGAGAGAGCCGGCGTTTTGCCACAGCGTAGCCATGCTTTATCATTACACAGCGACAGTGAATTTTAAAACTGTCTGCACCTCCAGCTTGCTCATTTCTCTTCCCCAGCCTCCTCATAGGAATGTATTTTGATTCATAACTCAGCTGTTTTTATCACTCAGGTGCATTCCTCTCAAATTTAATGCTGACCCCCGTATCTAATTTATTGAGGAGGTGAAAGATATAAAGGTACAACATATAAAATGACTTCATGATGGCTCCTTTTGCTGACAAGGCTATTGGCACTTGTTTGATGTTATTTGTTTTTTAAGTGTTTGATTTACTCCCTCTGGAGAAGCCGCGTCACCCAACATCACTTAGTCTACTTGCTTCTCCATCTTGCATGAATTGGGATCTTCTAGAGTCTTGTAGCTACTGAGTTATTTATGCCGCATTTTGTTAAACACACTGCAATGTAGATCCAGATTCCCTTCTGATGCTTCCTCCATATGTAAACACTCCGAGCGTTAAGCAACAGAAAGCCTAAAGCCTCGACTGTGTTTCCAAACCCCAGTTGTTACCTTAATCCTACGAACATCCAGTGATTCACGTGCTAGGCTGAGCACTGAAGGAGAGAAACAATGTCAGAGATGGAAGGATCTCGAAAGCAAGGAGGAGGAGGTGGGGGGAGGACTGAAACGTTAATAGGCTAAAAGGCTTTCTGGCAGGAACTATATAGTGTTTAGATTAGGCCTTCGCTACAATCAATGTTCAAGGACAGAGGAGGTTTTTAGTGATAAAGGTGTCATGAGGAGTCACCAGAAGATATAGTGATTCCACCTGCCAGCTACAGGCAGACAATGGGTGAAAATATGATACAGTATTTAGCTAAAGGGAACAGGCCAGACCTTGGAAGAAGGTATGATCAATCTTGCCACGTCAACAGTGAGAACACAGGAAAAGGGAAAAAAAAAGAAGAAAAAACTGGTAAAATGGCCCCAGTGTTTGGGAAGTGACAAAAAAAAAGTTTTCTCTCCGTCTTTTCTGTGTTACTGATTAGGCCACCATTATTATTTTTCCATTTGTTCCGCCATTTCCAATTTTTGAGACAGAATTAATAAAATGGATGACTAGAAAATGTTTACCCTTGCTGGGTTTTCACATTAAAAAAAACAAAAAACAGACAAGCAACCCTGTCAAACAACTTGAGACAGTTCTTATTGGGTCTTGATTGGTTGTGTCTGTTGGAAAGCCAAAAAGACTGCTGATGAAAACCAGCCTGTTGACACCGTGCAGAATTTTAATTTTTTTCTAATGGGACCATCTGACAGGCGCCATTACACAAGCTGGACACTGATGCCAACCAAGAGGTACAATTGTCTCTCTGCTGTCATCGAGGCAAAAGACAAAGATAGACGAAAGGTGAAAAACTAGGTTTACAGGTTTGTTCTACAGGTTTGGTTCATCAATAATAACCATGCTGCAGTCAGCTTTAGTACAATGTGGCTAAGACAACCTGAACAGGAAGGTACACGACTACTTTTAAACAGCCTCTTAAACCTGGTCTATGTCTATGAACTAGCAATGGAACTGAAAAGTGGTCTTTTCTCACATTGTTTGGTTTCATTACATTGTTTTGGCAGAGTCATGTTTTGGTAGCCAGTGAGCAGACTGGCTCTTGGGATGTTGGTTTGTGTGGTTAGTCCACTACTTTGGTCCAGGCCACAGACTGTATATAAAAATAGATGGAGTCTCAGTGTCTGAAAAAGTGAGGCCAATAACAAATATCTGGCTCCAATAGACTCCCATTCAAAAAGTATCAACTTCTTTCATTAAATATTGTTTCAATAAAGTAATTACGATGTCATTAGCTAAATTGAATTCCAATCATAAGTGTTCTGGCGACCCATCTGAAAATAATTCTAAAATTAATTAGATGGTAATGTTTGGGGGTGTGCCTGGTTTGATTGACATGCCTGGGGTGCAGTCAGGTTTCTGGTGTAGGTGGGCGGGCGTACTATACACGAGTTCTCAGTCAGATCCACCACTCGCTCGGCCCAGTTCGTTCAAATGAAGCGACTTCTGGCTCCAAAAACCAAGATGTTGACGGCCAAAATGCCCGAGTCAACTGTTCCACTGATTTGCGCCATCATTTGGCCAAAAATGCAATCCGTCCTTGACTCGGGTGTTGCTGACCAAACACCTGCAAAACTAATAGCATTTCCATCGTTAACGCAAAAGACTGTAATTAACATGGTGTCAATGGTAAAGCATAAGCTTACTTTACATCCACACTTTGGTATTGTTGCAGTGGGCATGTTAGACTGCTAGTCGTTTAGCATTTACACCGACATTTAACCCTGCATGAAAAACTGCAGCCCCCTCATTCTTTGGAATCAGAACTCTCCGTTGACATGACAGTCGCGCCCACGCTGAGGCTTCCAGCGAAGTGACATAGGGTCATCTGGAAAAACATTTTTTACGTGGCTCAACTCCTCCTAGAATGCAAAGCAAAGTGATCTGGAAAGGGGGGTGGACTGACTAATCACATATGTGCAGGCTAAAATTACTGTTAGATTACTTTGCAAAGTCATCACTGCATTTCTGATTAAGCCAAAAATAATTAATAAATAAGCACAGCCTCACATAGCTGTTATCATGTTCCTTCTTCTCCTCTGTCTTTCTTTTGCCATTAATCATCTCACAATCCTTCAACCTTTCGGACCCCTTTGGGAGTCCCAATCTTGAGGTTTGTGAACCACTTCTTCTTCAGGAAGCGGAGATGCAAATGTTTTTCTTACGGCAAACCTCGAATCGTTCCAACGTATCCTCATGCTAATCATGCACCTTGTTTGAAGCGTCAGCTCTTTAAATCAAAACCACTCATATGCAAGTAGTTGCTCCTGCAGTTTAATCGTTGCGTGCCGCGTACACTAACAGACAGAATAAGGCAAAATCACTCAAACGCTTCCTCTACACATTACAAAAATGGCTTGGAAATTATACTTAAATATTCAACAATCCTATTTAACATTTAACCATTACATAATTCAGCAGTGTCTCCAAGTGAGCCAATCTGTACTTTTACTGGAAAGATAAAATAAAATAAATTCAAATTTTGAGATCTTTTGTTTACTTGATTTGCAAATATAGTGAAAGCGAGTGTATATTTCACGTACGAATTACATTTGAAAGTGTAATGCGATAAATGGTCATGGTCAAACATAATTACAGAGCTAATGGTACATATCACTCAATGATGTATTCATAATCTATTAAATATTCACTGTCAGCCTTAGCTGCGAATAAATGTTTGATTGAGGCTTGTTGTATTTTTCAAATATTTTTATTTTTTTTATCCCGATGCTATCCTATAGCTATGTGTTGTTTAAAAGCCAATCTTATTGAGTCCCTTTCTTAATCTCCTCACCTTTATCTTTTTAAATCTCTCTTTCAATCTCGCCTGTCGTCTTTCTCGTGTCAGCCCTGCTCTCAAGGTCAAACGCAATGCCTTTAATTTATTTTCCATGCCCTTTCTATTACAATCTTCATGCCATCTTCTCTGCACAGAACACACTCACATTCATGCCATTTTCAGATGCAAATCCTATTTAAACCTGTCACCTGCTGCCACCCGCACTGTGAGAGGAACACAAGAAAATAGGCCACCAGGATATCGTGGCAAATTTGCAAAATGAGCACAATTTTGTTTGTTTTTTATGGAATACTGGGGCTCGGATATGGCCAACAAGTTGACAAAGAGGGGGACTTATGTGTCACTGATCTGTTCCGGTCATCATAAAGCTCATCTCATTGCTCCAGCGTCAATATTGCTATAATCGCCATGATCCTGTGGGTCTTAATTAAGTCGGAGACAAACAGTCAGCTCTTCTTTGGCATTCCACTGAGCACATTTGACCTCTGGCTCTCACCCATCTTCACCACTCTCTCCTGTTTTACCCTCATTTCATAGCAGCATATGTTTGCTTAAGCTTGCAGCCTTGTCAATCAAAGACCAGCCTCTGTTCTCTTGTGAGGTTCCCACTGCCCTCTGCAGTGTTTGACAAGCAACTGGAGTGTGCCATATCGCACCTAATGCTATCTAATAACACCAACCTCTCCACCTCGCCGCTCTTGTTTCTTTCGCTTCAGGGTCAGGCGCGATCCCCAGCCACGCAAGCTCATGGGTTCACCCCTCCCCGAAGCAGGTCATCACATCTCATCATGCTCGGCTGCAGGCCTGACAGCCACACACACAATCCAACCACAAATTAATATTTTTAGTAGTGAAACTAACGTTAAATTGTAGCACAAAGTGTTGAAGACTCCAGTTTTTTTTTTTTTTTTTTTTCCAGTTCCAGACATTGACATGGCAACACAGTCCACTCATGGTTCAGTGGTACCATCCATCCGCAGGCAGAACAAGATTTGGGGAGCGGAAGTGTTCTGGTTTCGGTTAATACTCGGAGTAGATTTGATTTTGACCAATCACGTTTGAGCTTTCTTTGGTTGCATGCAAGTACTGGCAAAAGAGGCGGAACGCATTGGCCAAAAGGAAATCGCGGAATCAATCAGCTAACATCTGACGACAATTTAGCTTTTTGTAAGCTTAGTTGTAGTGATTTTAGGCTGTTAATTGAGCGTAAACTGGCCAATTGTCAAACAATCTGGCCGTTGACCTCTCTTCACTCCTTTCTTACGTCTCAAGTGTCTGATCGGGTGTTAAACACTGACCGTCGCACAGGAGAGAAAGTCTTGACTTGTATTCCTGCTAGAACCCCCAAAACGTTGTCCGCTTTCCGGAGAGGCTAATTGATGTCTCGGCAATAACCGAAAATTGTATTGATTTATCAAATATGAAACTACAGCCAGGAAACGATTAGCTCAGCTCAGCGTAAAGAATGGAAGCAAGGGAAGCAGCTAGCTAGTCCACAAACTGTTTTACACATAGAAATTTAAATAAATGACATAACATGTTAATTAGTGACCTTTTTATGTGCTGGTCTTGCTGCTTATATGAGCTAAACACCTTAATAGAAGCCTGGCCATAGTTTAATGTTTAAAAGATACAAGTGTGGACTCGATCGCATCTAACTTGTTCCAAGAAAACAAATACATTTATTCCCCAATATTTTTGAATAATTCTCTTGAAGCTAGAAACTTTTTAATCAGCAGGTATGACCTCTCTTAGCTTGATATTTGTGGAGGACTTTAATTGAACCATCTGGCATTTCATGTGGGCAAAATAAATAGTGCCTTTTTGGAGTCACAACTGATTACATTTTGCTAGTGCTGTGAGCATTTTTGTATTTCCTCACATCACATTTGTTATTTTTGTGATATCATGCCACAATATACGAATATCAAGTCCCTGGTACTGTTTTACAGTATGACGCTCTCCCTTGGCAAGTGGTCACTTTTTTTCTGTCTTCCTGTTCGTGTCAGAGGAAGGTTGGCTCAGCGGGTGCCCTCTCAACATGGCTTGGTGTAATATCTCTCTAAATGAGCTGAAAGGAGGGCTGCCTCCCTGTGACTTGGCAGTCTGTCAGGCCCAGATAACACAGTGGGAGGAACATCAATGCTGTCAATTCTTAACTCCTCTCCTTGACCTTGGCTCCCACTCCATCGCTCAACTCACCGAGGTTCATCTGTGCCCTCACTTGACACCGGCAGGACCCCACGTCGTAACATTTGAGAAACAGTGACCGAGATTTTTATGAGTGACAGAAGGTTGAGTGGTTTTGATGGTTTGTTGTTTTTTTTCCTATATTTTTGTACTATAGGGAAAGAACTTTGATCTCAAAAGAATTTCAAAAAATATTATTAAGACTCTCTATGGTCAGCTAAGACCTGCCGGTCAAAGGATGACGGGAGCAGCCGAGGAAGCTTTAGGTAATCTGCTATCGTGCCGATAGCTGCACACCACTACCAGAACATGTCTTGTTGGTTGTGACTTTAACCACGTTGATTCATAGTGAGTTTATTGGAAAAAAATCTTACTGCAGTTTTCAGTTGCAGTTAACAGCTGAAAATGACAGAATTACAGACGTTTTTCAAAGTGTGTTTAACAAAAAGTAAAGTTTGCATTTGCATGATGGGTAATAACAAAGGATTTTAGTTTACTTTTTTCATATCCCCATGTTATCTTTGTTGAAGAACTTTGTCAAAACTAAATAGAGATAAACGAATGAAGAAATGCAGGGATTTGAGCCCCAGAATTTACAATGCATGGTGCAATTTACTAGTGCTGTAAATGCACTTCTTTGTTTACATCACAAGTGGGCAAGCAAGGTTTGCAAAACCTCTTAGCAGTGTGTTGAGAGTTTCATTTGGTCAGTTTTTCAGTCTGGAGTTTGCTTCTTTAGGTTTGTTGTTGTCTCTTTACGTCTCATTTAGTTGCTCTCATCAGCATCAAAATCTGCCCATGACCTCACAACGAATAAAAGAAAAACAAATCTGTGAGCATTAACGATGTGCATGCAGCCCTAAAGGCATACACTTTCCTCTGACATCTCTACACTCTAATATTCACAGGGTGAACTATCAACATGATGGTTAACAATGACAAAATTAACACACACAAAAAAAAAAGAGCGACAGAAACATAGCAAAACATGTTTTTGATGTTCTGTAATTGCAACAGAAATTTACAAAAATGCAGTAACGTTGCTTAGAAAATCCATTAAATCCATTACTGCTGGTCACAGGTGTGTTCTCGCACACGATGACCTAGCTCGTTGCTATGGACGGGGCAAGGCCATCTATCAGCTGATCAATGTGGATCTGACGTGCCGAGCTCACATCTCCCTGCTAATCAGAGGTTGCAACAGCTAGTTTCAGATTCTGCTGGATATCTGCGGACTGTCTGGAGACCTGTGAGCAACAGTAGGTTAATGTGCTGTCTTGTGCTAAGCAGGTGCTGAGGAAGTTATTATGCTGAGACATCATGGGTCCTCACATTAATTACGTTTTTTTGAGCCTGCCTGTTTCCCCAGTGCCTACTAATTAGTCTTAATTAGTGGCCGGGCTGATTAAGTTGTAGAAACAGATGCTGTGCACTGCTTGTGAGTTCACAGTCCGAATACTCTCCGCTTCTCATGTCATCTCACTTAGTCCTAAAATACTTTATGTGAAAGTCAAATGGATTGAGAAACTCTCTTTCATACATCACCAGATGATTGGGCATTAATGTCATCGAGGGTTTGCTGGTAAGGTTTTGTTTCTGGCCCGTGATTTGTTTGTACACTCGGTCCATGGGATGACATTTACTCGTGTGTGGGCGTCCATATTGTAGATGAGCCCAACTGCGGGGAGGATCTGACTTCTTCCTCTCTGACTGACAGCTGGAACAGCAGACTGCAGTGACCCACAAAGAACAGCTGCAGATATAATCATCGAATGTGCCTTTGCAGATAATGACCCCATGTGATCTGACCTTTATTTCAGGCCATTACCACTTTAACAGGAGACCGCCGGCAACGCCGAGTTAAGTTTAAATATGACCGGTCACTCTGAAGTGTGGAGGCGTTGCTGCTTTAACAACCATAGTCCTCTGGTTCATGACTGAACATCAGCAACACCTTCAGACAGCAATATCACCAAAGCTGACATGGCGCAGGGCTCCAAATAGAAGCCCAGCAGACAAGCCTTGGTCAACTGGTATCTGTACGAATAACCAAAAGTACTGTATTTGTAAAAGCTTAGGTAAGGTTATGGTAGGTCTCCAAATGCAATATGCAATGCGATATCCTCTGAAGTAAAGGACACATGACTTTGTATGTGTGTGTATTACAAATGCATATGCTATGTAGGATGCTCAATGATATAGACTCAGAGAGTGGAAAAGTGGGAGAAAAGAGGAGGTTAGAGTCAATGGGGTCAGTCCTGCACCAGTCAAATTAATGTTTAGGGGGTCCAAATACTTTCAGCAGTGTCTACTCATTTGATTTGTGTTTTTTTTTTTAAACCTATAGTATATATCCATACTATGAAGAGTGAAACTCTATCCATCTGGCAGAGGTCAAATTGTATGCCAAGGTTTAGAAGCCAGCATTATAATTACCTCTTAATTAAAACAGGACCTGTAATTAGAAGCCTATTACTTTCTGTATGGAGGGAACATTAAGGGATTACAAGGAATGGAATTAAAATAATGAGATTACGTTCAATGTAATCCTCGACATTTACCAGTTACTATAACCTTGTAGATTCCATGTGAAAACAGAAATCATATTGGAAATTCATCTAAATCAAACAGGACTATTTCAAATTTTTGTATTTTTTATTAAGTCTACAAAAAGAAGACATTGCAGTAAGAGTAGTAGTGTAGTGGTAGTGTGGGGTGGTGTGTACAGACTGTATATAAAAGTGGACGTAGCTTCCTGGTTAGAAAAAAAGAGGCCAATGCAGAAGTGCCTTAACCTTCCCGTTGTCCTAAGGTCAAAATAACCCGCAGCTGTGTTCAACCAAGTTCTATTTTATTTTATTTTTATAGGAGGCTGTGAGGGTTTCTTTAAAGAAAACCCTCACAGCCCCCTTGTCACCAATGATCCCAAAAAATATAAAAATAAAATAGAACTTGGTTGAACACAGCTGCGGGTCATTTTGACCTTAGGACAACGGGAGGGTTAAATGGCAGCACTACGGATGGCCACTAGGAGTTGGCTCAAAAAGGATCCTGCCTCAGACTTTTTTAAGGAAATATAATGTCAATATATATTTTTTTACACAAATATTTATGGTGTCATTTGCTGAATGTATTCCTTCTTACAAGTTTTCTGGCAGCCCATCTAAAAACACTTCCATTATTAATTATATAATACGCCACAAATATTGGGTGTGTCTGTTTGATTGGCAGGCCTGTTGTGCAGTCTGATTTCTGCTATAAAAAGGAGGGCGTACCTAGCTCGTCTAAATATGGTCACAACAAGAAGCCAAAATCCGAATTCGAGGCTTCAGATCGGCAGTTCACAAACCAATGGGTGATGTCACTGTTGGCTGCTGCTTGGTGGTGTAGTGTATACTCTGAATAGGGATCCAGAAACACCCGACAGAAATCCGGCTTGCCACTAAATTGTGTTTATTCCTAAACAGCCTAACATTTTCATGTTAAACGTAATCTGTTCCAGCCAGCTTCCAGCACAGTGAGAATGAAAGGGCGATGGAGTGCACTTTACGCCTGTATAATAGGCATTAGTGTCACGCTGCAGATGTCAGGGATGCTGCGTAACCACTGTCACTTGTCATCGCAAGCTCATGGTTTTTCTCCGGCAGCTACTGACAGACAAACGACGGGGTCCGTAGTGTGTTCGAAACATGAGGGCGGAGTAAATCACTCTTTGACACAAAAACGCACGGGATGCACACATACGGTGCATCTTCGTCAACATATTCTTACCATCAACGTCAGTACAAACGCAGCACTTATGAACACTCTGCTGTGAAGCTCCCGTCCCGCTGGCGCCCAAAGGGGATACTCTCCCAATAAGTAAGCCACTGTACCGAGCGAACAGAGGCTATTCTCTGGAGCATTGAGGAGAAACACAAACAACAATAACCTTTTTACCTGACCCCGCTGTGTTTACTCTGCTTGTGCTGCAGTCTGCGCTGAGAATACAAAAAAACAAAAAAAAACCAGACAGATAGATAGAAAGAAGGAGCAAAGGAGGATGCTATGATTGTAGGTTGAAAGTTCAATGCTCACTTCAACAGCGCAGCAGAGTAGCCAGAGCCCTGCAGTTTACAGTTCTTGCGCTGAGAGTTTGCCATTTTGCACTCAAATGTTATATTGGTTTTTCCTCCAGTACCAGTGGGAGCAGTCAAGTGAGCGTGTTGTTTGCTATCGAATAAAAAACCTCCTGACTATGGGTTCCACGAGCACCACCGGGTTTACAGTGAAGGGGCGCCGGGGCAGCTCCGGAGCGAAGCGGACGTGGCCGGTTGTCCGTTTTATCCCGGCAGGCGCTCGGCAGCGAGCGTGCCGGCTTGTACATGTGTCTCTGCGGAGTGGTCGCCTCGTAATGCTCGCTATCGGCGTGCACGTACGCGTCATTTCGAACAATTACTGCTTAAACTGCTTATTGTGCGTTAGTGAGGTGGGGAAGGGTTAAGGAGTACACAATGACTTTTGAAGCAGGCTTATTCCTCAGTCCTTTTTTCCTCTCCGCTCCACCCCGGGTCATTACATTTTAACACTCCATTGAAGCTGCAAATTACACATTTTTTGGCAACAAAAATGCTCCACTCCAAGATTTACTTCTCATGAGACAGAAATTTTGGCACTTGTAGGATTTCTGTGGCAGTGTTAGGATGCCTGATTTTACCCTCTGCAGGTTTGATGTGTATCATAGCCATATCATGCATATTAGTTCTAATCTCTTGCTGTTATGATTTTTATATAAGGAGAAAAATCTTGAAAACCTCCTGTGAAAGTAAAACTCAGCCCGCAGCTGTGACATGTTTATGAAAACTGTAATCTTCATGTCTAACACTGTTGACATCGATCAGACCAAAGGGAGCAATAATGAACAATTTGCCCACTTAAAGTCTCTGAGATGACTTGACTGATGCTTTTTCTTCCAGAAATATCTCATTACAATCCATGGGAGTAAAAGCTGTTAATGAAAGCCCATAAACAGTGAGGCTTGAGTGGTGCTCATTTATTTTAATAGTGCAGTAACATTACAGTATGCAAGAGCTGAATAATGACAGAGATGGCTGTGCTGCTACATCCGTTTGTCTGCTGCTACAAGGTGTTTTCCTCAAAACGATGCAGCCTTTTTTCCCCCCTCAAGTTATGTACATATACAAAAGTTCCATGGACATAAAAATCAATTGTACAGAAACATAATCCGACATGGGTTGTGATTCTATTTACCATATCGGACTCAATATGTTCCCTGCTGACGTTTTTCTGTTCAGTTCTGAAAATAAAATGCTTAAAGGATCAGTGTGTAGGATTTTGTGAAATTAAGGGGAGAAGTACAACAAACTGAACACCCCTTGCCTAACTCGTGAAAAACACGGTAGGCCCTCTCCGGAGCCAGTGTTTGGTTTGGCCCTTCTGGGCTACTGTAGAAACATGGTGGTGCAACATGGCGGCATCATGGAAGAGGACCTGCTCGCTATTTAGATTTTTTTGTTTTGTTTTGTTTTGTTTTTGTTTTGTTTTGTTTTGTTTTGTTTCAGGTGAACATAGATGAATGAAAACATAATAAAGAAAAGTATACTCCATGCATGCCAATGGATTCCCTTCAATCCTACACACAGTAACTTTAATACAAAATTTGAAACTAAAACTCCTCAAAGGTTAAAGAACGATAGTGGTCATAGTTAAATAGGCTACTTAGGATATGACTAGTGCCCACCCAGTTATTCAAAATGATCATTTGATTGAGCCTTGCATATATTATTGGTTGTATTTGTGCAGGCTTTGAAGCTTCTGCTGCCACCCAAAGTAAGTTAATTTGTCGTGCTCAAAAAATGGACACAGTACTTCATCGTTACAACTTTTAACAGTAATGTTCAACAAAGTCCTGCTTATTTCAAACACCTCACGACATCCTTGTTTCTCATAAATGACAAAAGACTGTAACTCATTTATTTTCCCAATTACAATGTGAGGACAAATGTATTGGCTGGATTATATTCAAAGGTAACATTGATTTCTTTTTAATGAATGAAGCATCATATTAACAGCTGCAGCGGAGCTCCAAGAATGCGTTTGGGGTTAACTCAAGGCTTAGTGCAAAGCAACAAAATCACTTCCGTGAGGGTTATGGGGAGTTCATGGTCATGATTTTGGTTAAATGAGGAATCTCAAGTCACTGGGCACTTTTTCTGGATTTGAGATTAATGAGAGAAAAATATGTAAAGTTGCTGCAGTCACATAAAGCTGATTTCGTATTTAAAAATGTAAGATTTTGGTGAAAAACTGTGTTTAACAATGTTTGCAAATCACTAAATATGTGAACGAGCAACATGAAACCATATGAACCCGTGGCTATTTCCTCTGTAATTTCACATGCTATTCACAAGCTCTTAACTTTGTCATTATAAGGGCTAGCCATACATGCTATATCTTGTTTTTATCATACCAGTCGAGGCTAACCAGATTTTACGTATGTGAAAATACTTTCAGAGTTTTTATATATAAGTTTTTAAAACAAGGCGAAAAAAACACTGAATCTAATTAAACTGATATGCTTTTTACATGTATCTCACCATACAATACTGGCAGTAGAAATATGTTTTCATAATTGTGGAGGGGAGATAGTCTAGAATCTGTCAATATCACAACCATGACGTTGGGCTACTCTATGGCTTTGATGGTTGAAAAAATATGCGTTTTATTCACTGAAGTCTTGCACATTTTTTTTAACATAACTTTTGAATCATTTGTATGAAAAGCATGTCCATTTTTCATTTTTATGGGTATTTTCTGCTGTCATTTCACAGTGGTGGTGGAGACTGAGAGGAAATGAGTTGGAAGAGAGCAGGGGAAGTGACCGAAAAGGAGGAATGGAAATTTGAATGCGTCTGTCGGGCTATAAGGGTTAATAGAAAATGGAATCTGCTCTGCATTATTTTTCCTACATAGCACATTTGATGTGGCAAATTAACTGTATATAAATGTAATTTTCTAGGAACAGAGTTGATGTTCTGTAGAATATGCTATTACTTTCCTTTCTGATAGAGGGTGATAGTCGTTGTATTAATGACTGGTTCGAGAATGACCAAACTGCTCTCTCTTCAGATGAATTTAAATGATTTTGTGCAGTTTGTCAGTTAGTTATAAGACATTTTGAGAAGAGATGTGAACCTTTCAATTGTTTGTTTGCATTGGCTCTAAATTTTGGCGGTGAATTATAATTGCTTCACACAGAATAGATGCATAGGAACACGGAGTTGCTAAAACACGAAAGAATAATCCATCGGGGCCTCTTTTCACCAAAGAACACAAAAATGCTTTCAAACAATATATTGATTTTGGAACTATCATTCATCAGGAATGGAACAACAACAGAAGCCTGTGGCCTGACGTGAACCGGCCCACACTTTGTCAAATCAATATCCAGTAAAGAAACAATAAACATAGCCGTGAGATGATCTTGTGTGTGTATTTGTCAAATGCTTGGGAGCATGTTTTTATAGGAGGATGACGTGCGCATGTGTGTGTGTGTGTGTGTGTGTGTGTGTGTGTGTGTGTGTGTGTGTGTGTGTGTGTGTGTGTGTGTGTGTGTGTGTGTGTGTGTGTGTGTGTGTGTGTGTGTGTGGGTGTGTGTGGGTGCGTGTGCAGATATTTATGTTTATCTGGCGGTGTAATCATGCCTGTTGTCCATCCCCGTCCTCCTCCAGCCCTCCTCTACCAGCCTCCCTCTTTATTTATTTACCCTGGTCTCATCCAATCGAGTGGCAGATCAGTCTGTGGAAAGGGCAGCTTGCCAAGGCAGCCCTCTGTGACAGAGCAATGCATTAGGACATTAAGACACCAGCTCCTGCACAAAAAAATCAATCACGCACCCCCGGATGCATTAGAGGCAGAGAAGGGCACCTCTCACACCTCTCTGGCTGGCTCTGTTCTCATCTCGCTGCCTTTGGATGCGTGCACACCTGGCTGAGCTTGTTTGCCTCACTGTTTTCTATTCATGCCTCCCACCTAGGAGCAACGAGTTGGCTTTCAAACAAATCATTAGCCTTCTCTATGTGGTGGGAATATAGGCGGGTACAGTCGGTGTAGTCTCAAAAACCATAGCCTTTTCCTCAGTTTCAGTAGATTAAAGGGAGAACATAAATTGTTTAGACTCTTGTATCTCTCTCTCTGTCTCTTTCATCTGTTTGTTTCCTCTTTTGTTTGAAGGTAGGCGCTGTGGAAAACTGTCCTGTGTAGATTGAAATAACTTGCAGCTTGCCAAACACCTGAAATTGAATAAAACGCCTGCATCTTTGCTCACTTGGTTCAAATATGACATCGCTGAGAATCAAATGCATTGATCATGGAGGTGTTTGAACAAACAGGGATGCCAACCCCATTTCACAGCAAATACCACATTATAGATACTTATTCATAAAGCCTCTCTACACATCCAAATCAGGCTGAGCCAATGTCAGAATTTATTTTTTCATCTTCAAGGGCAATGCTCTTTTGCTAAAAACTCACACAGTTGCATGCAGCAACACCCGGAAGCTGCCCTGTACAACCACAGGCTGATCCGTCGGCCCCTGAGCAGCTCCACTGGCAGCGGTTGCGGGTTAAGGACCTCGCCCGTGGACCAATCTGCAGTGTTGATGAGTGAGGGACAAGCGTTACTCTCTCAGCTCTTCGCCCCATATGTGTATCATACTTTGCATCAAATGCCAAATACTGAAACTCACAAGGCGTAACAAAAAAATGCAACTGGCTGCCATAGAGGATAACAAAGCAAATTGAGAATTTTGATATTTTTTTTGTACCTTTTTGACCTTTTTTTTTTAGCCCCTTTGATGCCAACTTGGATTTGGTGCTTTGTCCAGCATATAGCATTTTGCCAATCCACGTATTATTGTTATTCTTCCTACTAAGGATTTTTTTTTCTCCATCTAAACTATCTCATCTTTCATTTTCACAATTTGACAAGAGTGCATTGTAAGAGATGGAGGGGAAGAGGACACAGAATCTGAGATCAAAACAGAACATGAATAAAACAGCGATCAAAAAACTGTGAGAAAACAAGTGAGACAATAAAGGCAGATCAAAAAGAAAGTGTGAAAATGAATGAAAGGCAGAGCCAGTGCTGAGGGGAGCTGGATGAGTGGCTGTATTAGCTGGGTACAGCCTGCCTGCTGAATCAACCTGGCATTAGTCAGTCCATCGTACTTTGACAACACGTCTCCACTGGGGATTCGAAAGCACAGTACCAAAGCAGCTCATTAAAAGGAAAGCCTGTCGGTTCCAGGGGCACATCATTTAGTGTACAATAAGTCATTACTTTCAAAGTCATTTGCCTCTATGAGTGATTCAACCGCATGATCTGTAAAAAGTGCTGCTGTAAGTTTTAGGTTGTGTACAAAATTCATTCAGGCAATGTTGGATGAAGGAACGAGACTGAACTTGGACGAGAAATGCAGACTTCCAATATGGTAATGTACTGCACAACAATGAATCAGTCACATGTAATGTACTTGATATTTTGAGCTAATTGGTTCATAAAAGCTGACAGAATTGTACACTCTGGGCTCACCTTGCTGATTGTTTAGCCCGGTCAAATCAAAGCGTGTAATACACCCGCCAGTCCTCTAGAGGATACCGTATCACTGCCTCGCCTAGACGTTAAAATTAAACGCATTCATAATGAAGGTTATAGAATGAGGTGAAGTGAGAGAGGTGATTTGACAAAGTACACAGTGCTAAAGTTCGATTAGGGAGAAGATCGGTGGGTAACGGAATTTACGTAAGTAGGTAATCACATAAAGATACTTATGTAAAATAGCTTATTTTAACCCATACCATGCTGTTTTTTGGTGCATAACCAAGTAGTTTTGGTACCTATCCCTAACAAAATTGTGACCATGTCATGTATAACCCAAACCATGTCCTTTTCCAACCCTAACCATGTGGTTTTTGGTGTCTAAACCTAACGCACCTTACTTTTTAAGCCTGGACAAGGCAAAACGTGACACTGAGACAGCATCCTCTAGTGGACGGATCTATGCGTTGCAGGCTTTGATGTGATTTCAGGTTGGATTGCTTAGTACTGCCTATCACATCACTAGTAATGCACATGGTTCAAAAATCAGTTCATTGGAAGATGTAAGTCTGATAAAGAATAATTTCATTTTGGTCTGGCTGCAGGAACAAGAACAGCTCTTTGCATTCCCGGCACACTTTGTTGCATGAGAAAACTAGGAGAAAGGAAATAACATGGGGACATTATCTATGGAGGGCGGCCCCATTAAAAAAATGAATATTGCTTCACTCCCCTTCCTCAACCTCAGCACAAGATAACGTCTAGACAAATAAATAAATAAAAGCTGTAAATAACCGTTGCCTGTTGCTCCAGTCATTTCTCTATTACTTTGGCCAGTGGAGTGAGACCGACTTCTTATTTGTTGCTCTGAGAAGCAGCTCTCAGTTTCGGTGATAAAAGAAGAAAAGATGAATTTGGAGGAAAGGAAGGAAATGGAGGAATGGGCGGCGGGATGCAGTGACAATGAATTTTTTAAATCATTTTGCAGATGCTCCTTTGAATATTATCATGTTGTCAGGCTAAGCTTGGGTGTTACCTCTCTAGCTTTTCTATCCTTACCTGGGACTTGTTTCTCCACCACATACACACACACACACACACGCACACACACACACACACACACACACACACACACACACACACACACACACACACACACACACACACACACACACACACACACACACACACACACAGCTGACTTCTGTCATGCAGATGATGGAAAATAAAAAGATTATTCTAAACCACCAGGTCCCTTGATACAATTCTTAATTTAATGGTTCAAGCACTTCCTCTTGCTTCGTCCGGCCATAAAAAAAACCCACAAACGTGGCTGAAATACTTTTTTTTAAATTATTTTTTTTAACAAAGATCCAATCGGTATTGCTTGGAATAGTGGTTTCGCTAACACCCTTACGATGAATTCAGAACGGCATAAACAGCCTGTTGATCAGACAGCATTCAGTAAAAGCAGTGAACTGCTGGAGCAATTTAAATAACTGTGGCAGAAAGCAGATGTGAGGAGTGGCACAGCCTTTGTGTTAAGTGCACGGCCAACATGCTTCAATCAATTTAGCCCCCTACCTTGTAAAAAAAAAAACTACTAAATGAATTATCATGCCACACCTGGCTCCACAACAGAGTGATGAAAAGTGAAGTAGCTTTTGTTGGGAACAATGTGTCAACTGCTCTATCCATCATAACACTACACTGGAAGCCCATGTCTGTCATGAGTCATGCTGTTTTCTCACGTCTGGTAAATGCTAATGAAGTTAAGTCGGCTGTGGCGCACAGTTTGCATCTAACAGGCCAGACCCTGTTTTTTCTGTTGTTGTTTTTTTTTTTTACAAATTAGCACCAGCCTATTGTTGTGTATCAAGTATTTAAATTATGCCGTGTTTGTTGTTCTGAAAGGGTTAAAGGTGTGCACACAACTATACATGTAAATCCAGGTTCCATCCATCATTGGTATATCTTCAGTTTTCACACACGAGGTTGACGTAACGATGCCACAGGCTCGTTCATATCCTATGTGGCCCGACCAAAAAGTGTGACTTCAAATCATTGGCCGTTGGACTAAAGTAGTTTACCGACAGGCCACATTTTTCAACGCTGTGGAAGAGTTTTGGACGTGAAACATCACATTCGGATGTGTTTGTTTTGTCTTGCACCTTGTTACATGTTCAGTATCACTGAGAGAAAAATAAACTAGAACGAGCTGAGGACATTTGAAATTACTTGGCATTTAGGTCCTTTGACTAGAGATTCCTCTGAGCCAAAAATGACAACAATGACATTCGGAAAGAGACAGGACCAGCTGAGCATGACTTCAATCTTCTTTGCCAGTTTCTGTGAAAGTCACAGAAACCACATGATTATGTCTGGTGGCCAAAGAAGAAAAAGGGGAAATAAAAAGGTTCAGTCGATTATTAACAAGAATCAACAAATTTCCAATTATCTTGCAATTAACTTAAGAAATTACTCGAGAAAGACACAAAGAGATGTTGTCCAGAGGACATTCAAGACCATTGCAATGCATGATGCAATTTACCTCTAACCAGTGCTTCAGATGTACAGGTATTCACTGTTACATAGTATGGTTATTCCTATATTTTACACTTCAGTGTACTCTGCCTTTTTTCTTGTGCATCTGCATTTCTCACAAGCTGCCAGTACTTTTTTTAATTGCGCTTTCCATATCAGGTTGGGCGATTCAGAATGGCCTTAAATAAACGACATTACCCAGGGGGCATCGTGATGCCCATTTGTTCCCATTATTGCCCGCCTGTTTTTATCTGTCCTCAGCTAGTCTAGTAACATTACATTAACCTTACAATGATGTTGGCCTGGCTCCAAAAAAGCACAAAGAGAACACAATAGTGTCAGACGCTGGTAAGCAGAGCTTTGAAAGTCAAATCCTACCCAACCACGACTGCAGGCCGGGAACAGCAAGCTAATATTAGTGCCACTCCTGTCAGAAGAGAACCTGCTTGTGTAACGTTGACATGACCAGAATAACACCTGTGGGCACAATACGGTTTAACCCCAGAACATACTACAAGAATGAGAACATGTTAAACGTTAGGAATCACGTAATAATATCCATGTCCTCCCAAATATGTTTGGCGCTTACTGAGGTTATGTCATCATCAAGTATTCAATCAGATAATACAACCCAACTGCTTCTGGAGCTCACATGAGAAAATGGTTGATGTCACTAGGAGTCATCCAAGCTGCAACTTCCTGTATCCATTTCAAATCAAGTGCCCTCGCTTCAAAATAAAAGCCTTCGAGCCTTTCGTATATGGTCACTAAAATTCCCAAGAAAATGATTTGAATATGGTTCAGAGACACAGACTCAGAGAGAAAGAGATTGGTTTTATCTCACCTTTCTTCGCTCCAAAGGTTTCCTGGCTGTTACTGTTAATAAGCAATGGAGGAAAAGTTGAAACTTTACTAGTAGAAAATGCTACACTAAAGTAGTGCGGTAGGTAATGTATGCAGGGCAATCAAAAACGGTTTCCAGACTGTTTCTGTTGCGCAGGAATGGAGCGCAGCACAGTAATGCACATGGAGCTGGAGGAGGCCAAAACGTTTGTGATTAAGCATTCAAAGTTACAGGACGTGATCAACATCAGCACCTGAGTTACACACGTTTTTGTGACCACTGTTCTGTGCGCATTTGCAATTTCACCATGGACCTTGAACTTAAGCACAGAACGCACTTTAAATTTGTGGGGAACCAGAAGAAGTCCGAGGGAGCAAACTCCGGAGAGTACTGGTGTCGGAGAGCGACATTTGCGTTGTTGTGGGTGAGAACCTCACGGGCGCATTCTCACGTTGGAGAACCAAAGCGCCATCGGGTCACAGTTCAGGTCGTTCACACTGATTGTTTTAAAATCAGACACCTCAGAACATCACAGTTAAACTCTGGTTTCTCTCGGGAACAAATTCGTGGAGCACAACTCCGCGAATGTCAAAGAAAACCCGTGTGATGGTTCCCCCTTACCTGACACACATTTCTTTAGTCTTTGACAGTAAGAGTGACGTTCTGCCACTCTTGAAACAATGCCAGTCAAAACACCTCACCCGGCTCTCTTTGCACACAACAAAAACAGTCTGTGAACTTTTTGATTGCTCCTTGTATAGTATAGAGTTATGTAGTTTGACTGGCTTTTGGCTTGGAATACATTCAGTTGAGCAAAACTGCTTTTTGTATTGGAGATACATTGAGCGGGTGGATGCAAGCCTCCCTGTGTTTCATGGCGTGATGGGCCCGAATAAGATCATAATATGAAGAAATATATGGCAAGCTGACATCAGAGTTTTTTTCTCGAAGGAATTACGTTTACATACGTTCACCTCTGAAATTTTGGCCGCATGTATTATGAACTGTGTAACATTAATAGGACAGAGAATACAGAAAAGCACAATAGGCCCTACTTAAAGTAAAAAATAACATTGTCATTTCTCATTTCACATTGGAGGTTTTTATGTTGGATATCACATTGCATCAATTATACAGTTGTGATAACCTCTATTAGCCATGTGAGGCTTTTTAATAAAGGCTGCAGGGAGAATTTTGCCATGCATTTTGAGTCGCTCGGGATCACTTTGTAGAGCAATATTTGACTGAGCAGCTTGCATAAAGCCATGCTTTTGTTTGCAATTATTCGCTTATTAATTTTTAACCTCATCCCAACAGCTCAATAAATAAACAAACGCATTTAATGAAACAAATTGGTTCCATACCAAAATAATTGTTAATAAATCATTCAGAGCATGTGTATGGATTATACATGCTTCACCCCTGATTTCCATTAAAAAAGACAGGGCTGAATTCTTAACAATTGCTCGGGGCCCCAAAGGCATCTGCTGATCAATATGTAGGACTGGATTGTTTGGGTCCTCGAGGATTACAGAAACTTTGTGCCTACAATTGAGGAAAACAAGTCAATCGTGGTCTAAAAAGTTGCACCCAGAATAAATCTGCAACATTCAAGGTGTTTAGAATAACTTGCCGGGACCCTTTGAAGTGCCGGGTAAATAGCTGAGTCAAATAAAACATGAATTAGTTGGTGCTGAAGTGTTGAAGGCGGCGACGCGGAAGTTAGTTCTGATTATGAAGGTCATTGTACGAACGCCCCCTCGGAACCATCCCTTCAGTATCAGAAGCACCGAAATGACTGAAGTGAAGCTAAATGCAGTAGAGATGACTGCAATGTGTGCCTATTATGATAACACATGGTGGGATGCACTTTCATCGCCGGGATGTTATCAGGCCTTTGAAACACACATCATTACAAGTATGACAGTGTGTGGGGCTTCGAGCGCACCAGTCATTTGCTATAAATTACCAAGCCACTTCCACCGTCGATGATGAGCCATTCTTCCAAGCTCTTCCACAGCCTCCTATGCTGCAACACTAATCAGGTTGTAGCTCCACTGTGATGGGCATTTGTCATTAGCTGTCATTATTCGATACAAATGGTTCATGGCTGTATTCTGTCATGTCTGACAGGCCTCTGAGGCGTTGATGATGGAGGGTCTCGGCGAGGTGTCACCGTGTCCCGCTCAACATTCCCAAAAGGTAACGCATATACTCACCACATCTGCTGCCCATGGCACACTATCAAATGTGACAAAAGTCCTCACTGTGCAGGGCATCAAATGCCTCTTAAAATGTCTTTGGAGCTTTGAGGCATTTTAGTCGCAGAGATTTTACAGGAAAGTCACCGGAAGCTTCATAAACAAATAGATGTAAGTGTGCGTCAGATAGCCGACAAAGCGATACTGTCACAACGAAAAACATTGTTCGGTGCTCATCAAAACCCTCATATATCGATGAAAGAAGAAGCAGACACGCGGACTGCTGCTTTGTGAACTCCTCATTTATAATGCCGTCATTGTTCAAAAATCATATGCAATTAAAAGCAACTGGCCTTGTATAAATGAGATGAAAACAAACTTCACAATGAGCAAAAGAGCCGATGCCACATTTTCTCTCAAAGAAAAATAAAGCTACTTTAAAACCTACACAACAGCGATGTAGAGTTCCCGTCGACAGTCCTCGTCCTGCAAACATTCAATATTTTCAATCGCCCGCAATGTTTTAATCTTCTGGCTCGTTGACTGCACTCGCTAGATGCTACCGGAAAAAAACTTAGCACAAACAGGGGCTTCCTATTTCCAAACTCATTTTCAAACAGGTAAAATATGATGATTACAATATTGCAGTTGAAAGAATAATATCAACGCAGTTTATTGCCAAATAACTCTGCAATTTGACTCAAGCATCTTCGTTATAAAAATCCATCAAAAATGCATCGCTTCTTGGGCTTCAATGATCAGAGGAAAGAAACCCTGGAAGGGCTCGAAAGGCCTCATTTTACGCTTTTTCTTCCTGTACTTTTTGCTTTTAGCTTTGGCAGAGAGAGACCCTCCTTAATGATGTCCTTGAGCCTCCAAATACCAGTCCTTGTGTCTTCAGTGACATATGTCTGCATCAGCATCGCCTGTGATGAGCCTCTGTAGCCTGCGGCCAACCGAGAACACAACATGGTGAGGAGCCCCCATTTGAAAGGATGAGATGGCAAGAGCGCGTCTCAAAGGAAATTTCACAATACTTTCGAAATGATGAACAGCAAAATGCAGGGACACGCGCTCCGCCGGTCCCGCCGGGATACTGTGGTGATACGTCAGAGTGGCGGCGTCTTAAGCATCACTCATGTTTCGTAGAAAGGCAGAGAACCCTCTCGGGACACTGTACGTAGAGGTGGCTGCTTTGTCAAGCCCCGGTTAAGCGCCGCACATGGGAGGGGGGGTTAGCAGCTTTCATGTTTTCCACTAGGTCATAGGGTGACAACACCCCCCCCCCCCCACCCCCACCCCCACCACCACATAGATGGCATTGAGCCCACGTCGAGCCGGCTCCGTGACGCAGCGCACGAGGAAAACTAACAAGCAGTGTAGCCTTGAGAGGAGACGGGTACGAGTGCACGACAGAAACAGTTCGGCTATAAACCAGGATGTGGTCCACAGCACCCCGTGTGATGATCAAGCTTTATTTCAAGTGGCAGCCTCCTGCCCACCTCTCCCATGATTAATGAGAGCAGCGCAGATGCTGTGGATACAGAGCAGGGGGAGTAAACGCGAGGGATCGGCGCTCTTATCGGTACCGCACTCGACGGCAGCCTTCGTTTCTTCACCTTTGCATCAGGCGTGTCTGGCTGCGTACGCTGCACGCATGAGTATGCACACGCTTGAACGTCTTTCGGTCTGCTGTCTCCCGAAGCATCACTGCGCGTTTGTATGTGAGTGCGTGCGAGAAAGAGAGACGGCGTTAAAGAGTACCAGCTGGCGTAGAACAACAGAAAAACCTGGAGGACTATTTTGAGAGTATGCAGATTAAAAAGTTTTACTTTGAATAAATACAGTAGATGTTAATACCGTGATATATTTTCATAGCACTTTCACCTGATGCAAACAGTATCATTCTTAATTACTTTTCTTCACCATGCATTTATAATTTTTTCCACACAGTATTAAAATGGCAGAACTTCTAATGTTGTGCCTGGTTAATCACAATAAAGCAGAGTAATGTGAGTTGACCATCCTGGTGAATGCGATTATGAATATATTAATTATTTTTTGTAATTTTCAGCCAAGACAGGTGTGACCCCACAACCTGATCATTTTTCAATTGCGGAGCATGGAGAGCACTTGCAATCATGCAAATGTGTTTGATCATACTCCATTATAAAGATGGGACGTGAAAATAATATATTAAAGGTCCAATATTTTACACTTTTCCAGTGATATAGTTGCAGTCTTGATATCAGAAGATATTTTTGTTGTACCAAAAACCATCTCAATGAGAACAGGCTGTATTATTTATACAGCACCTATACCTGCTTTATGATAGTACCAAAAAAAATAAATCTGAATTCATACTATATGGTACCTTAAATGAAATAACATTACAGATTACAATCTCTCTACAATTTGAGGATCACGTGAAAAAAAAATTGTTTTCGTATTATAATATGATTTCGTACAATATATATACACACATGTATTGCACATATGCTAACACAAGTACAATAATTAAAATGTATTTAGTAGAACACAGTATTGAAGGAAATCGAGTTGATGTAATAATGTTCCGGTGTCTATGTGAAATGAAAATGAAATGCAAATAAAGAAATATGAGAATACTTTTCTGAGGTGTATACTGTGTTTGTATTTCATGGTGACGGGAATGTCTTTGACTGACGTGCTGGTAAAGCATTTCCCCCCCTGTCACTGAGCTATAAATCACTGAATTATTGCCATTGAGGGCTCACACCTCTTATTGCCATTTCTTGCCCCGGGCTACTCCTTGCTTTTATTTCATGTATTTTTTTATTTTTTTTTTATCACCGGGCATAAATTAGTTCCTGTTTAAGTAGGAAGACAAGGCTTGGCCCTAAGATGAGTGCCCTCCCAACCACTTGCACGGATATAGAACTCCTTGTTGAGCAAGGACATGTGAAACAGGGAATCATATATTAATGATTCTCGCTGGAACCCAAACAATAACACTGCAAGATGAAAAATAAACCCTCTGGCACATTATGAGGGCAGGAAACAAGTATTTTGTACCTGTTTCCAATTATAGTCTTGCATATTTTTTTTTTTTTTCTCCAATGGATTATTTATGATGAAGCTTGTGATGTGATGTTGTTCATTTGATGTGGTTCATTTGGATGGGAAGGTCTATAAATACTTCAGCGGCCCTGCAAATTAAGCAGTAAAACAGCCGGCAATGTCAATACTGTAAGAGAATGCACGCTGGTCCACAACCAGCTGTTTTGCCAGAGGGGTGAGCACACATTGTATCCTTCCTGAGCTGATCCTATTTTCATGTGTGGAAGTATAGTGTGGCTGGCTTCTTGGAAAGGTCAGGTCTAAATTGAGAGCAGGGAACAGATCTTTCAAGGTTTAAGGATCAAATCTCAAAAGTCACTTTAGCAACCTGTATGAAGGATAGCGGTTTATTCAGAGAGAAGATTTCCTCTCTTTCAGATGTGCCCTGCCCGAGAGTTGTTCGTGTGAGTTGAGAGTTGTTTTGCATCACACTCGTAGTGCGTCATTGATCTTATTTCTTTCTCAGAAATGTTATTTTCTTGTCCTCACACTATGAAAAACTAATGACCCCTTTCACTGCCCTACAGGAACGTCTGCGTCCTTTTGGATAACTACCATTTATACCTCAATTGTTTTTCTTCTGGACTATAGACACTGGATTCTTTCTCTGTCTTCCCTTGTTGCGTTGTCTGTCAGTGGTTGCTATCCTGCATGAACATGAACATGTACAGTAGGTATACATCAGTCCTTTAGCTCAATTACAAATGTAGAGATCTGCTGTAATTTCAACGAAGGTAAGTTACTGTTTACATAAAATCTGTTTTACAGAAATGCACTTAATGTTTTCATTTGTGGACAAAGGCTTGTGGGAAAGAGATGTGCAGGTAGGTGAGGGCACTTATTCATTTATCTTCTATTTATGTTCCTCCATTTAATTGAATTTTCTGCTGTAGTCCTGGCCCATGGATATAAATCATGCCTCTCAATCGGTCAAGATAGCCAAAAGACAGTTGCTGCTACAGCTGTACGAGAAGGGCGGGCAGGGGGCAAGAGAAGGCCGAGATTTATGTGTGCAAGGAAAAACATGACCCTGGGTCTCTGCTGCCTGTCAGCAGAGCATCTTTTCCATTACCTTGAGGATTCATAAGCACTATATTTCAGTCAGGGGTCCTTGAGGAATTTCAGAACGGACACAAAAATCCAAATAATTCCGGTCCATGCTACAATTTTCTTTTCATAGAATGCAGTAATTAAAACTTGTTTTCAGCACCATAACAGAAATGTGTTTATATGCTCTGTCAAAAGCAGTGTTTCCCAGAATAGGATGCCCCTGGGTCTTTTGACCTATCCTGTCCTGTCCAATCCTCTTCTTTTCAGTGAGTGAGCAGTTGGGTTAAACAAGGAAGCCACAAAGGAACATTATCCACTCTTATAAATGGCTTTTGACACCTGGTTGAACTACATGTTACGATAGACATTGAACCTATTTCTCAGCACAATATAGGAGTCGTTCTTTAAATTTCAAGAGCAATAAAGCCGCTACGGCGTTAAATTAGTCGTGATATTTTGAATAGATAAAGCCTGTTGGATGAGGGCGAAACATCTTCCAGTGTAGCTCCGGTTTAGACACTTTATTGGATGGATGTCCGCAAACAAGACGAGCAACAGAAGGGCATGCTGCTGAGTGCCGATAAATAATTTTGTACATGTTTTTTTCATCCTCAATGTGGTAAACAGTCCATCCAGTGTCACAACAAACCATGTTATACACTTGTCACTTCACTCGGGGATACCGTGTCAGTTTCACGTTTTGCCTCTCAGAGGCATGAAAAGCACACGCATGTGTGACAAGGGCCGAAGAAGGATGTCATGTGACTTGGTGTAAAGAGTCCGAATTGGGAGGAGATCGGGGGATGGTTGGGTGAACCTAACACTGGAGTTTCAACCAGTTGACTGGTGCTCTAGTCCGGGATGGATTTATTTTAAGTAACGCAAGTAAGTTTCGAACATAACATAACGCATCTAACTTTGAACTTACGTTAAGTTACTCATGGGATGTACGGGAAGTTGCTTACATTAAAATTACATAATTTAACCAGGGTTTCACTGTATGGAGCATGAGAGACACAGTCTTGGGTTAAACACATTTCCTTTCTATGTTTTGACTTTTTAGCTGTTGACCAAAAGTTAATAATGGGAGTTTGTTTTGTCGGTCATTTGTGAAGACTTCACCGATATGAACACACAGCGGCTCCATATAAACTCTTAATGGATTGAAATGCTTCAGAGGATTGAAGAAATGGCTTGTCAAAGGCAAAGAAACCCAGGTGCTTGCAAATTCAATATAATTACTCCTCCCAATACAAGTGCTCATGCACAACACCTTCCATACACAGCGCTGTGTGCCCAGCATCCAATCCGGTCTCAGTGTTCTTCAATAAAGTCCCCTCTGACAAACATGATGGAGAGCCACTCTGCTTCAGAGCTGGATACTCTGAAAACGACTTGAGGAAAACATATTGCCATTCTGGCAGATGACTTGCCAATCCAAATTAAAAAAAGTTAGAGTGGCTACGTTTACGCGGCACCCTTCACTGCTGCTATATTTCACCCTCCTCCTCCTTCTCCTGCTGCACACCCACATACTCACTTTCCAGAAAGGGTTGTGAGGCCCAATAACCTAACAAGCTGATCTGATGCAAGGCCTTTCATCTCTTGATGCAGAGATGTCAAACTGTATACTTCATTAATTTGGGCAAATTCCAAGATCAACCTGCGTGATGAAAAATATGTATTTTTACCCCCAACATTTTTTTAACAATAGGTAAAGTCCAACAAGAGCAATGTCTGAATCAAGCGGCGAAGCAACACCCCTCCCCCTTCCCCCCATTGGTTTGTGAACTAACGGTTTTAAGCCACGAATCTGGCATTTTGTACGTCGCCATCTTGTTGTTGTTTTTTTTTTTAACCATTTGAGACCTTTAGAGACCATAATTAGACGACCTGGTGAGGAACGAGGGGTGGCCATGATTGAGAATCTTAGGAAGACCACACCGGTCCACCTATTCTTGCGACCTAACTGCACCCCAGGCATGTCAACCAAACCGGGAACGCTCCCAAACATGCCTCTCTTTCAGACCTGAGATCTGTTTGTGGAATTATTTTCAGATGGACCACTCAAACACTGATTGGAAATAGGGAATTTAGCGAATGACACCATAATAACTTTTTTTCTTTGGAGCCACCCCGTAGTGGCCCTCAGTGGTATTACACTGTAAGGTACATTGGCTTCACTTTTAAGACCGTGAGCCTACGTCCATTTTTATATACAGTCTATGATCTGAATATGACACTCAACAATGCACAGATATTGTTTTTAACACTTTGGTATTCGTAATATTCGTAATGTTGATTCTTTCTAAAAGTCTAAAATAATGTTTGGAGCTTTGCATCAACTGTTAAAGATATTAAATGCCTTATTTCAGATGAGAAGACAGAGTATTTGCTTGTGTTAAAAGTCAGTGGCTGCAGATATTGGTTGAGGTTATTGCCTTCGTGCAACTCTTAAGCAGTCAATTTCTTTTGCTTGCCACTAATTCTTCATTCAAGAAGGCAGTTAGGTAAATTGTTTTTCCTTTCCTGTTTTGTCTCTCCACCTGAGCTGATAGTATTTGAAAGGCCATTGAGCACGCAGCTACCAATGTAACCTTGTTGTATTTTAGTTGCCAGGTTGTATTGAAACATTTGTGTACAATCTGGCAGTAGCAGGTATACACATTTTCAAACACTTTATATTCCATTTAATCACACTTGACTTTGTGTTTTGTGATTTTTAAAAACCAAATTGCTACAAGACGTAAAATATGTTTTAGTTTTTACATTACATGCTTGTTAAAGGAGCGATAGCCCCTCAAACAGGCTGTCACGCTCACTTCAGTCCAAACCTTTTTCACTTTTTATCAGAAATACAAACAGTTTTTCTGAAAAACATACTCAAATGCATGTAATATTTTTCAAATCACCATCTTTAGATGCAATGAAACAAAAACAAAAAAGACCTGGGTTCTACAACATGACATTTTACTGCCGGGCTCATGAATCGATCTCGTTCTAGGTCTCACAACTTCTATACTGCTGCCAAGAGTGAGGGGAGAAAAATGGTTGCTATCAAAATAATTGCAACCTGCAAGGTGTTCCCTTTATATGGATCAACATGGAGACGTTTAGGTTTTTTTTCTTTATGTTATAGCCCACGTCTGACTTCTGCCAGCCATTTTATTTTATTTGAGTACAATAACACAGACTCGAAGGTACGGCCGGTGGCAGCCGGCCAAAAGTCAGAACAAGGGCAACTCTCTTGTCGAAAGTTGTATTTATTATTTAATTTTAGTTTTAAATATGCAGCATACTAAATACCATGTGCAATATATGAATTATAAATTCTTATTGTTGTGTGAGGGAAACGCTCTAACAGATTTCTGTTTATCTATAAAAAGCTCATCTGGAGGCGATAGAGACATCGCCCAGCCAGCACAGGAGTGCTGACTGAACACGTAAACTTAGCCAATCCGCATCCTCCAGTCTGATTCAAAAAGGGCGATTATTTTATCACTCCAAGCAAAATCAATTAGCAGTAGCATAGCAACACTCGTTACTGACAAAGACGAATGAGAAACCAGAGACTTCAGCCTCGTTCTAATTCAATAAAATCTCTCCTCCTAAAGAGAGGAGGGATTTGGTAGAAAACTTCAAGCCTAACAGCTCAATCAATATCATAATCAAACACTAGTGTTGAAGGTAAAACACACGTGCATGTCTTCTAACGGCTGGCTGTATGCAGTCCTGTGAATGTATTATCCTGATTTCCATGCTTGCTTTTTAAAACAGCAGGGAGAGGTACAACATGTACTGCAGGGGACATGAAATAGCTGAGAAAATAAAGAGTATTTCTGCAAATTGAGCAGGGAGAAGGACCCAAGTGCAGACTGAGCCAAGCAGTGTTAACAAAGTTCATTGTAAAATGCTAAAACAGAATCTTCCACGCAGGTTGGCAGGCAGACCACCTGATCTCCTCTGATGGTTATCAGACTATTGAGTAGGTAATTATCATCACATTTCTGTCCAAATATATGGAAAGCAGGGGCTTAGCTTATGTTTAGGCACCAACACAACTTGGTTAGATTTTAATCTCCTTGAAACCTCTAGTATCTTCAGGCAAACCGGGTAGGCAGGCAAAACAAAAAAACTAGAGGAGAAAGCAGAGATCATCATCCAAAACAAGAAAAAAGTGGTCAAAAGATAACCAAGTAAATGATTAACCGCGAAGTCACACAAACACACGAAACAACCAGGGAAAGAAGAGCAGGGGATGACTATAGCGGCTGATAAGGAATTTATGAACGGGTGAGGTGGGTGTGGAGACCAGTGACCTGGAGCTGAATGGAAGCCAGAGCACCTTTGATGCAGCACATATTGGATGTTATTCTACATGTCTGAAAGAGCTATCTGATAAACTTCTCACAATAGGTGAACTTTTTTTAAGAAACATTTAATTGTCATATGTCATTTAAAGATATGTGCAAATATTTGTGTAATTACAATATTTTTTTTCAAAAGCTATTATTGTTAATTCAAATAATTACCAAAATTGCAAACCCATCAGTCAGGTTTATTCATATCATATAGAGTGTTTGTGCTTTGTGTTCAGTGTGTGTTAGTGTAGAAAGCCCTTTTATAATTTGTTAGCATCAAATAATTAATCAATGTAGTAAAGCGCTTATTGGACGGAATTTATTTGTGTTTGATTGATCCCTTGTAATTAATTAGATTTGGATGGTGACTGACAGTGAATATGGCGCTGGCCCACCTTGAAACATTCTCACCAGAATACAACAGAAAATCTGCCACAGGAGAAGGAAACATAAAGAAACTGGTCATCCAGTGAGGGGCTGAGGTCAATGAGAAGTCCATCCACATGAATTACAAGATGGGCTACTGATCCGTCTCCTCCGTCGACCACATTTAAAGTGGCATTGATGATGTTTAATGGCGTTTTATTGTGCGAATTGGGCCTGTGAGGCCATGCAGGGCTACAACAGAGGAGAGCTATGACTTTTTACTGATGTTTTATATCCAATTATCTTCATGCTGAGTGGAGGGAGGAATGGCAAACATGAGCTAAATGGTGCGTTTCATATGTGGTCAAACCCACTTCTAACCTCAGGCTGAGGCTGAGGTGGGCTGATGCTTTCTTGTATTCCCTGATATACAATGAAAAGGAGAAGACTGCATATAGTACTTTATTAGAATACTGGATATTTTAGGATGAAGCCAACTTTGGACAATTCTTATTATCACCTACTAATCATCAATCATCAATCATTTTGGAAATTTTAGTATTTACCTCCACAAGGTATTTGATTCCAACAAATGTTGTTTTCCCTCATTGATCATTTCATTCTCACGCTTTGCAGTAGCTTTACTCACAGGTAAGCGTTCATATTTTCAACATGAATATATGTAATCTAATATTATGGCTCCTACAGGATGCAAACCTAACAATAAACAACCCAGCTTTTTTCTTTTTTTGTACTATGTTTACAGCACTATTCCCACGTGGTTAAAGTGCCCGTGAACTCATGGTTACCTGTTTCCTTCCCGCAAAACTCTTGGTTGTATTTCACATCAGTATAGAATTAATAGAGTCGCGATGGCATAATAGCTGAATTTATGACCCTGTCTTCCCCTCAGGAGATGAACAAGGTCACATCTGCATGTTTGACAACCATTCAACAGCCAGTGCTCCCATCTCTGCTCCGTTCACATTGCAGCAGCCGTGTCGACAATATTTGTATGGAGAAAAATATCTGGGAAATAAAAAAAAAAGTGTCTAGAGACTACAAGATATGTCTGCAGGTGTGATATTATGTACGGATAGTATGAGGAGCAGAAGAGGGGACATTTTTTTGAGGAAATAAATAATGTAGACGGAAACGGAGGTGAGATGAAATGATACTTACAGAAAAGAGCATGCATGCATAGATGGAATGAATATAAGAAAAGAGGCCAGTCTCAAGGCTCTCAAGGCCACATTCCTAACATGAAAACGTAATAGCTATGAATTCTCACCATGTTTAATTTATTGCTAATTTTCAGTTTAATAAAACAGGAAGAACAGCAGCTTTCATCCCACGACAGTGGAATGAAAGTAAAAAACACTGCCATTCAAAACAGGCAATAATATGAGAAAATTAACAATTTTCTATCAAGCCGAAGAAGCACAGGATTTATGGCAGGTCTCTCCTGAATTGTTTCTAGCATGACAATAAACTGACAATAAACACAAGGGATTGTGCTCAGCAATTGTAATTCGCACTTAATTGCTTTGTATTCTATAAACATTGTAATATGTGGAATTATAGGGGTCCAACAGCCAGATTGATTTTCTTCATTTATTTCAAGGCCCCATTTAAAGTGACAGAGTCTAATATAATCATGTGGAAGTATCAATATTGTGAAATTAACTGTCAAACATTTTTTTGTTTTGTTCTGAAGGTGCCATAAAGTAGAACATCAGTAATGGTTACAACTCAATGAAACTCACTCTCAACAATATCAAACTGTTGGATTGAAAAAAAGATTACAAATAAAATTATTATTATCAGAGTACTGTACTTAGACAAATCCCTCAATGATCAGCAGGAGGACGCCCGTAGAAACAGTTATTTGGACCTTGTCTGCCCGGTCGGACAATTGCCCGTTCAATTGTTGGGTTCCTCTATATAATGTTGTAACGTTCTGTTGTCAGGACTTTACGATGTTAAATGCCCTGAAAATGACCTGTTGTGTTGTGATTTAGTGCTAAATAAATAAGATGGAATTGAATTTCTAAATTCTATTCATTCCATTTCGAAAGTCAATAACCGATGAGGCCGAATCCACCGCCGAGCTAACATTAGCATTATGCTACGCTGGAGGTACGTGTACCATAGCTTTGAGAACCACACCCTTGAAGTTATAAGTTATTAACTTCAGTTCCTAATCCCTGCTGTTCGGCACTCTGTGTTTCCAAATTGGGAATGACAAAGTCAGAACCAAGACCCTAAATATCAATGTTCTACATTCACATGATAATTATTTTCACATGGTTCGGCTGACTAAACGAACATATTTTGCATTACACTTGTTTGGAACAACCTTTTGTTCAAGGATTTTGTCCTAAAATCGGTTTAAAAATGTAATAATGTGTGGTTCAAAAAAAGCTATAGTTCAATTATTCATAACCTTTAAAGGTCTCTGGTGACTAATCAGCAGTGCTCATATGTGCTTTCTCAACATTTTTTTTAATTCACTTTATTACTGTAAGCATTTTCTGAGCTGTTAACATATCAAAGGACTTTGTTTACTGTAAAATATCCTTCAGCAACAGTTCACAGTTTTTGGTGGATGGGAACATTGCCTAACATACAGTACAGACGTATTGCAGTTTGCACCGGTGCCCGCTCCAGACCAACGGCAAAACATCATTTAGTTAATGTTTTATTATCTATCCACCTCACAAAAAAAAAAAAAAAAAAATGTCAGAGAGAAAAAAAGATAATAAAAACAAAGCACAAACCTTTGGCAGGTTTTTGTTTTCATCATACTTTAAGTTAAAAAGAGGAAACATATCCACGTGAAACCAGTCATAATGACTTCAGGCAGGTGAAACGCTCCCGTCCTCTCAACCTTGATTCAACTAAGTATACAAGCTTGCATTGGCAAACATTCATGTATAGCATGTTGACAAGGAAGTGTAAATGAAAACCAGTCACACTTTTTTAACGTTGAGATTCTTCGGAAGTCTGGAAATTCAAGTCAAGACAGGGTTTGTTGCGGTGTTCACTTCATAAAATAATAAAGATGAAGTTCACCATCAACCAAAATCCTGCACTGTCAGGGGTGGCGTATTCTTTCTTCATGTACTTCTTTAACATCACAGATCTACATTTACTCCCAGGGCTTCATGTATAGATGTAATTCCACAGCCTCATAAATGACTGGTTTTAGAAGTGTGCGCTATTCCAAAACAAACTGTGTGCTGGTGCCCAAATAACAGCTGGCAGAGTCCACCGTGGGATTGTGGTGGTTGCATGGGCTTGTGATGTGATGAGATGGACTGCTTGTCATGTTTCTGCCAGACACTGGAAGATATTGCCTGCTTGGGTAATAGAGCAACTGAACAGACAAAATAAAAAAATAAAATGGAGAAAGTGAAAATGTAAATGCCAAATCACGTCCCGCTGCCACACACAGCGCTGATTATATCAAGTGGTATAGACAGTCGGGCCGACCCTTAATTCCAAACACCAGTCGGAGGCCCCCATCCTCCCCCCAGTCGACTGACACTCTTTAAGTCAAGCAGTCGATTTTTAGCTGACTCACTAGTTTTCTACACCTTCTTTTTACCTTGTTGACATTACACATACATTAAAGAGATCGGAAACAGCGAAATGTTGCTTTTCATTTCCAATTTTCTTTTCGCTGATGAGAAAAATAAACCCCCAATATAATCAACGTGTTGATAAAACTCGTCACCATGGGAAAATATTCGAGAAGTAGTTACGGACTAACATATGCATGCTCTGAGCGTGATTTACATCATGATAAAATAATTAAAGTCTTAAATGGATTTTGAAATTTGCTTTAACAAGTATGCAGTTTAAGCGAACATGTGTGGATCCCAATGTTGTTGCTTCTTTTTTCAAGGCTTCACACCATGTAGAGGTTTTAACATCACCTCCAGTGGTGTCTATACTGTATATCTGCTGCTGCTACCACGGCGACCATCAAAGTAGGATGGGAAGCATTAATCAAGTCTCCGATTTCATTGTCGGCCTTTTTTAAGTGTGACAATCACATGTTCATGGATTAGAAAAATATGATTCTTCTGAGTCTGATTAAGACAGTCGTGCACAATAAGGGGAAAATCAACATTAATTATTGTTACCTTTCTTTTCTAACACACACACACACACACACACACACACACACACACACACACACACACACACACACACACACACACACACACACACACACACACACACACACACACACACACACACACAAAGCTGTGTTTTCGTAATTTCAGTGAAAATGACATTGACTTACAATCATTTCCTGGAGAATTACTCACGCTAATATTTCAAGTTTTACATTATGGGGGCCACAAAGAGGTCAAGTCACCTCAATGTGACTGTGTAAACAGAATTATATCCCCCACAAGTATACACACACGCAAACAAACAGTTCTGTTCACTAAATCAAATATATTCTTAAGACAAAAAATAATAAATTACTTTGCATTTTACTTTGCTACGAATGGTTTAGCAAGTAATTCTGTTTCTTAATGGAATGCAGTTCTTTGAATGTATTTGAATTGTTTGTGCTTTAATTGCTTTCCTAAAGTGCTGTCCAATCAATTAATTGTGTCTGTGTAATTATTTATTGAAACGTCATTGTACTTCCAGAGAAAACCTAAGCAGCATATTCGGTCGCACAGCTGAGAGGACATGTATTAGTTATTGGCTCTTAAATAACATTATTATTGCATGTGGCGATGAATAATTTAAGGAATTATGCAGATGAAATGCTTCGATTTGACAGACTTCAGTCATCTATCTAAAGCAAAATGCAGTTTTCAAGATTCCCCCACCATGAAGATCAGGTTTTTAACCTTGTTAACGTGCCCCTGTGGTGTTTTTAATGTGCTAAAACACATATCGGAAACAAAATACGCAGTCATGGCTGAGCATTTCCACAGTGCAACTGCAGTGTACTGAGTATGAAAATATTGAACGATATGCTCTGGACTTCGCAGTAAAGCAGATCTTAACACAACCTATAGGAGATTCTGGGCTAACATATTAGACAGCACTGTCTACCACTATCATCAAACCACCAGATGAGGGAATATCTTTTGGAAGAATGGTGTTCCCATCCTCCAGGAGAGTTTGAGGGAGTTGAAGAACCAATGCCAAGGTGCCTTGAAGTTGCTAGTGGTAACCCAACACCTTATTGAGACACTTTTATGTTGGTTTTTACCTTTAATTTGTCAACTGTTTGAGTTTGACATTGATTAAAAGCAAATTTACAATCTTTTGGAAATTATCATAATCGCAATATAAAATCTATATTTGTGTTGTGTAAATTGAGATTTTGGCATGTACAATTTAAATAATTTTCTCGAGGGTAAAATCTCTTCTTTACACTGGGATTACTGAATGCACCTTTAAGACTTCAAATGGCTTGTTTGCTGGAAGTAAAAACCGTTCAGGTCACGGCAATCTACGTGGTCAAACCTGTTCGACCCGCAGACACACCCGCTCTGTTCATGTGAGCTGTGGCAGAGATTAACACTGACACTGTTGTTCATAACACTGTGAGTGTCTGGCAGGGTGAAGGTGTGTGTTCACTGCACTCCTCTTCGGAAACTCCACTCCACAAAGAAAGGAGATTCAAACTGACAAGAGAGGCGACTCTGAAAGCAAAGGGTAAGACCATTACTCTTTTTCTCTTCTCTTAATGGCCTTCCCTCACTCCTCTTTCCAAGCCACTTTTCATGGCAGAGGAGGGTGATGGAATTTCATTACTTATGATTGAAAACCGATGGAGTTTTGAAAGCAGAATGAGATGGAAAGGTGCATTCAAAATGCCAGTCTACCCTCTAGATGCCAGGAATCTAATTTACTGTCACTGTTAATAAATGGGGAGCCACCGGATGGCACAGATAAGTTGTTATTTCACCATCGGGGGCATCACTTAATATCTGATAATGTCTGAGGGGGGCAATTGTATCCGACAGTTAAAACAGGGGGCCTCAACTCCTGGCAGGAGAAATGATCATCAGAGTGGAAGGATTGTTAATCTGTCAAATCAATGTGACTCCACTCAATAAAATGTTCATAAAGGGACTTGAGTTTAGACTGCAGTGTTAATGATTCACACCAATGAAAGAAGACTTCTCTTTAATGAAAGTTTGGTGCATAATGTGTTCAGTTCTCTATTAAGAATGACTAAAACATGTATGGATTGTTTCAGTAAGGTCAAGTGGCTTGTCTGGTAAAATTGATTTCACACTTACATTGAACTAAATTGCCTGTTTGTGTCCATGTTCCTTGTGATTGCACAATGTCCTCTACGTTTCTGGGTTGTGTTTGAGGCAGGAATGTTACCTGCACAGTTGCAAACATTCTTTAAGCAAGAAAGAAAGAAAAAAAGAAAAAAAACACACCCCAGCAAGTCCAATGGACGATGAATCATTGCATTCAGTGATACAGCGAGAGATTCCACGCCTTAATAAACTAAACCAAAGCTCAGCATCATAACATTGGAGGCTGGATTTTGTTACAGTATTGTGAACAAAGCCTGAATTGTAAAACCTGCGAGTGCTGGAGTCAGCACATAACGTGGCCCAGTTCATTCCCTGTGGAAATTCAGCTGCACACATGTAGTTTCACATTTCTGCCATTTTTTTCCCCACAGAGCTCAGAGCTATCGGCTGTATCCTCATACCATTGTATCAAACTTGACTTTTGTCAAAACAAACAAGCATCATGGCAAGAGGCGAGAGCGAGGAGTGGGATGAAAAGCATTCGGACACGAGGCGAACTCAGCCCCAGACGTTCACAGAAACGGAGAGTAAAAGCTCAGGGAGCAGCTGTCCCAAGTGTTGCCTGAAGACCAGGGACTGCCTGATGAGCGCCGAGTGTGGCAGGGCACTTCAGATCTCCAGCGTCGTCGCCTGGTGTGGAATGTGCATCCGCATGTTCGTGTGTAAGTCACATCCTCAAAGCAAACAACTACAATACTTAATGTGCAGTTTATGACCAATTGGATGTGATTCTCTGGTGCTCTGATGCCGGACAGAATAATAATGTCCCGCCTCGATGATTATGAATCGTTGCAAACACAAGGGTATAATTTTGACATTTAGAAGGCAGGTACACTAAATTTGTGTCTTTTTATCTCATTATATAGGTAAAATAAGTGTCTTTTTGCACAGGCTAAATAAGACTTTTCCATATCCTGCTCCTTTTTGGTCTAAAAAAGTTATGTTTTGATTGAGCATCGCTTTTTCGTCGATATTTTCTGGAGAATTTTATCCATTACCATGAGCGGAATAAGTTAATCATATTTTTCAACAGAAACCTTCCAAAACGAAAGCTCTTAAGAGGTGCTAATGCTATAAAATAAATGTATTCAGTAAAACTTTACAGCATTTTAATGATAATTTTGTTCCTTCTTTTTGATTGCAGAACCAAACTTTGGACACCAGGACTGGCTTTTCTCGGCAATGTTAATTCTAAGTATCTTCCAGCTCCCTGAAAGAGAGTCATGCTGCAATAGTTTTCCTTTAATCTCAGTTGAAAAATTATCAATTTCATCAGCCAAAGTCATCTTTAATCCTCAATTCACAAATTAATCAGCATCAACAAAATCAACATGCAGATAAATCCAACTAGAGTGGGAATATTGATAAAGGAACAGTTGCACATTATTATGAATGAAGGGATGCAAAAATTTATTTAACTTTAATCTGCATGTTTTTGTAAAAGGAAGCACTTTTATGACTTTCTGATGATTTGATCATTTTTATTTGATCAATATGCTGCAGTATTTACTCAGTTCAGACGTTGTATATTTATATGTGAGATGCTGTCATTCATGTAAAAAAAAGCATAGTATTATGATAATATTGAAAAATAAGTGAAATTGAATTGACATTGTAAACCCAACGCCCTTTTCTTAAAACAACAGTAACATGAAAAAAACTGTGACAGCTGCATTGATTAAAAAACTTGACATAAAGCTTTCAAGTATTCAATTCCCCACCACTATTAATAGAGATCTCTAATTAATTACTTTTTACCGTCAACACCTTCCATCTGAAGTCAGCTGGAAAAGTTTTTCAGAACTAAGCCAACAAAGAAGGTTGACAAAAAGACGGTTCTAACATTGCTGCTTCCTTTGAGCCAGATGTTCTTTTTTATGATACAAAAATGATCCATGATACACCGAGCAGAAGGAACTTGTTAAAAAAAAATCAGGACTGGCCAAAACTAAAGAGGACATTTGGCCACTGTGCATATATGAGTGACAGCACAGAGTCTCAGGTGTCAAGTGCATGTCTCAAATGTCATCTGGTGAGCGGGAACGTGGGTGGAAATGATGGGAAGATTGAACTTGTGACTGGAAACTTGGAAAACAAATTATGGTGAACATGCTGCTCGAAATCAGTACTGAAATCTCACTTTTTGTGTCGTGAGTTAAATTTTAAAAAATAATCCTTTTTAAATTTGAAGATGCATTGTTAAATAAAACTATCGCAAAACTGCGGATAGATCACATATCTTTCGGGACTTAATTGCCAGCAACAATAATAAGAAAGCTACTTCTATTGCTAATCTTCACACTTCAAATTCCGTTACCATTTTTTTTTTCCTGTGCTCAAGTGATGTACGAGCATTTGGAACTTCCTCTGAGAAGTGGTTAGGGCTCACAAAGCAGTTGTCTCTGTTAAGAGAGCTAACAGATGATTGTTATTTCAAACCACTGAAGATGTGGGGAACGACACATAGAGGGAAAGTAAAGTGTCCCAGGTGTAGTACACGTAGAAAATTCAGCATTCAGCAACAAAACCTAAAGGCTAAGGCGACAGGCAGGTGGTGGTTAAAAACAGCCAGAAGGTCAAATTGAACCAGAGTAAAAACACGAAATGCAAACGTAAGTGGCAAAAATATTTTTATAGATTTTTATTTCAAACTCTGATTTTAATTTCAGACTTAAAAAGAATAGCCAGAAAGGAAACCAAAACATAGAGAAAGCAAAACTGACCTGTGTCAGCTGTCATTTGTCGTGGCTAACAACATTACGACACTGAAAACAACAACACTGGCTAATCATATCATACATGTTATTGCGACCTCTGGTGGTTGCAGTAATTAAGACGGGAGCAACGGAGGAAGTCAGCATGGATATAAAGTGATGAAGTTCACGTAGAGAGGTCAGTTGGGGATGGTTTGACAGATCAAACCCACAGTAGATATACCAAACCAAACTGCCACTATTTCATAATGCTAACTGCGTGTTTATTACTGTAACCATGAAAAACAAAGCTCTGAAACACCTGTCGCTGACACTCTCCAACAGAGGGAGCTTAAAATGCTCACATACTAAGTGTTTTTTACTAAAACTTAAAGTTGCTGCTTCACAATTCTTCTTTTTCACCAGCCTAGACTTTTAGGAATTGTATTGCAACGCAGCTAGTGCAGTGTAAATCAGTGCATAGCCAAGGTGCAATTTAATTTAAATGAGAAATGTACAGTACCTGCTCCAACATGACGTTAAAAGCTATCACCTAAAACATTTGCTGAAGTTCAACTTATAATAGAAAGTTTTACTAAACCAAAGCTCAACCAGGCTGAATGATGTAGTATTGGCATAAATGAGCCAGCAAAAAAGTGAATGCGTAAATATAAGAATACAAGATATTGTGTCATTGTGTGTGTGACATTAGTGGGTAGCTTTCTCGTCTGTCTCGGTCACTCGCTGCATCTTCAGGGGCTCAACCGTGTAGCACTGACATTTCAAAATTAACTTGGTGGATGGAGACTGTGCAGAACCCTGGATAATCACACTGTGTTCAACTTGTACTCGTATCTCGCATGCAAACTTGAACACTGCTTCAGACAAACCGTATTACAAATTACCCAGAGCAGAATAACAAATCTTCTGTTTCCTGTCTGTAACAGCAGTGAAATCCTGCAGTAAATATCTTTCATGTACAAAGCTCAACCGAGAGCCCACAACACAAATATTTGGCGGTGTGCAATCGCTGTAACGTAAAGCTGAGGTTTAAAGTATAGAATCTTAGAGCTCCATTGATTTCTGAGAATGATATATAGGTTGTTGATCTTCCTCTTTTTTCCTTGTGTTTTATTATTTCTTTCCTTTCCTTTCCTTTCCTTTCCTTTCCTTTTTTTTTTTTTTTTTTTTTTGTCTGCATTTCTCTAATTCTCTTGTGTTGCTGCCTCTTGTGTGCCACTGTGTCAGAGCAGGCATCACAATACAGGGGTGACATTTCAAGCAGACAGATTAGGGCCTCTCTCCAATTAATTTTGCTTTCCTTTCCCTGTTAAATACACAATCAACCAAAGGCAAAATGTCAGTGAAACAAACGAGGAGCTGCCGTGTGGCTGACAATTACTGCCGAGCACCTCAGAAATGCCAATATGTTAAAGTGGGAGCAGTGTGTGAGATGAATGGGGACAAACGGCAATCTTTGAGGAGCCTTGTTGTTGCAGCCTCGCTAAAACAGGCATGTCTGAGGCTACCTGCCATTGTTATGTGACGTAGTGACAGACAACAGGCGGGAAAGGTCCAATGTGCCTCAGGGTGTAAGTGATATATTTGCTTATGTGTTCATTGGCCCACATTATTTGTTACATTTCAGGAAGGGAAGGGTTAAATGAGACCTGTGTTTTAGAAACGTTTAAAATGGAATCATTTACTGACCACCCTGACCGGGCTGTGGTCTCTTTCTCAAGAATTACAACGTGAATACATGTTTTTCCCAAGTCCTTATGGTGCCATCAGTTAAATGTAATCCTTCTGGTCCATCTCAAAATAATTTATCAGTAATTGGATATAAAGCCCAAGGAAAGGTATAGTTGGTTTGATTGACATGCCTTTGGTGCAGTTACGTAGCTGCAATAAGTGGGCGGGCATAGTTTTCTCAGTCAGATTCACCTCATACTACACCCCAGCTTGTCCAAATATGGTCACTTCTAGCTCCAAGAAACGAAGATGACGACAGCAAAAAGACAAGACTCTTAGAGCTTAAAAATCACAATGAACAAATTAATTGGTGACGTGACAGTGGGTTGCCTCTTGGGCCACACAACCCTTCAACTCTAAACAAAACCCAGGTAATTCTAGTAATGGTTAACTCGACAGCTAAGATGATACAACATGTAAATAAGATTTTGTTGGGTTATTCGGAGGTCAGACGCTTTCCAAACCATTAGCCCTCATGCTAAGCTAATACGACTATTCTGTCCACTGAATACACAAAAGATGTCAATCGCCTGGTAAGACAGCAAAGTGGACCCCCTGCATCATAAATTTCAAAGTAATAGAGTGTTAGTGGGATTCGTCAGTGCTGCAATATCGTCCAATGCTGTCTCTCAAACTGATCCAGGTCAAATAACCAACAGAAAGTGTTTGAAGGGCAAACACAGATCGATGAACAAATCATATGCAAATCAGTTTGGCTTGCCAACTTGTTAAATTGTTAAAAAAGAAGCCAAGCTATAAATGTTGAAAAAAGAAATGAACAAAGGGGCAAAGGGAATTTGTTTTTTGTATTGTTGTCCACAGGTGACGATCTGAGGAGGAGTGTGAACTGAGCTGAAGGAGAACCAAATCCATTTCATCAAATCCACATTGAGGTTGATCAGAATTTCAAGCTGTTCCCGTTGGCTGGTGATTCATTGCGAACACAACAGATCCATCTGTTGCTGCTGCCCCGAGCAATGCACATCTCTGTGCTACGAACCTCACAGGGCCAAAATGTGCCAAACCTGGGTGAAACGCACCCACCTGCCTTCTCCCACCCCACGGGGGACGCTGAATGGAGCAAACCCACTCTGTTGTATCGCTGGTGGGCTGCATCCTGTTTGTCAGGTTGGGGGGAACGGAGATGCTCCTAACTCTCCCAAGTCAGTTTAATCATCTCTTTTTGCCAAGATGCACAGCCGGCCCTGCCTGTGATTGACTTGGTCCGGAGCCAGCCTCAATACAATTTGTTGCATAAATGCTAAATCGATGGGTCATTACACTAATGAAATGACATGGCAGAGGGACATGATAGTAGAACCAAGGTTCTTCATAGCTTCTGGCCACGGTCGAGTGCCAAGACTGTGAAATGTTTAGAAAATGCTACATTCCTGAAATTATGAAAATGGTGAAAGAGGCCTTGGATGTGGCCCTTGGTGACTCCTCTGTCTCTTGATGCGTATGTTTCTCCACATTTACACAACCACTGGGCCATCCGTTATTGGACTGTTTCCTAGTTCACCTCCCCATGAAATCCGACATTAACATCTGTTTTCACAGTTGAGAAATGCCAAATCACTCAGCACTCATTGACTCGGTCCAGCTCAGAGAAAGTCTACAGATGATGTGATGTACAAGGTCCTTTCACGGCCCCTCCAACTGTGGAAGAATAAAACAAAGGCCCACCCATTTAGAGATGTCCAGTATTTCATCCTACAGGGGAACGATTCATATCTCCCAAGAAACCTTGAAGACTCCGAACACTTTTGTCTGTTCTTTTACCTTGAATTTTTTATGTTTTTTCTCTCTACCCCTTTTACTGACACTGTGAAGATGAAAGGGGAAAAAATGATAAAAAAAAAAAAATGTTTGTGTGTGTGTGTGTGTGTGTGTGTGTGTGTGTGTGTGTGTGTGTGTGTGTGTGTGTGTGTGTGTTTGTGCGTGTTGCACTTGTGTTTGTGTGTGTTGTAGAAAAGAGGGGAGATGAGAGAACGACTGGGACAGGGAAAGAGAATGAGACAGAGAAAGAGATGAGATTTGTGATCTCATCTGTTCACCCGGAGCCTCTCTCCGGAGCAGCCTTTTAATGTCGTCAATCATCTCCATGGAGACATCTTAAAACTCAGATGGATGGGAGTCTCTGATGCATTTCAAACATGCCTGTGATACACACTTGGAGTGATTGTAGATGGGAGCCACTCAACTTGTGTTGTGCAAAGGAAGCTTCGGCCTCTTGTTTAAGCGCAGTAGTGCCACCAGTAGACAACCGGTGTTGGGGAGTAACTACAGTAGTTACATCTAGGGAGTTATGTCTATTACAAAATAAATATATCTGTAATCAGTTGCAGTTACTGAGAAAATATATGTACAAAGGGGTTACATCCTAAATTTGTTCTCTTCGGTAAAAAGCCTTTGTCGAGAGTAACTTTCATCTTTTTGCAGCGCAGCAATGCCCTTTGTTTACCTCTGAATAGGCTTCATTCATTTGGCAGCATGTGCTTAAATTTAGAGTGTTGTTTTTGATTGGTTCTCTTGTTTGAATTCGCACCACCTCTCATCTGCCAATCAAATGATTGTGCATTGGTCTAAGGCCATGTTGTCGGACGAGACCGTGTTTAAAGATAGCGAACAGTACCGAGCCGTGTTGATGGTTCTGTCATCACTCAGCATGGAGTCGACATGAATGTTGACTTGGTTTGAGGTTCTGTTAACATTTCGTCTTTGCTGCAGTCAGCTCATATCTACATACTTGTGATTTATTTTGGTGGTTGTGCTTTAAAAGTCAAACCTTTCAACCTTCATACAAAGTGTATAGTAATCAGTGTTGAGTACTGTTGGGAGGCTTCCATGGCTTAGTTTACATTTATCTTTAGGAATTTTAAGCTTTATTGCGCAGTATAAGACCAGTTCTTGTGCCATCGTTATATTTTAGTCTTTTAGTTTGATTTATTAATCATAAAAGTCAGAGGAAAACAATACTCTCCTAAGATTTAAATCATGGCTTAATGTGTATACTCTGTGCCAATTGTCCAAAAAGCATGCACTGTTTTTAGAGGTCTGAGTGTGTGCTTCTGGTAAGCAGCTGGTCTGAGCAGACGGAAACGCAAGTGAAAATAATCCACTGAAAACACTGTGGGAGTTTATGCCTTGATCTGCAATCTGGACATATCACTGCACTTGTTTTTGTTTGTTTGTTTGTTTTTTTGCAAAGGAATACTTTTGCAATTTTGGAAATATGCTATTTGTTTTCTTTCATCGTGTTAGAGTCCCATTTTTATGCTGAGCTAGCTTAATATTTACCAGACAGATAAAAGTAACAATATTAATCTTGGTTTTAGCAAAGCAAATGTGGACATTTCCCAGTTAATGGGTCATGTAAAGTTTTTAATTGATTGACAGAAGGTTGTTGGTCAAGGTTCAGTTTTGCTGGTACTGGGCTGGACTTTGCAAACCTTTGCGGGGTACAAAAACCTGTGTGAAGCTAGTATATTATGAAGACCAAATATGCACGTAAAAAAAAAAAAGGCTTTCTAATTTTTTTGTGGGTAAATTTTGCCTATCACCATTTACTTTGTTACTCAAAAAACCTTTTCTTTGGAAGCAGTAATTTAGCTCATTATTGTGAAATACATGAGTTATTTAATACCTGCCACATTGGTTGCTATATTATTAACTTTCATCGCAGCTTTTTATCATTTTGTTTTGTAACTTTAGTACCTTTCCGTATAAATTATATATAAAAATGATAAGGAACAGGACATTCTGGATCTGCCTGAGGAATAAATATAGTACTGCCAGGTTCACACAAGAATCCTACAATACGCCATACACAGACCATTGGGTTAGGTGCTCTCCAGCAATATAGAATTTAACATGTTGCTTTATGATGTATACACTAACAAAGTGGATAAGTGATGAAAAATCAATACCTTGTGGAAAGGGGAGAATAGATGGGTTTCTGTGGGCAGATAGCTCTGGAAGATGCCCTTGTCAGCTTGTCAAGAACAAGGTCTTTGTGTCTTTCATTCTCCCCTTCTAGTAAACAAACAAAGCTGATGTAATCCTCAGCTTCCTTAAATCTTGATCAGAGTAGGTCAGGGTCAGTAGAACCAGACGAAAAGAAATACACCTGGTGTATCATTAGCGTCGCGGTGGCTCTCTGCAGGATTAGCCGGGCTGCTTTCACTGCATTTTCACAGGTGGGAACAACTTATATATCCGGCTTTGTTCCTCAGCCAAGGCATGGAAAAAAAAAATTCAATATTACATTACATTACATTTAATTTATACTGCTTTCCTGACATTTTGTAAAATTTCAAGTCCGTTTTTTGGGGTGGGTTGAACTCACTGCCATTAGAACAGGAAATATAATGAGGCTTTCACGGTGAACTCTAGAAGGCAAGAAGTGCTTTCACTCAAACTTCTTCCAAAGAAGACAAAAAAGAATCATGAATTCCCAAAGAACATCCTGTGGCTGTGGCAATATACTGTAGACATTTTTACACTGAAGGGAAAGAAAAACCTGCCCCCTTTTCTTGTTTTCAGTCTTGTCATTGAAAATAGAAGGCTGTCGTTGATGGCAGTTGCTTGCTGCTTTTTCTGAAAGCCAGTCATTAAAAAAAACTGACTGCATGATTTTCAGTCACTGTGCTCGGTGTGCCACAAAGATAGCATTTACTTTATGTAGAAATTGGTATTATTGTTCAAAACATTTTAAATTACTGGGGACAGGATTACGACTGGGAAACGCATGTGTGACCGTTACCTCGCCATACTGCTGCAACTCACTCGCGCATGTGTCCACGCTGCCAGCGTGTTTGCTGCTGCCAGCTCTGTCTTTCTACAATGAGTTTCCCTTTGATAAAGGCCATCGGTAATCAAAATGTTTGAGAGCTGACAAGTGAAGAGCTTTAACCAAAAACAGGATTTTTGTTTACTCTCGTTGTGAGCAAGCCACAGAAACTCACACACAGACAGACAGAAAGATGGAAGAAAGAGAGAAAGAAAAGAAATGGCTTATCACCTGTTAACACATTTACATGATGTAATTAGAGCCTATACTGGGTTTATGCTTGGATTCTCCTTGTGTATTTTGAATGCATCACGCACGAAAAATAGGTGAGTCATTGAAGTCTAGATGACATGCCGCAGCTGCAAGGTAGGCCGCGTTGTGGCTCTAAACTTTGGTTTTCCATTGAGCAAAAGTTGCGTATATTACCTGGCAATTCTTCATGACCACTGACTGGTCATAGAGAATACAGTAACTGCAAGCTTGAAACGGCACACTATGCGAAAACCTGCCATTATTAACTACTATAGCTACGCTACTATAGCAGCTGAAATATTTAAAAATGATATCTTATAATTGACGCTGTGGTCAATGAAGGACGTGTCTGTTTGCCGATGACAAGATTTAGCAAGTGTGCGTCACACTGCAGATGATATCAGGGCAGTTCCAGGTGGCATCGCTATCGTAAAGACAAAGTGGAAAACGAAAAGGGATTTTGTGCGCAGAAGCCAAAACAATCAAACTACATATGATTGTCGTCATACTTCCCGAGTTCACTGCACATGTGCGTACATGTCTGTACTTCAAATTCAAATGTTGCCACAGACTGGAATACATAAAACTACAAAGACAAACCTCACTGAACACAAGCAGATCCAGGTCCACTCTGTATTCAGTCAGTGTCCTCTGGCAACAGAATTTAGTGCCTTTGAGAGACTGCTGCATGCATCAAATGGTACCTAGGCCTATAAAACACTGTGTAAATCAAACATCTATTTAGATTGCACCAAAATGGTGATCGCACAAACTCCCCTCCTCTAAGATCATTTGTTGTTTTGATATAAAGGCCGTCTGCTCCGGCTGAAATTGCCAAGTATAATCGGAGTGATTCCCCTCAGAAGCATGTGTGTTGAGCTCTGTCTGAATGGAAGATCAATTGCACTTGAGTATAAATCTGATTAAATTCAGCTTCAGAGGATGAGCAAAAAAAAAAAAAGAACTAGAAGTTGCTTGTTTTTGCTTCTTGTAAATTTGCTTACCTGTGATGCTCAAAATTAATGTCCATTATTTTTAAACATAATGAGTGAAAACATTTGCTCAGTACAGATGTGTTGGCCATTTACTGACCACATCTTTGTGCTATTTCAAAGCAGAGTTTAATAAAACAATTGTAATTGTAAAAGTGGGTAGTTTTGTAGAGTTGGGTGGTTTTGGGTATTTTACAAGGTGTAAATTGTTCTGAAAAAGTTAAAAGGAGTTTGTAAACATCTATGTTTTCCTCATGGTCCCAGCCTGTTGAAGAAATGACATCACTGGGGAATAGTTACAACCATAACCACGGTTATTGCTTCTTCAGAGGCATCATTTGTTACTCGACATTGCAAGCCTTGTGATATGTCAATATAATGGCATTATGTAACCGTGAGGCTAAAAATAAAGACACCGCAAACAAGTGGAACCATCACAGACCATTAAATCTATTGTCAGGACACACTAAAAGCTTTCCAGCGACTACAAGAACAGTTTTGCATCCTTCAGATTTTTATTGTTACCAAAAGTTTAGGAGCTATTTCTATTGCTCACAATAAAAGAGTCAGAATTTTGAAAGTATTGGAAAACTAGTGTATGTAGTATATGCCAAAAATCAACTCAACACAACAGATGGAATTTTCCGATTGTTATATGACAATTGAATTTTTTTTTTAATTCTCATAATAAAATATATATTGAAACATCCACAGTTCTCTGAAAATTGGGCAAACTCCAACTGATGAGGAAGTTTATTTGATATGATTGAAAGCTGAAGAACCGCTTTTGAAGGGACCTTGAGGTGGAGGTTATTGTTACTGCTAGACGGGCTAAAAGTGAAGGGGAAAAAACACAAATTTGTACATGTGCAACATTAACTTCACTTTAGTGTTTAGCTCACAAAAATGGGGAGATTTTTTGGGGAATTGACAAGAAATCCTGTTTTATGTCTATAGCTTCTTGTGCATAACTAAATTGATTAGATTACATTTCATTTATTGAAACTTAAATGAGTTTGTGATTGTGTGGTTTATACAATATACAGAGGTGAATATTATAAGAGGTTTAGCAGATGGATGGATGGATGGACTGAGAGACTTTTTTTTTTAATGTAGTGATTCAATGTGCAATCTTCTTTTACCACTTTTTGAAAAGCGGTTCATTTCAGCAAAGGATTTTATAATGTTATAATAAAAAAAATACCCCAACAGCTGCAGTAGAAGAGACTGTATTATTTCTTCAACCTACAATGCACACAAAGACATACACATCTGACTATGAACAGGGTGCCTGATTACCTGGCAGATCAAATCAATGACCAGAAGGTAACTGTGACAATTATTGTGTATTCAGTAACTGATGCATTAACAATGGAAAATTTGGTATCCTGTGATCAGTCGTATTTCAAGTTTTTCAAAAGTTTATAGTAACAACAAAAAAATCAAGTTGTATTGAGCATGAGACATCAAGACTAATGTCGTTCAGTGAAAATCCCTGGTGGAGAAAAACAAGAAGCAAGGTGCTTGGTATTTGTCGAGATATGAAGGAAGAGATTTTTGAGCAATTCATTCTTAGAGGAGATTCTGGAGGTTCGGAGCTGGTAGGTGCTTAACCTTTGCCTGACCTTTGAGAGGATAGGTATCAGATCACTTGAATGTTGATAAAACCGTTTGAAAAGATCATGTGGTCACATTGTGTCCAGAAACTGCACGTTTGTTTGTGAGTTGGTGATAAAGGATTCCTTCCACAAAATGTTTTGTTTTTTTTTCCCATCAAAGTGTTTCAGCAAGGTCAGTGTAATATAAAAACATGGTCAAGTACACATTGTGATCTTGCTGAAATATTGCGATGCAGCATTCTGTAACTGTCTTGTTACAACTACTCCTTAACCACATACACAGTAGAACTCCTTTTTCACAGCAAATATTTTGACTTGCAAAGGTACAGGTGGAACTATTCTTACTACAGCAGCCATCTTCTATTAAAGAAATCCAGTAAGCCATGCCAGTGAGTGAGCACGCACAATACTTTGACCCTTGAACTGACAAAATCTAAGCCATCAATTGACATGATTAATTACATCTGTGATTTTCCCGCTATGCCGCCGCCTATTTGCCTCATGAGCCATCTCTAAATTGTGTAAACACACCTCTAAACACTGCCTGCGGTTTGACGATTAAATTCAGGGGTGGAACACGGCATCTACTTCTCAGCGTGTTTTTATTTCCTCATAAGCGTCGCTCTGTCATCTGTGTCTCTCATTTCTCTCATTCTCTGCTCGGATGTTGTTATTTGCAGGCTGCGTCACTGGAAGCCAGCTCCTACAGCAGTTTGGATCGTGGCCTGGTTTAGTGGAGCTGTGGAAAGTGACCTCCACAGTATATTTTACACAAAGTCCCAGTGGCCCGCAGCCCTCTGTTCCAGCTGGAACACGCCGTTGTGCGACAGATGCCACATTAAGCAGCACTCCCCCCGCCATCAACCTGCTTCCAAAATCCCTCCACTGTCACTTTCCAATGGCCTCTCGGCTGGATACGCGCTGAATTGTGTGCCTGCGTGTGCGCATTAACCAGTTAGGGTGAGGGTCTCTCAAGGCTCACGCCCATCAAAGTCATGTTGAATATATGTGCACATGTTTACACTTAAACACTCACGAAAAGGCTCCCCAAAGTATCTCTCTGAAGTGCTGATGTTTTCCCTCATCCCATCCGGACTGAAATGATCCGTGCACACTTTGGACATAATGGTGGGGTAATTTTGTTTCAGTGCTGTTACGTTTCATCTGAGAGCGAGCGCACATTATACAATTAGGTTTTATTACAAAACAATAAAGCTATACTTTGGTAACATCACAGTACCTTCAAGAGACAGATTTAAAAATCCACTTTTTCTTTTGGCTGATGAAAACACAATTTCAGCGAAATATCCTCCACAAATGTAATTTTCTTCTCAGTAAAAAATGTTCTTTATCTGGCCATCATCAAGTGGAGGACAAAACATCCTGCAGCTTCACTGTAGCCATGAAATTTGACCAAATACTCTGAAAACATCCACCGCTAAGCCTGTAGCATGCTGTTAAGCTGGACCTGTAAAGAGTTCAGTAGGAATATCCTTGGACAAACATTGCCGAGCTATAGAAGGGATCAAGTAAGCTGTTAAATACTGAAAGAAGCATTCTTCTCTGTGGATGCTAATTATTTTGAGTCATACTGACTGGCTGTAGCAAAAGGCAAGAGAACAGCACACACAAATCGAGGAATGATATTGATTTTCTCTGGTTTTGCCAGCAAGTCAAACATCAACCCAAACAGTTGGTTTTATTTAGTCCCTGTTCAACGTCTCCGAGGCTCTTCTCGACCTTTCTCGTTTCCTCTGCTTGACACAGGGCGGCACGGTGGTGCAGTGGTTAGCACTGTCACCTCACAGCAAAAAAGGTTCCGAGTTCGAATCCGGTCCTGGGCCTTTCTGTGCGGAGTTTGCATGTTCTCCCTGTGCTTGCGTGGGTTCTCTCCGGGTTCTCCGGCTTCCTCCCGTCATCCAAAAACATGCACCTCAGGTCAGGTTACCTGGCGCCGCGCTAGTGGCAGCCTGCTGCAGCATCTCCCCCCTGAGAGCCCCCTGATGTAGTGAAGAAATGTCCCCTCGGGGATTAATAAAGTGTATAAAATTAAAAAATTTAAAAAAAATCAAACAAAAACGCACATTCACACTTATTCTCAGGGCATGCAAATAAACTTGTATGAGTCTCCAACTAAAGTTTCATTTACAGCTTTAAAATGTTTTGCTTTTCTGGTCCAACTATGACCACATCATCACATTGTTATTTATCAATAACCATGAATACCCTTTTTAACAGTATGGAGTGAGAGGGTAAAGGTTAAGGGCAGCTGCAGAGTGACATTTTGTGCATTCTGGGTCTCCGTCACTGGCTTATGAGGAGTCCTTTCGGAGAGTGTTATGTGTCAGTAACAGCTAGACGTGCATTATTATTAGCTGGGAGCCCGGCTAACGCCCGGAGCCTCCACGCAGTGTGATTACGCTTGCCCCTGCAGTTCAAAACAGATGCTCTTCACCAGCACTGGCAGCCTGGAGGAGCCTGAGGCAGGCTGCTATTTTGGGTAAATTAGTAAAGACAACAGTTGCTCCCCAGGTTGATGCTGCCATGCTGAGGTGCAGTGCAAGGCGACAGAGTGGAAAACACAGACTCAACCTGGGCAGCAAAAGCCCCGTGGGCGTTTGTCATTTGGAGGCGCTCCAGCCGACAGGTGGCTGCCGTGGTCGACTGCTCCCCGCGCACCTTATCCACGTAATTAGCCATTCAGCGCAGGCACGCAGGAGAAGAGGGCAGTCATTGACAGCGACGGGTATAATGAAGACCGGCTCATGGTGGATACATTATTTTTGTACGCTTCTTATCTGCGGATGTCACGACCAAAGACCTCTGCTTTTTCTCCATGCAGCTATGTACATCTTCCGTGGTGGTAGAAATGTGTTGCAGTTAAATTAACGAGAGAAAAACATAACTTCACAATGACCCTGTCTTCACTTACACTTGAGTTCTCTAAATTATCTCTTTCTCACCTCCTTGATAGTTGAAAATTATACTTTTGATATACAAGACAGTACATGATCAGGCATGGTTATGACATCAAACATCGTGTCTACACAGAAGGTGCAGCGAGAGCAGCATGTCAGCACAGCAGCAACAGATCCAGGAATTTATCTGTGTACCACAGACTGTAGATAAAAATGGATGGAGTTTTCAGGTCTGAAGCCATTTCATAAGGGCCTAAAGCGCAATACTTCTGAGAGCCACGAGGGTCTGAACCCAAAAAACCTGTGGCTCCAATAGATTCCCATTCAAAAAGCATCAACTTGAAGTCAAGTCTTTATGCTGTCATTAGCTACATTCACACTTTCTGATCAGTGTTAGGCCTCAGAAACGTATGTTTGGGGGAGTGCCTGGTTTTATTGAGATGTCTGTGGTGCAGTCAGGTGGGCATAGTGTCCTTGGGTTCTGATTCAGATCCGCCTGTCCTCTCCAGCTTGTCCAAATATGGCCACTTCTGGCACCAAAAAAAAAAACAAGCTGCTAACAGCCAAAATGCCAGACTGGAGGCTTCAGAGCAGCAGTTCACAGGCCAGTTGGTGCGTTGCCGTCTGGGGTCTTTCAGGTTTAGTATTAAGCTGTTGGTCATCCGCCCTTAGGCAGCGCTCAGAGTCTAACACTCCCATCACTGAAAAACTCACCATAAAATGCAGGAAAAGAGATTTGAAGTAAAAAAAAAATATATATATATGTTTCAGGTTGCATTTAGGAGCATATAGCATGATTTCAAAGAGGTTTAATTTGTGTTTTCCACATGACATCTGTTTAAAATACATGCCGTAGTTATGCTGTAAACGTTTTTTTTTTTAACTTGCATTGTTCTTCAGCGCATTCTTATTGTACCTAATAAGAGTTCATCAGATTAAAACAAAATTGTTTTGCACTTTCAAGGACAGAAAAGTTCTCAGAACTCAGCTGATAGGCATCTCTATCTTGTCACCGAAGGGGGCAACAGCCGGCTCCAGTTCATTATAAGCTTTATTACTTATTATCCTATTGTGCTCATATTTAGCATTACATACTAATTATATATAATTGGCCAGTCAAACCCCGGTAACCCCTCCAGGGCTGTATGAAAGCATTGACCTCTACCGACAAGCATTTAGGACCAGTAGTGATAATGAGCTGCCATTTTCCACAGCATTGTTCTAATAATTACTTCTCTACGCCCCTTTAGCCGTCTGAAGTTTTGTGAATGGGTCTCACTCGAGAAGCACGATACAGTTGATGGAAGTAGGTAGTTCACCGTTTGAATGTTTGTCACACAGTTGAAAGTTCTATAAATGGTCCAGTGGATAGTTGCGGCAGAGTCCGTCACTGTTGATGGGCAGTAAATGGGGGAAGAGAACTATGTAAATGGGAACCTGGCTGGTGCTGCTCTGTTGGGAAATCAGGTGGCCATTTGAATATTCAACCCCAGGGCCAGCGCTCTAATTCCTTTCCCCTCAACATGCCACACAAGGAGAAAGGAAGTGACAAAATGGCAAGGAGTGCACAGACAAGAATTTGCATTTTAATGTGCCTGTCGGAATCACTTTGGATAAGAGCTGGAAGTGCGAGAGACCACACAACCCCAAGGGTTGCCGCCAAACAACCTATAATAGCGGCTGCCCAGAAAACAACATCCTGTGTAAGAGGAAGTTGTTGCTAAATAGGAAAAGGGGGGAAATCAATGTTGTCAAGAGAGCAGAATAAGCTTTAGATCCTCAAGATGAATAAGGTGGGCGAGGTAGACGGGCTGGTAATATTTTTTTAAGATAGGTCTTACTTGGAAACTTTTCCAACAACATAAACACCCACAACCTTGAAAGAACTTTCTCTATAAGCTGTGATGGAAAACATTGTCATTAATTGCAATGACAGTCTAATTATAAAGATTGTTTTCCTGAAGGACAATTGAATTTGTCATGTCTGAAAAACAACCAGCTCCCAAAGCAAGAATTGAGGACGGGATGTTTTTAAGGAACCAAACCATACAAACACAGATCATTATTCTTTTTCTCTTTGTACTTACACAATGGAAATATTTTCCTTCACCAGATCTACAACAAAGAAGAGTGTAGGCATCTACACAACTCCTATGGTGACATGAAAACAGCAGCCAGAGAGTTCATCTTCACACACTGGCACTCTGTTATTGCAATTTAATGTCCTCAATCACTCTGTCATTTGGCAGAAGGTGAGGTGAGTATCGAACGCCGTGATTAAATCAGTTCAATTTTATCCCCCCGTCGTTAGAGAGTGTATCTTTCTGCGTATCGATGAGTGTGTGTCATGCCCTGGCAGACGCAAGGACACTGAGTGAGTGGCGCTCACACTTCTTCCACTGTCGGGGACGGTCAGAGAGCAGACAGCCAGGCTGCAAGGCCAGACGTCAGGGTGCTATTGAGAAACCAGAGTCATCCGAGAGTGATGTGCCGTTGGAGCTGATTCCCCTCATCGCTGAAGCCATTTTGTGCTTTCAAGGTCCTCCATACAGTACAGCTTGATGAAACTGCTGTCTCCTTGGATTACTAAGCACCTTCCTCTAACTTTCTCTGCCTGTCAATAGCCTGAGTATTTAATAAATATATTTCACTGAGTTATGTTAAGCTTGGTATGATATTTTCTTTGGACCTTTAGCTGTATGAGGGTCAATGGAAAAAGTTACGAAAATGCTCCTGAGGTGTGAACAAAGCAAAGGGAAGCTATAATATATGAAATGCAGTTAGTCCGTCTCTTTTATTGTCATTGTGTTTTCTCATTGTGGTTGGAGGTTGGAATCAGCTTGGCTCTCTGCATTGCGCTGACAGACTATAGTAGAAGTGAGTGAACTTGGTGAAGCGGGGGAGAAGGAAAGATAAGAAATTTGACTCCCAGCGATTCCAAAGTTGTCGTATATAAAATAATGTGTACTCTTAGCTGCCTAGTTTTGTTCAGAATTGAATGGTCTGTGACCCACACAACCGAGGTCAGGACTTCTGTGAGCAGTCACCGAGGGTAAGCATGCAAGCTGCTGCTGGGTGGTTAGTAAATCCCTGCAAACTGTAGGGCTGCCTGCTTGTTAAAGCAAAATGTCTAGTTTTTATTTCTGCACGTCTTAAAAACAGTTGCAAAGTGCAATCGCAAGCCTCCGAGGTAAAAAAAATAAATAATAAAAAAATAGGCACAATAAAAGCAGAAACCACTTTTTCAATGACGATGACACGGTTGGAGTTGCAGTGTTGACAGAGGGTGTAATAATTAACACATTAATTCTGTGCTACATCACAGAAATACAAAACTGTAATAATGTGCCTTAAAAATACTAAAATTTCAGTTCCACGTTGGACCGAGCCGCCTGTTTACAACAATGCTAACAGCACAAGCGGTAATGATTCTGAATATATCGGTACAACCAGCAGAGAGACTGAAAATTTTGGTAAGTATTTTCAAAATAAGTTATTGTATCTTAGCTTGATAGTGTCTGGGTATCGGTTATTGACTGCCAGGGCTTTGTAAAACCTGCACCCTCTGGTCGCAATGTCGCACGAACCGGGGCTTTTATATCCTTATCCTTTAGTCAACACAGTGCACAACATTTGGATATTTGTTACACTGAAACTTTGGCTTGTTTAGACATTTTATGGTTGATTAAGTTAATCGCTGCTTTGGGCATTCATTTCACGATGGCTACGTCCTGCTAATGTTACTTCTGACATGTGTGGGTAGCTCACTTCCCACAACGAGGACCTACAACACCCGCAAGTTACCCACGAGGCCACCTTCCTAAAGGGGAGGAATTGAACCATAAGAAAAGTTTCTGTAAATTATTGATAATGTCTCTGACGAGGCGCAGTTGGAGGTTGTTTTTTGTTCCTGCGACTTAATAACTTATGAAAACTTTGTCGTGTAAGACTTTTCTCGTCGACAAATGCTGAGTTGACTATTTGGGAGCAGCCCTACAGTGTTAATTATAGTTTTACAAGATATTTCTCAGAAGAGGGATAAATGGAAGCCAGAGAGGAGGATCACATGCAGCCAAGGTCACTGGCTGTAATCGAACCAGAGATAATCTTAAACCATTGGTCCACCATTCAGCCCGCCAGTGTTTTACACCTTTCTGGTTCCACAACTTTTCTAACTTCCCTTGTTTCTTCCTCTATTTCCCATTCACTCCATTTTCCACACATCCAATATCTTTCATAATTGTTATTTAGCCTCTCAGTCAGTCTGCTGTGCTCTCCGAGGGCCTTCCTTGTCCGCTAAACCCTTTACCCTTCTGTTGTAATCTAACCCAGCCTTCCGTGCCATTATTGCACCAGCTCTCCAAGATCCGGTCCTAATGCAATTGCGAGAGCTTTTCCGCTCTCACTGTTTCCCCATTTTTACTTAATAAACCCCATCTCATTGTTTTTGGGCCACAAACAGAATTTCACTTCAATTGAATTCATGCCACTGCTCTGGGTTTTGCAGAAACAACATCCTTCTCGCTCTACCGCTTTCTGTATGCTGCAGTTTTTGTTAGTAGCAGCAACCGGGTACTTAGAAGTGAGAAATGATGATGAAAAACTGATGGTGAATTGCATTTTTTTTTTTTTTTTGCCGTTAAGTCAATGAGAATTTATTCAAATGTAATCGTGTATGGGTGAACCCTGTTTGTAACAGGGCTAACTCAGTGCTTGAAGACATTCTCACATGTGTTAATACTTTTTGCTTTTATTTTAACTAAATGAGCTGAAGAAGAAGAACCAGCAACATAGTCAAAGAAGCTTAATCAATACCCCACAACTGTCAGGCTTCTTCTTCTCCCCCTCAGGTCTTGTGCGCAGGGCCGATAGGGAGGCTTAATGCAAACTTCAGTTGGAAGAGCTGAACCCACACTGTGCTCCTGAACACTCATTTCCTCGAGGGAAACCGCTCCTACAGGTTTACCATGCAGCTGATGGCTCACTTGATTACCTACAGCGCTCTCCGCTTCCGTCTCGCTGTTGCCCTCCACTCTCTCCCACTCTCGTTGGTTTCCATCCTCGTTTGACCCTATCGATTTGCCCCAACCCGAAGTTCCCGCTCAGTCGCTTTTTCTTATTTATTTGCACAGTTAATCTGCAACACAGCTTTGACCCATTGTCCTAACAATAAAGTGGAAACAAGCTGCAGTGGCTGAATGAAAAGCATGGCAATTGTGTTCCAATTGCTCTGCAGTGGGGAAAGCGTCCATGTCACAAGGTTAGCCAAGCAAAATACTTATAGACTTCCAGGCAATACCGACACAAATACCCGAGACACGTATGGGCTACTAATCCATTACTTGTATAATTGTAAACTGTATACTTAATTTGTTCATATAACGAGGTAGAATGATAGCAGAATACAGAAGATGGAATACGTGCACAGCAAAGTAAAATAAAGACATTTCAATATTGAAAAGTTAACCATGAATACCAAATAACTAATAATGTGCCCAGAAGAAAAGTGGGCAAGTTGCTTGAGAAGTATAATTAACTGTGTATTGCACATTACTTTTTGAAAAAATGCACAACACTCACTCATCACGTCCTCTGTATTCAGGGCGTGTAGAAACAGAAAAAGGGAGACTGTGGTTTAACGAGCCCTCAGCCAGCATTCCGGAGGTATTTCACAAATCATGCTATTGTTTGGCCCGAAATGCCATATAATACTAGTTATTACATGTTAAAGTGACACTAAGATTATTGCAACTATGGGTATATTTTATTTTGTAAACTAGAAACCTCAAGTGCATTCTTTTTTTAAATGTTATCCACTCAACTGATCTGCTTCATGATCCAGCTGCTCTTGTAATTAGGATACAGTAGACTTAGTGTATTACCTAAATGTGCTGCTTGTAATTAAATAGGCCATCTTTCTACGATACTGCACTGTGGTTTTGTAATACTGTCATGAATGTTACATTTTCTTTTTGATTCGGGATTCGCGTAAACTTCATCCATACCAAAGATATTTTTTTCTGGCCTCCCGTGATCATTGGTTAAGAGCAGCATATTGCTCCTACATTTTCTCTGCTTCCTCTTCCTCTTCCTCTTCTTCTTGCATCTGACTCTACATTGGTTAGGGTTGCAGAGGGTTTACTGAAGAGTCAGAGGAGAATCTCTTGGAAACATGATAATTTATGTGATTTATATTCTGAAGTATAATTCTTTTTTCTGGAGACAAACATTTGAGTGGGTATCGAAGGTATGAACTTCAGAGCCACCCTGCAACCTCCCTGCTTTCTCTTCATCCATGTTACAGGAAAAGCAGATGAAACTGACATGCAATGTTCAGACCCACCATTTGACAAAAACTGTTTTATTGTCATTCCCATTATAATAAATCATTTGAACATGCTGGCCAAACTAACCCAATAATTAGTTGCACTTGGCAAGCAAATGTCCACTTGGCTGCTGAGGATGCTCATTTGCGACTTTGGCACATGGCTCACCATTAAATTGTTTTCCTAATACTCTCAAAGAATTACTCCCCATGTAAGTCCAACCTGTATGTTTGGACTGCTCCCAGTTTGGAAGACCGTTCTAAACACAGAAGGCTTTGTTCTATGTTAATTCAGATGCAGCGACAATATTCAGGGATAAAATATTGGCTGCCTTCGCCTTCTGTGAGCGGCAGTGTTAGCAGAGAAAGTCCAATGACTGTACAGACTGTACTTTTATTACCTCAGCCCAACCATGAATTTTATCCCCAATAAAATTTATATTTTAAACTACCCACAGCTGTAAAAATCCAAACACCAATTACAAATCTTCTTGAGCTGGTGTGAGACAGTCTCCAGATCAAAACACAAGACAGGCCTGCATGCATCATTATAAACTTCTTTCTTACTGTTTTTTCAACTACGTTATGCTAGCATACACTGGGGTCGCATGCATGAATTCTAAATTTGAGTCCACTTTATAAAGCAGGGTTAAGCAATATTTAAAAAAGGATATCAACATCATGCTGTGAGATGAGGTATCAACTTAGATTATGAATATCATATATGGTGTGTTTTTTTTCCTGATTTTAAAGGCTCCATTACAGTAAAGTGGTGTAATTTTCACAACTTACCAGACCGTGTTTATTTATGTTTAAACAGTCAGAGCAGCAGATGCAATGAATAAGTCATTACATCCATTATTTATCAAAAATTTTCGTTGCGTAAATATTTTGTGAATGCACCAATGTCCTCTCTAAAATATCGTTTCAACATCAATATTGTGATATTTGGTTAAAAACATTGCGATATTTGATTTCGCCTGATCCTACCTCTCTTAAAAATGTTTCAACCTTAACTGGCCTTTTATACGAACAATTAATTGAATGACTTGTGAACTGTAAAAGTTGCCTTACATTGCTGTAGTAAGCCAGGACCACTCAGGAGAAAGAGACGAGAGAGGGAGAAAAGTTTTGTAGGTAGAAGCTGCATTGACGTCCTTTTGGGCACCTGGTGGACACCAAAATTTTGCTCAAAAGATTGATATTTGACTCAGACTTACATTCGTCAGCTGTGACTAACAAATGAATATTACCGTTCCTACATGCCTGCTGTTCATGTGTTGCCTTTTTTGTATAATGCCAGACAGAAATAGCTTTTAAGATGTATGTTATGTGGACTCCTGTGTGTGCGTGATTTTCGTGGGTAAAACCAAAACGCATTTAAAACTTCACTGTAGTTTTATATTACACTGGTTTGGTTTGGAAAAAATGGCCACTAATCGCGTTGCCATTTAAAAACAATTATTTGTCCTACTGTACCGTCGCTTAATATAATTACCTACATGTAAGTTTATCTTCATGTTCCATGTATCAGACCTGGTGAGTCAGAGGCCATTCCCTGAGGTAAAGAGGCTACCTGCTGGGATAAAGAACCACAGCCCAGCTTTGGTATCCTGAGCATGACCACCTGCTGGGTGTCAAGGTAGTTGCAGCTTCGCATCACACTGTGTGCTAATGATCATAATTAGATCAAAGAAGCAACTAGATCCCCGTAGAGTTCCATCAAGTGAGTCATGAAAAGCGTCAAGGCCTATGCAACACTATTATTATAATAGTGTTGAAATGTCTTTAACAGGCATTATTTCACATATTTTTTCAAATTTTGTGACTAAAATAGAATAGAACAAAATAACACTTCTTTTCAACTAAGGTCCTTATAATCAGATAATGGGACACCTTAAACGTACACTAGATCCAGTAACTTGACGGTGAGAAACAATCAGGATGTAGGTTTTAAGTGACTGCAGCAGCAGCGCTCCTGCTTTGTACTATTTCAGTGGTTAAATTTAGTAAGGGATAATAACCTATTGAAGTGAAGCTTTGAAAGAAGTTGAAGTTTTGTAAATGGTTAAAAAATAAGCCACAAGAAGTGCAATGTCCCAAGTCCTGACATGAAAAAATAATGAACTCAGTGGAGGGAATGATGAAGTGGTGTGCCTCCACCTCTGCAGCATCCATTATTCTCAAGACACCTCATCATATTTTATGTCTTTTTTATTCATTATGATTGATGCAATTTTAATACTAAAAATAAAAAACAATACACGCGGTAGCTTATTGAAGCGCAATCATTACATTTTGAATTTTTGCACAAGTTGCATGATTACCTGAGATTTATCATCCTCACTTAGATGTATACAAAACATTTGTCTTATAAATGTATTGCATACTCTTCATTAACATTTTTATAGGTATATAGGCAGATTTTAGATTTCCAAACATCTAATTTTAGCTTCATCTTACAAACAGTAAATTTGTGTTCCTTTAAACAAAAACAAAAACAAAGCAACTGACTACTTTCCTAACTTAAAACTGGAATTATTATCTTGTGGTTTCATGCCTTCACTAACCAGCTAAGTTGCAGTTTACGTTCATGTTTTTCCAAGTACGTATAATATATTTAGTGAAGACTTTGAAGAAATCCTTATATACATTCACTTGCTTGTCTAATGAAGCTGAGTGACAGTAGTGCTTGAAATATATTCAGTATCCAAAGTGATTCAAATGTAAATTATGGTCAAAATCTTCCCTTCTGTTCCTGAGTTACAGCGTTGACAAATAGCAAGAAAATGTTGTCATAATTCACATTTAAATTCTTGATTTACGGTTTTCTGGCAACAGTGACCTTTGACACCCAAAATCAAATCACTGTATTTTTGAGTCCAAACATGGGGGCCAAATTTGAAGAAATTCCTTCAAGGCATTGCTAAAATATTGCATCCATAATAGGTGATAAATGTAAGGTCATCGTGACTTTGACCTTTGACGACTGACCACTAAAATCGTAGCAGTTCATCCTTCAGGCCAAGTGAGCATTTTTGCCAAATCGGAATATAATCCTTCGAGGCATTATTGAATTGTCACATTGACGAGAATGGGGCATTAAATAAGGAATATTTGGGCATATTAACTGAAACAAAAAGAGCAGTGTTGGAGCAATAAAACTGGGTGAGTGTCAGCCATGCCAAAAACAGTAAAGTTGGTAAAGAAGTGGCAGTTTTATCTACAAATCTTACACCTCTGGCAAGAGTCAGGTTAACAACGAGACAAGTTGGTCATCCTGCATCCGCAAGTTCCCTCGCAGACAGAAATTCCATGGAAGACAGGTGTTTCCAAGGTTGGTGGACAAGGTTGAAACTCAGAAATGTAGTGGTCTGCCAAGGAAAGTGAATGCAGCAGATGAAAGACACATCAAGCTGACTCTCTTAAGAAATTGGAAGATGTCCGGCAGCACTATCAGCTCAGCTGGCAGAAACCAGTGACACTCTGGTATACCAGTCTGGAAAAGAAGTGAGCTTAATGGGAAACTTGCAGCCAAAAAGACACTCCTCTGACACAGAAACAAAGCCAAGCAACTCGCTTATGCATGGAAATACACCAGAATTAGGATGCAAAAAAAATGTGAGGAAGCAGAGTTGTTTGTCCTCTCAAAAACATCTAGTGCTATCACATATTCAGATATATTAGAGATTACAGCGCAACTGCCTTCTGTTTCTTACACACTCTGGTATTTGTATGAGAAACCAGCTTAAATCAATAAGCGCAACTGCGTGTTTCAAAATAAAAGCTCACCTTTCAAACTAAAAGCCTGTCAACATTTCACACACATTCCAGCCATTTACTCGGTTTTGATCTCATCTTATAACTCTCACAATTTAAATGGTTGTCCCCTTGTTTAGATGTGTGTATGCTGTGAACATGACTTAACCTTCTTGTAATTCTAATTCACTGTAAAACTTCAGAATGTAATACTTGAATATTTGTTCATACCAGCCGACACACAAGCCCCTGCCACTAACTTTCTTTCTACTTCAAGCTCTGGCATTAACTGCTTGTATTGTTCATGACAAGTCCTCTGGCATATAAAAAAAAAAAAAACACAAACTTGGACATGTAAACAAGGTTGACTTTCATTGTAGGGGGTCTTTCAGAGGGGCCCAGCAGCTAATTTGCTACCCCAGGACAAGATTATGGATTAAAAATAAGCATATCCAATTAAATTGTCCATCTCTGCATGTTTTCACGTCAATCAAAATTTTACAGTGATGGGACCAATTTAGCACGTAAACACTGTTGCAGTCTATTAAAAAAAAAACATAAAGACAATGACCTATTTATCTCATAAATTAAAGTAAATCCTTACCCCATGTGTTGTGTGTTAGTTTTTTTGGTGTGTTTTTTTTAAAGGAAGTGAGCTTGAAATGTCATCCTCATTACCATTACCCTGTTATCCCTTTCAAAATAACAGGGTTGTCATACAGGGAAAGGTCTTCGGTTCACTTTACTTTGGGTATAATATTCAATATTTATTTTAGGAGGATCTGTTTCCAACACTGGATCCTTTCAGTCCCACGGATCTGTGCTTATTCATCCATTTTTTTCCCTCTTTTGATAATAATATTGTCATAACACCACAAAAAAATGTATTCAAATAGTTTGAATATGTAGGAAAAGATTAAGTAATTGCAGTTACATTTAAAAAAAAAAAAAAAAAAGAAAACATGCTTAAATGTATTTTAAAGTTGTGGATGTTACAGTAGAGATATAAGGGGAATTTAAATTGTTTAGATGTGATGCATAACTAAAAGCTAAACCACCTTAATGTTGTTTGCCAGTTGCCATTAAACAAGAAGGAAGTGAAGAGCATCTTACTACCAGGATTTGGGAAAAAATATAGATGCTACGGTACAAACAGGGGAGACATACAAAGACTACAACAGCTGTCAAAAAGTTCTGGGTTGAAATAAAAATGGAGGAGCAGCGCAAACTCTTCCAGGTAAAGCTAGCACATCAGAAGCCGACAACAAATGTGCAGAGTCATTTGAGAGTAAAGCACCGAGCACAAAGTCCATCAACAGATCAACAATCAATAGTTGTTACCCGATGAAGTACGTTTGACGTTAGACATGCCGAGCAAACAGCTGCCCTCATATCAAGGATGATAGCGAAAGACATGCTCCTCCATGTTTCGTCCAAGGTTTCGCTGTGTCATGGTGTTTGTTGAGCTGAGTTTACGGCACAAGGGAGTCTCTCTTCGCCTTTCTGTGTCTATTTGCGGAAGCAGGGAAGGTGAGTCGAATGGTTCAAGGTGACTATCGAATAAGATGCCCATACCTATTGTGTTTTTAAGTGCCACCTGTATGTTTATCTGCAAGTTAAAACAAAAATGTCCTTCTCCTTTAGGTTATGTGAAAGACTATAAATATATCGCTTAAAAAAAAAGTAAACATCACTGTGTCTCAAAATGCTCAAACTTCAAGAAAAAGATTCTCAACCAATTACTTTGGAAAGCCAGCGAAGCTGGTGGGTCTGTTTGTTTCCGCTTCTTCACGAGAAAAATGAGGTGATGCCGTGGCGTTTGAAGTGAAACAAAAGAAAACATACAGCGGGAGAGTCGAGTGAAAACAAACACCGGTTAGAGGATTTGTTCAATCTCCACAAAGAGATGGGGAAGAGGATATTTTTCGTATCAAGACTTGTTTAGTGGCAAGGATAAACATGAAAGACAACAAAGTGAAACCTGCCAATTACTGCTCCCGTTTGTCATATCTGATATTTTACATTGCTACATTTTCGCATTCACACGCATTAACATTCAGTGAGCCCATAATAACCCGAGCACTTCAGAAAAATGCTCCGAGGACTACTGTAGTCCTCACTTATCTCCCCTAATCTCACCCCGTCTCATTTGTCTAGTACTCCCTCTGCTTCTCCTTCCTTCTTTTTTTTTTTTTTTTTTTTTCTGCTTCTGCAATCTTCTTTAGATTTTTCTATTTTCTGTAATCTCGGAGAAAGTGTCAGCGTAGGACATCACGCTGTGTCACCAGCTGACATCTGACACAGGCCAGGCAGCATAGTCAATAAAGCCCTCTAATTGAGTGCCACTGGCTGCTGTTTATTGACAAAATAAGACCTGGGAATTAGGTGTGCCTCCGTCGGGCGCTCGCGGCCTCGCCGTCCTCCCGCCTGTCGACAGCTGTCCACTTCCCATCCATCACCGGCGCAGCTCGACCCGCTGTCCGTGTCAAAGAATAGTACCGCGCTTGAAAAACAACTACTTTACCTTCCCGCCAGTGTACAGGTGGGGAGTGGGAGCATGAGCCAGAAAGAGAGAAAAGTGAACATGAAAAACGACAGACTGTAAAAATGGAAATGAGAGTTTTGCTTATTTTAAGGCCGAGTGTGTGTGTGTGTGTGTGTGTGTGTGTGTGTGTGTGTGTGTGTGTGTGTGTGTGTGTGTGTGTGTGTGTGTGTGTGTGTGTGTAGCTTCCGTCTCCATCTGTATCTCTATAATGCCCAACAGAGAGCGGCACCAACAGAAGAGCCTTCTTACAGTAGAGCACACTCTTGGTAGTTAATTAGTGTTTATGCTTCTGGACACTATCTGTCGCCTGGCAAAAGCAGAGATAAGATTCCCACTGCTAAAGCGCTCTCTACCTGCTTAATTAGAGGCCAGGCGGAGCCTCGGGCTGAGATACAAACAAAATTCCACTATCTGCCATTCAGTTGTTCAACACAAAGACTCTTATCGCCCCCCTCTTCTTTCTCCTTTCCCCAAATTAACTTCAATCACGTGATAATGGTTCGGTGGATGATTGCGTCTGCTTGTAGGCATTTACCAGTCAACTTATCTGGGTAAACATACAGTAAATCTCGGGATAAGCACATTTCAGTAATGGCTGCCAGGAGGGTGACTGAACACAGACGCCGCCAAATGTCAAAGTCTCAGCTGCGCTTCCCTCCGGTCTTTTTGCATCCTGCTCCAGTCGCTTCTTTCTCTGCTTTTCCTGCAAATCTCCAGGACCAGGTGGGAGCGATAAGGGGGTGAGATGGTAGCTCGACTGGCTGCCGGACTGGATACACCACACTCGCGGGCCCGGGCTGACAGTGATGAACGAGCCATCCGGCCTTCTGATAATTCGTCACTCACCGGCAGAGAGGGGTCCATTAATCAAAACAAGCGTGTCAGCGGCGCATTTTCTAACACTAGCCCTCCTTTCTCCTACCTCCTTCAGTCCTTAGCTGCGCCGTTTTAACCTGACATGACTAGCAGTGGGGGTGGAGAGGAACTGGACGGGCATGCGACGGGGCAGCGCAGACTCGGAGAGCTGCGGCACAGTCCGCTGAGGAATCACTGTCCTGGCACCACAGCGAGAGGAGACATGGGAGAGCTGGGAGTTAGGTAGATTGATTGATCCATTGCAGCCGTAATGCATCAGGACTTTCCCAGTGGAGAGAGGCGGTGTGCAAGATGTTTAAATCTGAGTAGAAGGGCACAAATCAGACGCACGGGGATCTCCAGAGAGGTTCCCATTACCGCTGCTATATATAACAGTAATCTTGTTAAGCTTCCATTCTGTGCGGGTCCTGTTGGGGGGGTCGGATTCAGTCGATAAGTGACCCCTCGGACTATAAATGAGATCCAGCCTTTTTTCCTCCTAGGCAGGCGTACACGAAACACAAGCGAATAAACACAACATCACACATCGCTGCATACATAAATGATCGCACACGTACACACAGTGCTGCATGTACCGGAGCTGCTGGTTTGTTTTGGTGGAGCGCCGATCCTTTTTAATGAGAATAGGGGCGTAACCTGTGTGTGCTGACATGCGCCCTTAATGACCACCATTTGGAGCCTTTTCTGTTTACCCCCTTCTTTTTAAAATAGCCTGCTTAATTAGAAATCGCTGTTTCCCGAGCAGAACAACTCAGGCTGTCGTCCTAAAAGGCCCACCCCCCCGAACAACTTCAAATATGTTGGTGCTGCTAATATTTGGTGCAGCCCCTCTGCTACGCTCCCGAATAATAAGGAAAAAAGGAAATGATATGAAAGAAATTATGTGTTGTTGTTACCGAGTGGCTTAAATCAGTTGTCTGCCATCTGTTTAGCAGTAATGGCTTCATCTTATCGTTGAATCAAACAGAATACCTGAAGATAAACAGACATGTGCGCTATGCTTTTCCAGCTGAGAGAAAAAAATAAATAAAAGCATCTAACCACAATACCATCCGAAGTAAAGTAACGTGAGGGCAGCAGATAACAAAATCACACGCCACAGCAGACATTTTGGCTCGTGGTGATATCGTGCTCAGCAGAAGTCCCAGACTGCCTCATGCCTTCGAGCCCACGTTGCCTCTGTGCTCTTGCCCCCCTTCAGCATACACCATGATTTGCCCCCCTTCCACCCCCCCCCCACACCCCCCCAAGAAAAAGCAAACCCCTCAGAGTGACTCCATCAGTCTGTGCCTGCCTATCTGCAAATGCCAGCTCATTTCTCACGCTAGGCCCCCCAGTTGGACTCTGAACGCTGCTCATTCTTATGCATCCCGTCTGCCAAACAGCACCGGGATGAGGGAAGAGCCTTAAGTTTTCCTGGACTGTATTTTCTTTATACCTGGAGATATCAGAGGTAGTCAAGGTAGTTTATGGGTGAAGTGATGGGATTGGTCTGGAGCTCTGAAGACCTGAAGAAAACGGGAAGAAAAGGGGAAGGCGAGTGATTGAGGCCCAGCAGTGTGTCGGTGGACGGGCTGGGAGAGATGATGATGAATTTTTCTCCACATTAGGGATATAAACTCCAACTTTCTGCCAGTGGTGTTCATAGCGCGGTAAACTCTCTGTCGTGTTTCTCTTCTTTTGCTCTCAAACTCCATCTCGAGTTTGTGTCACTGGCACAGCGCTGCAGCCGGCTCTCCGGCCCCACTGTAACATCCCTGAGTCACAGCTGCTTTCTCGCGCCATCTGTCCAAGTGATGCTGCTGGAGTCCCAGAGATACAGGGCCCTGCCAAGCTGCGCAAACCCAGGCCCGTCAGCTATACGATTTAGATATTAATGAGAGGAGGAACCTTAAAGTAGCAGTTGGACTCCTTTGTGTGTTGGGCTCTGCACCTCACAGGCGAGCAGAGATGTGCTGATGGAGGCTGGCGAGCCTGAACACCCTCCAAAACTAAGACTGTTAATGTTTTCGTGCTTCTGAGGTCTTTTTTTTTTTTACCCGTTCCTAGTATCTTTGTCAACATGAAACACTTGTGGATCACCGCTTGTGCACCTAAAATGGCAGTTTGAAAGTTGCAATGGCGCCAAAATGCTCAGCATTTAAAAAAAACGGTCTCTTGTTGCTTTGCATTCAGAAATTAATTCTTCTGGTGTGTGTGTGTGTGTGTGTGTGTGTGTGTGTGTGTGTGTGTGTGTGTGTGTGTGTGTGTGTGTGTGTGTGTGTGTGTGTGTGTGTGTGTGTGTGCTCTCAATATGCCCTGACTGGCAGCACAAGACAATTACAATACTATCTTATCTGGGTTTGGTTTTGTCACCACAAATCAGATTTCACAGTGAATTACATGGATTAAGGCGGCCGCTGTTGAAGGGAAAACGAGGTTTTGAGTTTTTGCCTCGTGCCAGATGCTTCCTGCCTTGTTATGGGATGCTGAAAAATGTCTCGCACTGCGGAGATAGCTACACAGGGAAAGAAAAGGAGAGAAAAAAAATGTTGGAAACGAGTAAACAAGGTCTTATAAATGGTCTCTCTCACCCCATAACACTTTTTCCGAGCAGCAGTTCGATAATCGTACCGCTGACCACCCACTCACTGCAAATAACTGTCAACTCCATAAACAATGAACACTTTTCTGAGGATAGGCAGAAAATACTATAACAGCTGTTGACAGCTTCTGACAACGTTCCCTGGGAAAGTAGTTCTCGTGTATCACATTTGAAAGAGCAGGGTGGGTTACACACACACACACACACACACACACACACACACACACACACACACACACACACACACACACACACACACACACACATGCATACAAGAATGTAAATCAGCTGCTCTCTGCTAATCAAGTACTCCACTCCTCTGCACGTGTTAATAAAGCTGTCCTCTTTTTAATTACAGTTCTTATATTAAGTAGCTTGTTTGTTATACTCAGAAAAACTCTACCTCACATTCGTTCACGGATGAGGCAACACATCTCCATCTTTAAAACTTAAAAGAGCCCCAAAAAAACTGCAGCACATCGGTGGATTTTACAACTTCCACTAAACAGTCGGCCCTTATCGAGCGCAGCAGCTTCAAAAAAAAAAAAAAGCTGTCCTCCTGTTAGCATGCTCAATAAGCTCAGCTGACGGGGGCATTGCATATTCATGGGAGGTTTCGCTGCCACCGAGGTTCCCGTGAAACCCCATTTTCACAACAAGGGGACTTTCATTAACAGCACTTTCCTCCGTGCTGTTCTGGAACCGTTTGGCCTTTCGTCTGTCATTTCGGCTTAATTTGTTCTGTCAGAGAAGAGGAGCGCTCATACCGGGGGCCGTGCACCTTCCACGGAGACGGCCGGCGTGTCAAAAACAAAAGAAAAACAAGGCGAGGAGAGAAGACCAAACACGACAGCCAGCCGAACTGAGGAGCACGGCGCACTCTCGAGCAGGCCGTGTCCGCATCGGTTGAGCCCCTCTGCTGCATCTCGGTTGATTGGCTGATCTGGTGAATGGGTAATCAGACCGTGCTGCCTCTCCTCAGCTCGCACTACGGCAATAAGAGGCAATGTAGCGTTTGCCCTGTGCACGCCAAATCTCCACTACTGTCTCGGTGTCAGTTAATAATGGAGGATGCTCTGCATGGCTGGTACACTAAAGATGTGGCACACTCACTCTTCTCCACGTGCCCGTCACCTTGCTCCCCCGTATCAGTCGCAAACGTATACACTTCTACACACTCAGCAATTATTCAAGTTCCAATGAAAGGTAAAGAGCGAAGAGACGTTCATTTCTTCTCTTCAGAGACACTCCACAGAACCTGCGGGCTCCAGGACCGCTGGATGTTCTTAACATCGTTAGGCAAACGCTATAATTAAACTAATGTTTCCCTGAATATTTATTTTCAGGACCTAATTTGTTTTTTATGCTCTGAAGCTTGTGTGGAATTATTAATTCATGCCCACTTAGTGAAAAACATTTTGCCATGGCTACGATGTCACCTCCCAACGCACACCTAGCGTTCGTGTTTTTAATAAAAATGCACCGAGCTGTGTCACTTTTTTTTTTTTTTTTTTTTTTTGCTGTCGTCCTCACGCGGGAGAGAACTGTTAGACAGATCCGCCTCGGGTAAATCTGGTCAACATTGTTCCTGCGTCTAATCTGCTTGGCAATGCGACTCGGTTTGCCACCTGAAAGACGGGGGAGCGCGACATGTCTCGGCTGGTAGGCGCAGCGGGACCGCTCAGGCCCGTGTCCCACTTATCCGTCGAGTGTTTCTTCCCACGCGTCGTCCTCTGCAAACAAGGCCCCGTCACTGCCGATCTGCTAAAAACAAACCGTAATTGCACAAATCCGAACTTGCCGCGCTTGGCAAGTGAGCGCCGAAAACACTTGGCTTATCACGTCAGTCTGTCAGTCTTCATGTGGCTTGTCCCGTTTCTCTCCTGCACACCCTCTCCTACACACTCTCTGCCTGTATCATTACCACCGGCTCTGCTGTGACACTGCGGGGCCTATGACACCTTTTAATATCTGAGTGGAGTTTTGTGGAGGTGGGGTGGTGGTGGGGATGGGGGAGGGAGGATGGGGGAGGGGGTGGGGGAACAAAGCTGAGACCAGAGTTAGAGAGAGAGAGAATTCATTATTCAGGCCCTTCTGCTGCCTGCTCCAGCGACCGCCTCGCACATTCCATCTCTCAGCCTGTGAAATAGAGACCATGCCTTTCCTGCACATCTACTGTGACCCCATTACACCGCCACATATACAACCCTCTGATGAGAGCGGCTGCTCGGGCTCTGCCATTCGAACGAGAAAAAAAACTTGTGTTACAATTTACCACCTTATATACACACACACACACACACACACACACACACACACACACACACACACACACACACACACACACACACAGTACAAAGCCACCTGCTTACCTATCTATTCTTTGTCCCGGGCCTCTTTCCTCACGCCGGCCGAGACTCCAAAGGAATATACATATATTGCCAACGTACATATTCCAAACCCCCCCCACCCATAGTGAAACAGATACTGAAGGAGAGAGAAGGAGGAGAAGGAGAACGTTGTTTAGTTGCATTTACAGGGCAGGCACGTAGTTTTCCTTTGTTCTTTATGTTAGAAACACAACACTCTCCGGGGTGATCGAGTCCATCTTCACTTACTGCAAAGACACCCAACGCACCATTAAGTCAAACTACTGTTTTAATATCTGCATTGGATGCATCGCGCATGCTGGACTTCACTTGTAGCCACAAATATGTCGTTAGGTCTGCAGACCGTCTCCTCAGTAAAGTCCTGGATTGAGAAGTCTTCTAACAAATCCTTTCCACTCACTGTGGTTGGGAAAATTATTTTTTTTAAAAAGGGGAACTTGCGAGTGACTTAAATACCATGAAAGTACATAAAATAACAGGGGAAGAGTTATTCACGCAGGCCAAAAGGGAAAGTCCGAATGGAGTAATGATTGCTATTATTGAAAGGGATAATTATCTTATGGGAGCAATTCTTCTTCATAATCTTAATTATCATTTAAAGTGTTAGATCTTTAGAGGTTAAGTGAGTAAGGTGCACATACACTTATATTACACATGATTACATTTATTACTGCCACTATAGTGTCAAATATTAAATACTGTAATTAGTACACAATAAAGACACCAAAGGGAGGATGGGGAATATGACTACAAAGCTATGGCGAGTGGATAAATCAGTAGCCTAGTTTTAAATCTCTATTGGACACAGATGAAATGACTGCTCCCCTGAGCAGCAGCGAGTCAAATAACAGACACAATGGCCTTTTTGCAAATCGGCAATCAAAGTTATTGATCGTGAAAAGCACCCGAGTTTAAGCCCATCGAGGGGTTTGTGAGAACACTTGAGAAGTCTTCTGTTTATTTTGCAGAGTTGGGTACAAATGCAAAAAAAAAAAAAAAGCTCCTGATGAAGTTATGATGCACTGATGAAATCAGACTGCTGCAGTTTGGAGGTGATGAATGAGTGAGTCAGGGTTCTGGACAGGGTTCAACAGAGCAGAGCTGCATGCTGGAGCTCTCAAATCGCACCTTTTTTGTTTTGTTTTTCTTTCTTTTCTCCTCCGTGTTTAAACCCAGGAAGGAAACTTCAGAATGTTTCAGTCTGACCGGCCAGAAGGTGCCTCCCGGCCAATCAACTTTAAGGAGAGTTTCTAGTCTGTGTCACAGGGGCATAAACATGTTGTGCAGCAAGTCTTGGTTGTCCTTGTTTTCTCTCTCTGCTGCTTGTATGCTGGTTTTCCTTGTGACCTACTTCAGTTCTTTGTAGTATTTAAGTCCCACAAATCAGATTTCACACAAAGATTAAAAGCTGGTGCCTTAAAGTTCAATGACAGGTTTCTTAGTTTATGATAACAAAGTGAGCTGACATTCCAGGTTGCTGGCTCTTAAATGCCAAGGTGCTTGATGGGTCAAAGGTCGCAGGGTTTGTATCTTGGTCTCGGTTAAGCCAAGCTGGAAATGAAGTTATTTCAGACCACTTTTAATAAGAAGTATGAACGTCTCACTGATGTATTGTTGGATGGCATTTCTAGGTCGGGAGAGCTGACGACTGCTGGTTTTGCAAACAAAACATCCTCATTTTTTTGTATCTACTATAACATAGGTCTCTGCATAAGCCTGTATTTGACTGTTTATTTTATACAGTAGGCATATTTGGGGTACTACATCGTCGTTACAGCCGGCTTCAGAAACCAGAATCTAAGAGACCTAAATCCAAAACACCACATAATAACTGTGCAAAACATCTTCCTTGCACAACAGCTTCACTGAAGGCAATCTCAACCGTCACTCAAAAACGTGCAGCCCAGAACATTAGACTTGGCACCTGATAGTTAAGAATAATAATAGTTAACGCTAAGTTGTCTTTTAGTTCCTTCCAAATGGCAGATTGCTGCTCAGCGGTTCATTCTGTACCCTTTAATAATAGGTGGCCATCAGTTAAAATTACCCCAGTACGAATTCTTTTAAAATTTTCCAGAATTTGACCTCTTTATTCACCAACTCACTTTTTTTACACAGTATACTTAGCTGCCAGTTCCTTAGAATGATTGTTAGTCATTTAAACATTTTACGTATAGAATGGACAGCACAGGGTGATTAGAAGTTAATTTGTTCATAAACAAGTTGACCTCTTGGCTGGAGGAAAGGTGTTTTTGCAGATTGAATATTTGGACTTCTGCCAAACCTGCTGTTCTATAATGAAAAAAAAAAAAAAAAACCAGAAAGGAACAGACGGATGTTTGGGTGTTTTCTGAGCCGACTGGTGGAAGCAGTCGCCGGAGGTGTGTGTTCGTGCCAGAGGCTTCAGAGTGGACAGCGGGTCAGGGAGAGTGGCATTGTGTCCTTCATATGCAGATTGTATGGAAATCACACCCTCTCTCTCTCAGTTCAGGTTTTGTTTAAAATGCCAAAGCTTTATTTGAAATGCCAGAACCTAAAGTTACTATCCTGTCCCTATTTATCCTGTCTGTAAACCACGTCCCTGTAAGGCAGCAGTTTGTACTCTACTTTGAGAGGAGAGTTCAACAAAATTGGATGCTGTAAAACAGGGAATAAGATTGTGTTTGTGTGTCATTGAAAATAACGGATTATTGAGAAAAAAAAAACCTGTCGTACGTCAAATAACATATTTCCTTTTCTTGTGCAATGTTGAGAATTTCAAAATGACCTTTAAATGAAAAGGCAAGATATGTTGTTTTTTTTGTATTACTTTAACCGAAGTTACTGCACACAGTGTCTCCATTTGGTGTGGCCCTGGCAGCTCAGGTGGGTCATGTGGAATACTAAACAGCCCTCTTTGCCTCGCGAGGCTTAATCTATGGAGCTGTCAGGAGCGGGAGGAGGATTCAGCAACTGGTCAAAAGAGGGGAAAATTTATGTAAGCCTCGCTCAGACACACACGTGCGCTGCATCTGTGTGTTAGCACACCATCCGGCACCAGAATGTTATTAAGCTTCACAGGTGGTAGCGAGGAAGAGAGCAAGATGCTAATCACTCTTCCTGCTCCCCCGGTCAGTTTCAGCTATGCTGCAGCCGTGTTAAGATGGATGCGGGCCACGTACACGTGAATCTTTAGCATGAAATGCAACTAGAATAGAATACGTGGAGTGGTTTGTACTTTCTTTGTCTTTATGAGGGCCAGTTTAAGTTTTAGACCTTGAGAGCAAGGACATTTTGGGAGTGAGAATATTTGGCCATTTCCTTCAAGGGCTGTCAGCAGTGTAAGGATTGAAAAGTGGCCAATGGGATGCAGCTCTTGGTTCGGTGGCATATGCCGCTTCCAACAGTGGTATGCTGATGCTCTCAAATAAAATATTCAATCAACATCTAAAGCTTACCAGCAGCAGATGCTGAGAGATACTGTTGGGCCACTCTTGGTGGGCAATTAGGTTTTCATATAATTATGCAAAACTGATGCCAATGAACACATTTTAAGACAATTTATAGTATGTGTATGTATATATACATCTACCCATCCGCACATTATCTATATGCGCTTTATCCTGTACATGGTCACAGGGGGGCATGGAGTCTATCGTAGCTGACGGCAAAGGAGGGCTGCACCCTGGACTAGTTGTCAGTCCATCATTGGGCCGACACAGAAAGACAGACAACCATTCACACATTCACACCTACGGCCAAGTTAGAATCACCAATTAACCCAGCAAACATGTCTTTGGACGGTGGGAGGAAGCTGGAGGACCCAAAGAAAACGCATGCACGCTGTATTGTACATAAATACTGTACACTGACATCTACCTTTTGTTGGGTGACATCCTTGTGAAAGGTCTGGTGGTAAAGTTGTTCCATAAACTTTACAATACAGCAACAGCTTTGACTCATATTTAACTGTGTATTGTTTATCATTTACAAGGAAGGCATATGCCGTTTGTCACCGACCTACCACTGTGACCTTCTGCTGTAATGTCTACCACATGAATTCAAATAAGTTTGCAAGTATTATATTCGAAGTAGTCTTAAAGTTGGCATTAAATTTGGATGCTTAAGTCTGATCCAGCCAAAAGCGCCATACAGTATCACCTGCCGTTGGAAAGTGGTTGTTGTGATGGAATACCAGCAACATACCATCCAAGAACAGCAGCAAGCCACTGTGGGAATTGGCCAGTACGTAATCCCCGCATTTCTACAAGCTGTTTGAGGAGTCAGAAATGGTTTTAGGGGTTCAGGTTAGCATTAGGTTTGTTTAGGTTTATAAGTGAGCGTTGTTATTATGTCAGCGACGGCTCTCACAAAGATAGAAGTACATAAGCATAGCATAAGCCTATAATTGTGCTTCTCTCTGCTGTGATCTATATGCATCTCTACCAAGTCTGAATGTGACTCCAAATCCAAATACCATTTTTTTGTTCTCTCTGTCTGTTGTTGTTCCCTGAGGGGTTTTTCTCTGATCACAGCCAGGAGTGGGTTTTGGTACACCTTCATTAGAGATGGATATTATGCACAAGGTAAGCACTGTGAATAAACAGGCTAAATTCAGTATCATCCAACATTGAAAATTCCGCCTGCAGGTCTACACTGTTCTGTGTGTTCAGAATATTTCCCGTTTCTGCCCTAGAGAAATGGATGGCCAGCAAATATAGGTTTGTCAAGAAAAAAAATTAGTTTACCAAGAACGCAGTGTTTAAATAAACCTGACTTCTGGACGTTTCACTCGGAGCACAATATATTCAGTTCCATTCCTGCAGCAGGATAATGAAAAATTGGACAGCCTAAATTAAAATTTTGTAATTTAACTGTGATTCCTTTAAATATTTGATGAGATTGTGAGCTGAAGGCTGAGGTGAAGAAAGCACAGTGTTGGTCTCTGGGTCAGCGCAGTCTCGGTAGGTGAACCTGGCATCTGGTAATAATCTCAAACCGAGTTAGGCTCAGAGGGTTTTAAGTGATGAGCAGCAGCAGCGCATATTACCCGAACCATGAGACCCGAGTTTATCAATTCAAACTTGCCATAAAATGCCATGTATTGTTGGTCACTCCTTTTAAAAGAAAGATTTAGATGAACAGAAGTGAATTTTTAGGGAGTTAGGGACTTAAATATAACAAGCTTGCTGGTAATTGTTCGACTCTTTGTTTTGAATTAATGAGCCCAATTAATGCAATAAGCAATGTGTCAAGACACCTCGTCTTTGTTTTCCAGCAGCTGTGGTTCATCCATTGTTTGCTACTTTGCCTGCCAGCCATCATTAACTATCTAGCAAGTCGAGGATGGAAATAAATTGTCATTTTGTACCTGCAACCAGTGCAATGGGGAGCCACAGTGTTCCTCGCCCATATAACACCCGGCCTGCTCCTGTCTTCAGCCGTAGAAGATGTTGGGACACATTTCACCGCTTACTTCCTGTTACCAGAAGGTCCAAAGCCACATCATTTTATGAAGGAGGCAGACATTACATACAACCATCTTCTTCAAACTGAACCACATGGATTTCCAAACAATCACAGCTAAAATAACCTCCAACAGCTGCAACTGCTAAATTGATGTCTTCTGCATATACTGCTCTGTTTTGTGTGTGAAAATCATATGTTGTGTCTTTGGGGGGGGGGGGGGGTTAACCTTCAGGAATATGCAAACGCTGTAGTGAATAATAATTGCTGGAAGTCATGTGTGGTAGAGTTTAGAATCAATCATGGCAACCTGCTTAATGCAGAGAAGCAAGAGAGGGGAAATATTTCTTGTCGGCGAACCCCTCTGCTGTTTGATATGAGCATGGCATAGAGGCATATCAGTTGCTCGTTGAGTGACAGCATACAGCGATCTCATGTTTGCAGAAGATGGCTGACTGCAGCTGCAGGTCCGGTGAGACTCCCCGTGTGAGCTGCATCGTTTCCATTATAGTGAATAGAAGAGAGTCAATCAAATCTCAACTGTCGGAGGACTCTCTGCAGAGTTCTTCTGATGGAGGCTTGCTGTGTTGATTGGATCAATTAAGCAAACATACAGTATTTATCAGGAGACCAAAGCTTGAAGATACAATAAAATCATCTGCAGCGGTAGTATATGCCAGTTGAATGGCTGCTCAGAGGCAACAGATAAAACTCAGAAAAATCAAGTGACAGTTTAATGAGATTTATAAGGTAGCTGGCTGATATATAAAACAGGGTTTTACTAAAATTTGTATTCAGACTGTACATCTCAAAGAAATTTACATTGCCTTTACTTATTCAGATTTTCTCAAAAGAAAACCTTAAAACCAGCAATTTATTAGCCCAACAGTCTTTCCACTTATATGACAGTAAAGTCTGCCAGCTCGACACAAGACTGTTAGCTCTGCGTTGCAGTCCTGAAACCGCCACATCTTCAATGCTTATCGCTAGCGTTGGTGAGCTTCAGTGCAAGTGACACCGCGTTTAAACAGCATGACTCATCGTCGCCGCACCGTAATGGGAGCGTTTATGCGAGACGTTCGCCGGCCACAGCGTCGCCTCTGATGTCGACACTGTAAAGAAAGTCTACCAGAGAGCTGCTGCACATGTGCCGTTCCCACCTTCGTGTATAGAGTTGCTTTTCACCTTTCTTTTTCCAATCATTACCACTTCTGTTGCCTTTAAAAAAAAAAAGAGAGAAAAATAACTATCTCTTGCGCATCACTGATTTAGCAGACTCCGTAATCTTCAGCTCGAAGAAAGGTGGGAGCGTATGATGGCAGATGAAACATAGCTGAACAACAGTGAGGAGAGACTCATCCCTCCTCGTTCCCCATGCTGCAGGCATGTCTTTCTTCACAATTGCTTGTCATGTGCCAGCACGAGTTGCTCAGTCAGTCACTCCCCCGCCCCTCGTCCATTTTTAGTCATTCCTAGTTAACACTTATTGTACAGTAAGTCCTCTCTGCCTTTTACAGGATGTGTTACAGTGACGGCAGCGCAGCAGCAGTGGTGTGATATATGCAGGGCCACGCTCAGAATATCATCTCTAAAGCATGGCAACTGACGACATTACTCTTCTTGTTTGTTCATTCTTTTGCTCGTGCACAGTGTCTCTCCCTTCCTCCTCCTTTTTTTTGTTTTTTTTGTTCTCTGTATCACGTTTGCTCCTCTGTCATCCTGTCAAACACTGTCTTTGCTGTCGTCTCTCACTTTTTTACATGTCTCCTTTGGATTTGTCCAGGCTCAACAGGTGGTGGACCGTCTTAATGAGCAGCACTGTCGACTTTGTGAAAAGGTGAAGCCTGATTTAATGAGCCCTTACCATATCTTTTTCCCCATAAAAAAAAAAAAAGAAAGCCCCTTGTCGATCCATTTTACATGCAATTATATCATGTAATGATATATGTAATCAGTCTAATATGTATTTCATCGGGGGTAATTTAAAAGGTTACAGCAGCTTTTTTTTTTCTGTGTTGAAAAAAAGGTGTTATAAAAAAATGCATTTATGAATGTTAAATAAACAGCAGAGGTTATAAGTAAGTGGTATTTCAGTTGCAGTATTTATGCGAAGAGTGGATCCATACTTATATTTCTATTGGCACACTTAGGTGAAACAGATCATTAGGAAAATGTAGAATACGTACAGTGTGAATCTTTGGTATCAAGGCTTCGACACATCACTCCTCACAAGGAAACATGAAGCTTAAGGTTCGACACATCACTCCTCACAAGGAAACATGAAGCTTAAGGTTCGACACATCACTCCTCACAAGGAAACATGAAGCTTAAGGTTCGACACATCACTCCTCACAAGGAAACATGAAGCTTAAGGGTTGTTTTTGAAAAGGATTTTATCTTACAACGAGCAGTCCTCATAAATAATGCTTAACTACAAGTTCTTACAGAACTATATAAAAAAAAAACACTGTTGAGAGGGATGACATCATATTTCATTAATTAACCAGAGTCAGTCTTTCTCTAGACTGCAACTAACTTTCTCAGAGTTAAAAACTTTGGGAAAACCTCCAAGACCATAAACTTTGGACTCCGAGAGTTCACAGTGACATGCCCTATTATTCTCTGGAGTTTCTCTGAATTCACCCAGGCTTACTTTTAGCCTTAGGATGTTTGGAGACTATTGCCCCAGCTCGGAGGCGAATGGGGAACAATAATACTCGCCCCTCCGCCCCAAAACCCAAAAATTAGATCAAGAGTCCAGTGCCAGGCACTGCATGCCAGCGCAGTACTGAATGCCATGTGGTCAATTTCCTAGGACAAGTGTCCTATAGCAGCAAGGCACCTCAAACCACGAGGGGAACACGCTATCTATTGAAATGAGATGGATGAATCTAAACGCAACACGCCTGATATGCACCAGCAGTCTGAGACACTCAGCTATGCAGCAAATAATTACGGTTAATTGCTTGAGACAGACAATCTATTTTTATCAACCCTTATTTCACAGCATGATTGCAGGTGATGAGCAATACATGGATGTAAACGTGACATGGCAGAGTGTGGCTGGATATATCAGCGGTATGAAGCATAGAAAATGACATCAGGATTTAACTGATATGAAGAAAAAAACTAGTATTATTAAGAGGGCATTATAGGTAAAAGAATAATTAGTGTGTGCTATTCAAAAATATGTACGAGTGCATATCCAGTATCACCAGTGATTCTTTGTATAAAGCATCATAAAGCATTTGGCAGACAAACTAGGAATTTGCTCAGCCCCCACAAAAATTGAATTCCTGATTAACAGCACTTACACTTGGAAGGTACCTGAGAGCAGCATAAGAGCAGAAACTAATCTTAAAGAAATACCCACGAGCAGATTGGCATGAAAGCAGCCGGAGCAACAGCAGCCTCCAGGGTGCACGCAGAGCAGAAATAAGATTTAAAAAGGCAGAGCTTTACATTTTATTAATACAAAAATGCAGGTCCCACAAGTTGTAGAGCCAAATTAACGTTGAACCTGACAAATAATTTGATAATCTGAAGGGGTTAAACAGCATTTTATCTGGTATGATTCCGGTATCCAGCTACACAATGTACCTTTATAATGTTTCTGATTACACATTTATTTTGCACCTGCATATGCGAGCAGCCTACAGTACTCTTCAAACTCTGTGGAACAGCAGGCTGATATGGCAGTAAGTCGCTTTTAAAAAGGGAGAATAAATATGTCAGTGAGCTTGTGAAAAAGTGACGGCAGCTTTGGCCACAGCTTTCAGGTGAGTGGTATTTTAAGAGGTATGAGGCAAAACAATGAGCACAATGAGTGTTGACAACTTAAACAGTCCACCATGATTACAAAGGCGTGTTGGATATATGTTGCAATAACAGAGGTAAAGGGCAGGGTGGCCTGAAGAAGCTGACAAACAAATATTAAAAGATGTAGCTTCCCAAGAATCATGGTATGGATTGATGACCTTTCCTTCATCAGTGTACCAGGAACCATTTATGTCTTAGCTTGAACTCTAATCATCTGAGTGCTTTTGGCAAAGATAAAGCTCTATTCACCCTTCTGGCCAATTCCCTGAAAGCATTCAAAATTAATTCCATCAATTCACCTCGGACTAATAAGTGATGAAATTGTTTTGTTGGTCTGTGAGGCTCTTTTTAAAAGGTCAGTCAGGCTCTGGAGACTGTAAGCAACGTGTAGTAGTCAAAACTGTGCAGCCAATGTCTTTCTAGTTTCGCCAGAGATAAAAACTCTCTGTTCTTTTTCTGTGCCCACCGCAGAAACGCCTTCAGAGAAAGGTCCACAGAATTCTTCACAGGTGGAAATGTGATAGTGCTTTTTGCTTCCAGCCGCAACACAGACTTGCCAGAACAGAGCGCAGAGCGGCACAGAAAAGACATAAAGCCTGAGCAAAGAGAGATTAGCCAGACATTATACGGCTGCCGTCGCTTTATTCCTCATCAATCTGAGAGTTTAAGTTGCAGCACGATGTAAAGCAGAGAGTAGGTAGTGACGGCAGAGTCTGTAAATGGGAGATTTAAACTGCGAGGATGATTCTTTGCACCTATTTAATCAAGTGATCTCTGAAGGCAAACTCATTTGGTACTCCTGTGTGCTCTTTTTATTGTAATTAGAGCAATCCAAACAAGAATGTGTGCTGATGCTGCAGACATCCAGCAGCACACGACTTTCTTTGTTTTAAAATGTCAAAACTGTGTGCATTAAAGTGGCGAGGGTCCAACGCCTCAGCACAAGAGCAAGAGTCTGTGTGCAGACGCCTTTCTCATGAACGTCATTTAAAATATTTTAAAGAAGCTCTTGTTAGGTCTACATACTCACGGCTCTTTAGAGCTGTACGTTGTCACAGTGATGCTTTACTGCTGCTGACAATAACAATATTACCACGCTAACAGTTTGTAGGTATGTTTGCCATGTTAATCGTCTGAAGGGTTGTTGGCATGCTAACATTTACTAATTGGTACTGAAGACAAAGTGAAGCTGGTGGGTATTGAGAGTCAAGCGATTAACAAAATCAGTTGGCTAAAATTGCTGGGCACGACAACGGACTGTAGAACATTTCATGGCAATCTGTTCAAAAAAACGAACGAACGGAGCGGAGTATCGTGGTGTGCATGGAGCAAGGGGGAAGCTATAACCTTTGTGAGAAAGTATTTCAAGTTAGGTCGATTGATCAACACCAGCACCTGAGTTACACACATTTATGTGACCACTGGCACGTGCGCAAATTGAAATTTTACCATCAACCTGAGCAAAGAGCGCACATCAAATTTTCATTGCCCCCTTGTACTTCCGTGAGGACCAACGTGGTCGCCCAAACAGCAGACTGTCATCCCTGAAGCCATGCCACTATGGTGGCTGAAAATGACACTGCGCTCCAATGTGTTTTTGCTACAATATAACATCATATGGTATTTGGTTATTATATTATTGAAGCCAAATTTTACATTCATTGGTATTCTGCACAAATAACAAACAAGCTGATCTGTGTGAAACAAACCGTGAAGCCTGGTTCTTTCTGAACAACTGGAAATCAACCGTTTTGTATAGTTCTGTGCCATTCTGCAGATATTTACAGAAAACCATTATCCTTCGTTCTCCAAAAACCTCTTTTTATTTTTATGCAGTCAGTTTTCTGGTAATTATTGTGGTCTTCTCTTTATGCTTTTGGGCCAATCTTTCAGCAGTAGGTAAAAAGTGACCTCCTTTGAGCTTCTTGCCAGGTAAAAGCTTAAATTTGTGTTTTGCATTGTGTAATCCTTAGATTATTTGGTAATGGGACTGGCCTTTGGCTGCCTGCATTGCACAACTCCAAAGCAATGGTTTTGTGAAAATAAACGGAGCAATGGAAAAATAAACATATGGACAGCTCATACTGGTGCGAGACTGACACGAATCAGTGGGGAACGGCAGATGATGCTGGATGTGTCATATCTAAAAAGAGCCAATTAATTTTCTTCCTGCTATAGGTGTTTCTCATTATTCAGATTTTTGTCTCTTGGACTGGATTAATGCATGGTTTTGTGCTTCATGTACCAGGTGGTCATGTGGGCTCCACCTGCTGTTGTGTGACTGGGTGACAGCCACCCACGCTTCACCACAACAGTCATTGACATCAAAACACAAAGAGGAGTCACAATCACCAGCCAGTGAAACATTATATAAAGTGGATCCCTCATTATTTTGTGGTTAATGCGACGGAAATATCATCGACTGATCGTAATATTACGCCACCAGGAAGGGTGTCTAGTTGTGGTGACCACACCGCTCCTATTGCTAACTACTACCCACTATGACTCAGATGAGGTGAGCCAGCATACTGCAGACTACCTATTCCAATGATTTATATATATATATATTTGCAACAACTGTTGTTGCGACTATATATAGTTGCAACAATCCCAATTTTAAATGGACAAAGAGTCTTTTTCACACACACATGCTTCACCTCCACTGCTACAACTCCATCCACGGAGAAACACTGACTTAGACCATTTTTAATGTGTTTGCTTTATTCTCAAAAGTAATGAAGGAAGAAGTCATGCAAGGAAATGCTAATTAGTTTGTGATATGTCATGTGTGAGGGGCGTCTGGGTGATGAGGTCACTGGTCACGCGAGGTCACTTCCTAATCAAATTTGCATTTCCCAGCATGCTTTGTAACTTTTGAGAATAAGGCAAACAAATTATGTAAATCTAAATGATGGGTAGAAATATATATTTTTTTTATATAAAAGTTTTGGAACATTTCAAAGACAAATGAAATAGTCCACAACTCAAAACCATAAGTGTACAAGGTAGGAATGTGGTATATATACCTATTTCTTTCTCACACGTCACTGAAGTCTTAGCAAATACATCTAGGCTATCTAATCCTGCCAGGCGAGAGAACTACATGTTCCCTGGCTCTGCTGATATACCATCGTGTGCTATTTAAATAGGCTGCTAACGACTACTTTAAAAGCAAAATGGGAGAGATTTATTTCCTGTTGTTTGCCACGTGTGGTTATCAGATAGACAAAAGTGATGGAATAATTGTAATGTCATCATATGTAACGTGTGAGTAACATGACACAAAGGGAGAAAGAAAGATGTCTAAATATATAAATACCAGTCACAGCAGGAGCACATTCATGTGCTGGCTGTGAAATGATGATATACAGTGCTGTATGAAAACACAACTGTGTCAACTGGGTCACACGGGGTTTATCTGCCTTCGCACAGTCACTCACTTCAGAAATGAAAGGTCAAAAGATACTGTCGGCTAGTTTGTTTTTAATACAGTATTCGGTCTTTTTTTTTGCCAATGCAAACTTACTGAGTCAACACGGGTTGACCCCTGGACGTGACGGTTCAGATACAACCTGGGTCACAACCGGGGTGAGATGCATAACAATTATTTCACAGGCTGGAAATTAGCACGGCGGACAAGCTATTTTTATAAAGATGAATGGAAACATTTCTAATGTTAATGGCAAATAATTGTGGTCAGCTCAAATAATTTGGATCAGGCAGTTATGTAATTTTATAGTTATCTGAAACAAAATTTGAGTTACTCTCTCTTTCGGTTGTACCTTTTCGGTTGTTGGGTGACTCGGCTTCATTTTGTCTTCTACATTATTGTGGGGAATATAATGTCAAGGCAAATGCTGACTAGATTTATGAAATATAGACTAAAGTTGTATTTAGCACTTTAAAATTTAAAAAAAAATCCGTAAATCGCAAAGAGAGAAACTATTATGCTTATTATTCTTTAAATTACAGTTAAAAAAAAAAAAAAAAAAAAAAAAAGGAGAGCACGTCATTCACAGTGAGGTGTAAATGGTGTACATTGAAGAGCCAACCGATGGAGCTAAAAGGATGTGTGAGCCTAAATCGGTGGTTAATCTTGTTACCATAGTAGGGTACTGTATGCGAGAACAAGATGTGGGCGAGAGTCTCTCAGTGAGAGTCGAGTCTGTGTCATCTGTAACTCCACGCAACAGTAACAGTCGGCCTTAGTCCACTCAGGTGCAGATTCCCCAGGGCCAGAATTCCTTAGAGAGAGAAAATTGTGGGGATAGCTATGACTGAGCGGCGTAGTGGCAGCTCCACCTCAAACACCCCATTCCAAACTCAATTACCACACATCTGCACGCCCGCCGCCAGTCCTGGCAATCCCAGGAAACGCTGGGATGAGCTGCCAGAAAAAAAAAAAGAGCTTTATCTTTGGCTGCTCAAGTAGCAGAACCTCAGGGTTTGAGTTTGAGCACTGGGACTGAGACTGCAAATGAGGTCTGTCACATCAGAATGTGCAGCTTTTCATAGCTCTAAAATGTCCTAAATCCAGGGAGAATAGAGAAAATGCAAGCTTGATTTTGAAAGCTTGCAAAGGGAGATGCAGTTTAGGGATGGCAATATGAGCCCAGCAGGATGTTCCTAACATTCTCTCATCGCGCAGGGTGGACGAAGAGAAAAATAGTTTTGCTTAAAATGCTAATGCTGACTTGTTTTTTTGTAAAAAAAAAAAAAAAAAATGTTTGGACCTCTCTACAGGCTGCAGAGGAAGCGAAACATGCAGCGCTGTCATTGGAAAATGTATAGCTTGAAACATAAATAGAGGTGCCATGTTGCCTGACTAATTTAGACCCTTAATGTCAAGAGAAACTGTGTCCATTAAACCGTTTTCCTTCGTACAGAACGGCTCTGTCTTTTCCTTTATAGCTCTTTGTATTAACCTAATTAAAAAGCTGCTAATTAGGTTTCCCTTTCAGGAGGTGCCTTTGTGTGTCAACATCCCTTCATTAATACAGTCAACAAGTGTTTGGACATGGTGATGGTATGTGTGTGTGTGTGTGTGTGTGTGTGTGTGTGTGTGTGTGTGTGTGTGTGTGTGTGTGTGTGTGTGTGTGTGTGTGTGTGTGTGTGTGTGTGTGTGTGTGTGTGTGTGTGTTGGGTGGAGGAAAGATGGTGGGGGGGAGGTATGGGGTGTGTGTGTGTGTGTGTGTGTGTGTGTGTGTGTGTGTGTGTGTGTATGTGTGTGTGTGTTGGGGTGGAGGAAAGATGGTGGGGGGGAGGTATGGGGTGTGTGTGTGTGTGTGTGTGTGTGTGTGTGTGTGTGTGTGTGTGTGTGTGTGTGTGTGTGTGTGTGTGTGTGTGTGTGGGAGGGGGGGATCTTATCTCCCATGAAAGTTGGAGCATTATGATGCCAGCCAGAGAGCTGTTTAATTACCTTCTCTCTTTCTGCCCCATTGATTTACATTGTGAGCCCTTTAATTATACAATTCATCACCTTTTAAACATGAAAAACGGTGTAAATGCGCGCTAATTAAACCTTGTCGAAAGGTTTTCTGCAAGGGCCCGCTAAATCAAGCAAATGGGTTGTGTGGCCCGCGTGTATTTATGTACATTATGTATGTATGTTGTATCGATGTCTTTTTTTTTTTCCCCTTTCTTTTTTTTTCCCCTCTTGTCATCAATTCTCCTTAATTCTCGGCAGCCAACTGATGAAGACTCGATGCGTTTGGAAGCAGGTGCCGTGAGTTAATTTCAATGCTCTCGCTCGCTACGGCCTTTTGTGTGCTTTGTTTTTGTTCGGCCTCATAATGAGGAGAAGAAGCTAATAGGGAGAGGTCCGCTCTTTCTTACCAACAATCGATGGAGAAGGAGAATTGATGACTGAAAAGAAGTATTATGATAATAGTTAATGGTTTCACACCCCTTGTTTTATTGCCGGAGCTGCTTTTGTGTAGAAGGTGCGCGTTTGTCTCCAAAGTTGCAGACATTAACTATAGTTAACGTCTTTGTTCTCTGCCTTCGTCATTTCATATGAAACTAAGGTGCGACTGAGTTCCATACATTTTTGTTACATTGTCAGCAAATTTCACTGAACACTAAAATCAGCGATGAATTAATGCAACAAAGCATTTGGCTGCGTAGCCAAAGCCTGATATATCTCATTCTTCTGTATCATACAGCTTCATTGTTGTCCAAAATCAATTCAAAATACATTTAGCCACTTCGTTTGACCGCGACAACAAGTACTTCCATCACAAAGGACATCGACCCTTTAGTTTGAGTCAATCCAATGTAAACCAAATGTGTATAAATCCATGGCTGAAAATAGTCCCCTCCAATTTATTTGAGTGATGTTTGCTTTCAGAACTATTTAAAAATGAAAATGACATTTTTTTTTTTTTTTTAAATTGTTCATTGTCATTGCTCACTTGAAGCAAAATGCACGGGGTGTGGAGGCTCTAATGAAATCTTACCTCGAACAAAACATACCTCAGACATGGAGTCATTCAAATCCATTCACCGGTGCGAGGATGATGAAAGGTTGAGAAGGAGAACCCGCCTCCCATGTTGGCAATGATGACTCTTTCTCCTTCCTGACACCTCACACTGTAAGCAGCTGTCACTGTGGCACAGAGAAATGAAACGCTGGAGTCACCGGAACAACAAACAGCACAAAACTCATAACAACAACACGTCGTGTCACTTTGTTAAGGCGCCCCGGCACCGGGGCTGCAGCACAAAAGGGTAGATGTCTCCTTGATTCAGTTTGTGCAAGTCGGAACGGGAGCAGCTCTGTGTTCTGACGTTGAAAAGCAGAGGTCAGCGGTTCAGCTGAGAGCATGTCTCGAAATAAAATTGCCATCTTTATATTCATTCTTTCTCATATGAAGACATAAGGAATACTTAATGTCTGTGGTATCGCTGAATATATTGTTTAATGTAGGTGAGAGGTCTGACCTCAGGGATGTGCCACTGTATGGAGAATGTCAATCAAGTGGCAGCAGAACCATTCCGCAAGGACTTACACACACACACACACACGCGCACACACACACACACACACACACACACACACACACACACACACACACACACACACACACACACACACACATATTTTGTCTCCAGGCTACTGCAGTGTCGTTTCAAAGTCTTTAGTTTCAGCAAAGGAAAACAGAGGCCAACAGTGCTTTTGCATAACCTTGCCTGGTGTAAAACAATTTCATAAAATTCTCCTGCATTGTTATGGTGCGCAGCTTTTATCCAAAGGCAAGTCATCAGTGAATTAATTTGGCGAAATATTTGGCGTCAGCACAGAACCGGTGGGGGGGTGGGGGCTTTTAAATGTCACCTTCTCTATATTCTGGGGATGCTGAGGCTTTTTAAATGGCACTGCATTAATGATCTGAGATTAAATGCTCAATATCAAATAGAGGCTGCTCCAATTACAGTTTGTTCAGTTTTACTGTGCTGTGGCATTCAGTTTCCCGCCACGAAAAAAACAACTCGTAAGACACACATCGCGATGGCGCCCGTTAGCAGCTGTGAAATTTTGTTCCCAAGATGATATGTGCCATTTTCCAATGAACCCCTCGCTGCAACAAAGACTTCTTTTGTGTCTTTCCCGCTCTTGATCCAACATCAGTGACCAAATTGAAATCCTCTCCTCAGCAGTGACCTGCAAATATCTGGGGACATGAGATAGGAGTGCTCACTGCCTTGAACAATGCCACAGAGTTAGGCTCTGATTCATGCTGAAAACGGATTAATTTCTCCACAAATTAACTGCTAATTCTTCTCTTATCTTTGCCCCAGACTCTCATTGAGTGAGTCGCCTTTCTCTCCTCCTCTCTCCATTTCTTGTCTTGCTCGTGGCTCTGACTTTGTTGGGCTTGGGCGTGAGCTGCGACTGCCACTCTCCTTTGGTAGCCTTTCCCAGGAGTCTGTTCCACAGAGATCAGAAGACATGTCCCACACGTCCTCATTTCCCTTTTTCTGAAAGACTTCTTTCGAGCTACTTTGCCTCCTCCCCTCCTCCCCCTCCTTAGTTGCTCAAGTATTTAACGACAGTGACCAATTCAATTACATGTGTGAAGTGCATGCCTGTCACACACGCACAAATGGTACAATAAATGTAAATATAGAACTCTGTACACAATTACATGAGGTACTTTACCACTTGGTGGGAATTGTGAGAGAGTGACCTTTGTTTTGTGATGTCCACATCACTCTTCCATGGTTGGGACTGATTATATATGTAGGGTGGCATTTCTTCGGTGTATTTATATATTTATATAATCGCAAAAGGAGAAAGACAGCCGCAAATCAAGGCCCGGCAAACACTGGATACTTCCTGTCACTGTAGTTCCAGCTTACTGCTGTGTGTGCCCTGCTTGATACCGGCCCTTTGGGCTATCAACAGCCTCCGCCGAAGACACATTTCTAACAAGGGGATACGGTGAATAGCTCGGCCAGATAACGCCCCACCATCAGATTAGCAGCACCTAGCTCGTACACGAGGATGTACCACCATGTCTGCCATTTAGCGAACTTTAGAAAGGACACCAACAAAGGACTTGAATTCATTCCAACACACCTCATCATTTATTCATGAAACGCGAGCAGAGAATTCAAAGGATTCTTTCTTTTCTTTAAAGCAGTCTTATAGAGAATGGTATATTTCTTGAGGGGCGAGTGTAGTTTATCTACCTACTGGTCCTCATTTGGCATTCTTAAGGGCTAACGGGCTAAACTAGAATGTGCTTATAGAGATGTATACGGGCATGAGCTTATGCAAGAGCATGAATATGCACATCCGCCCACATACACAGGTAAAGTGGTAAAGCCCTGGTATGCGAGCCAGCTCTTTGACACACATGCATCAGTTATACACTCACACACACACACACACATTCATTTTAAGTAAATGGGCTCATTATGCTCAGCGAGTGTTGAGATTTCCGGGCACTATCTACCAAATTTCAAAAGAAAAATCTCTGCCTGTCTTCCTGATGGTTATGAGCCCCACGGGGATTCTGGTGTCTCCATAAATACTCTGACATGACTCAGGTGAAATGTCCTTTGAAGTCAAAAGGAACCCATGCTGAGATTGACAGTGGCATTTAACTTCACTTGGCAGCTCCTTACCCTTTAATACCTTTATTAATAAGCCAAACTTATTATTCGCTCAAACACCCCTAATATTGAGATAATGTGTCACATGAGTTTTTCTAAGGAGTCATTTTTCATAATCATTGTGATAACCCTCCTTGAAAGGGGTGGCTGGGTGCACAGAGAGCGGGGGTCGGCGAGGTAGCAGCCAGGGACAGCTGTAGAACTCTATAAATGAGTATGCTAATGCTGACTGACATTTCCTTGAACAGCAATGAGGGGGAAAATGCTAGCTCTCGATTATTCTAAAAGTCAGTTTAAAGGAAGAGTGCACATCCATCTGGGAATAATATGAAAACATAGTACAGAAAGGCAGTAAAAATATAAGAAAAACAATATTTTGAGAAAATGTCATTAACTGAAATTCAGATCAAATACAGGCATATTTTTCTCTTATGCTTTGCGTCCGTGTCATAATTTCAGACTAAAAGAGACTTTACAGTTGTGTCAGAAACCTTGAGACTGTATTATAGAGTGACTTCTATTCAATGCATGCTGGTTATGTCTGCACAGTGACCTCAGAAAGATCACCCATGATATTAGAGGCAAGGAGGTTGTGCACTGCATGGAGTGCGGTGTACCGCCATTATTTGGTGGGTAAAAAAGAAAATCACTCATCATTGAACAATTTGCTTCAAGGTTTCTAAATGTGAGAGTGGTGCAGACTTACATCGGATTGACTGTTTATGAGTTTAATAACTTCCTGAGCCACTGTTGTATATGTTGCTCTGCTTACAAGACACCGTTTTGTGCACTTTTAATTCTGCACATTATGTTCATTAGTATCAGGAAAACATGCTCTTTTAATCAATGTAGATTTTTGCTTCGCATTAATACTGATATAAAGTTTATAAATTAAATCGCTTTTCAACTTCAAGGGCTTTAAACACTCTCAGCTGCTTTTGAGTCATTGAATACAACCGAGATTCATCTGTGAGATTTAGGCAACAGTCTCTCAAAATGACTTCCCGTTGTGCCTTTTTCAACAGCTGTAATATTATATATAAAATAAAGTCCCATTGCATTAAATTTACCAAAACATGAGGTAAACACCACCAACACTTTTTGGATGTGTTCTATTGATTTGGTCAAAGACGCATTAGACTCCCAGATGGCTGACCTTCAGTCATTGTAATTTCACAAGTATATACTATTTTGAATGGAAATGCTTTGAAAGCTGTAAAACTAAACTGTTGGGTGTTAGAAAGATTTAGCCCACAGCCTCCACTAGAGCTCCCGCTGAGACCAACACCAGTCGCTCTGCTTTAACAGGAGCTGTCCACTAGAAGTGGTGCTGAACTGCTGACTGGAAGACAGCAGCAAAATTCTATCACAATTTCAGTGTGTAGTTAAATCAAACTCTGTAAGTTGAAACTTGCCAGACTTTAATGTACACTGAGCAAGTTAAAGCTGAAATAATCTTTTTTTTATTTCACATAAGCATTTGATAAAATGACTACATATAATTTCCACCCAACTCTGCAGACCCTCTTAGCTCTGCAGTGTCTTGGTCCATTGGGAATTGTTTTGGCTTCCAGGCCGGCATCAAATGTATTTCCATGACTGAGATATCTGTCCATTATATTTTCAATTTAATTTAATGATTCATTCAATTAATCTGTTGGTCTATAAATATTTGAATATTTTGGAACATGTCCATCACATTGTATGTGTATTGTTATTATAATGATAAGCAGGAAGGATTATCTATATGTTGCTACCATATGTTATCATGATGAATATTGTAGAAAGTCTTCGAGAAGAAATATTTTTGAGGGTATTTCTTCCTCTTTCATTATTTTTGGAGACCGGTAATACCAAGCCAGGCCATTTTGTTCTTACATGAGTTGAGTGCCGCAAAGAGATTTTTTTCCTCCCCTTGAGTCGATGATTAAAAAGCTTCTCGTATGTTATTTCAATTGGAGTGCAGACTATTCATCTGGTTGACAGAAAGTTGTGCATATTCTATATCAGGCAAGTTATTAATCCTCATGTCATGCTTCTAGATTAGGGTCAGCAGAATTGATTTCTTCTGCAGAGGTTAGCATGAGAAACAAGAAACAGAGACGGGGCGACCAGGAGAAAAGATGAAAGCACAACAGCTATCATTTTTCACAGTCACATATCTCTGAAAGTCATACACATACATATATTCATACACATGCATTTATGCATATAATGTATGACTATAAGCAATGAGGTCATCATTCACTACATGAAAAACAATTATTGGCTATTTCACGGTTCTGATTCATATGATATCCATCAATAAATTTCAGTAAAAGGAAGGCTGAGGACGAGGTCAGGGTGGCTTTCATTTGTTTTGATGTTTCAAATATTAATTCTTTGTTCTCCAGATGAAAGTGAAATTGATCAAATTTTCTTTTGCCTTTATCACAAATTCAAGTGTCTCATATATGAGTGGTGACACTTGATTTTTTTTCTTCTAAGATAGCATTGAGTGATGTTGTATATAGAAATATCAAGGTGCAGATGTCTTTGCATAATAGCCACTTCATAACTTTTCATAGCGAAAAAGGTTGAGGTTTTATTTTGCAGAAAAGGAGAACTTTAAAGAAAAGATGGATAATTTACTGAAACATTTTGAAGAGTATGCTTATACAGCACCACAGGCTACTACAGAGAATACTGTCAGTACTGAGCTTTCAGATTTCTACTGTGAATTTTGATTATATTATTGCACAAGTACAGTTACTCAGACAATAAAATGCAGTTTGTTTCAGTCGTGAAAAGCATAATACAAAGTCCAGTCACTCCCAGAAATCCTGATCTTGTAATTACAATAATTAAAGAAAGTTCAACTAATCGCCGCAATATTTGTGGGGGGATTGCAATCTTGACAAATTCACACAACTTTTCCGCATGAAGGTATTTACCAGCTCTGCTGAAGGCGTTACGACATGAAGCAAGAGTTTCCAAACTACACTTTATTTACAATGAGCAAGGCTCTTCAACCTGTCCAAAGTGTCCATATCAAAGCGAACATAAAAGTGCTAAAGATTGTTTAGGAGGGATGGTTTTGAAGTGGAGGGAGCTGCCCTTGAGGGTTTTTAAACCGAGATGTTATGGATGTCCTGCCACATGTGTCAGGGGTCAGTTTTCTGAAGTGTTCTTGAATCCTGTGGTGATTTTATTTTGGACTCTCCACATAGGCTTTTCGAAGTTGACCCTGGATGTTCAGCAGAAGAATACAGCTCATTCAGTTATTGACCTAAAGAAAATGCAATAGCTTCATCTTTTCCTATTTCAAACTAAATCAGCAGACAAAAATAAGGTATACACATAAAAATGTTAAAAAACGAACATAGTGAATGTATCACAGTGTGACGGGAGCACTGATGACTTTGAAGACGAGGTGGTTAACGGTTGAGAGGGGTGTAATGTGGACCTGCGGTTTTCTACCTGCAGGATGGGTTATCGATCAGTGCTGACTTTACACCTGATTAAACAAGACAAGGGGAGTTAACTGTGGGATGTGACAGGAAGCTGCAGCCCTACTGGCTTTGTTTGTCTTTGGTCTGGTAATGGATTTACCTGTTAGTTGGGGAGAAGGTCATTGTGTGAATTTACTTTTTTTTTGCCGCTTTTTTTCTCAGACACAAACTTTCAGTAAAAGGTTTCCCACGCAAATTACAACTGTTAGACTCATGTTGGCACAAAAGGCAGCATGCGTCACAACACACAGCTGAGTGGCAGCAGCGCAGACAGCTGAAGTATAACCATTTCAGAAATCAAAATGCCAGCGCAAGTGATTCATTGTGTCATTTGTTGACTGTAACTTCAACGTCTATCAACAGTGAGAACAGAAGTAATTATGGATTTTTTTTTTTTTTTTTTGTAAAGGTTGTTGGCTCTTTCTCTATTTGTGTTTCTGTCATCATGACATGCAAATCAAATGAAAAAGGACATGAAAATGAAAACTGTGAACCCATTAGGCTGCACTTCTCAGTAGGCCAGTTTTACTATTTGGAAGCAGTGTCAGCATATGAAAAATATATTACATCTGCCTTTATTGAATTCAAAGCAGCTGAGCTCTGGTTTGTCAAAATTCTCCCATGGTGAATGATTCAGTTAGAGTGTACACTGGCTTGCTGGCTGACTGCTTTGCGATCAGGGTGCACTTTTATTCAGATATGTAAAAAAGCTCTGAAGAGCTCTCAAGCTGAAATGGTTTTTTTTTAAGAGTTTTTTTTTCCTATATTTGCTCAAATATGTGTCTTTGATGGAGCAGCAGAAGCAGGAGATGTCTGGAACAGAGTGACATGGGGAGGGGGAGAAGAGAGGGCAGAGGTTTTCTTTAGGGAAAGACAAATGGGAATGAGGAATGGGCCGTCGAGCCCTGTGCTCAGCTAATGGATCAAGAGCTTTCCCCCGGAGTGGTCAGCCTCGCCTTTTACTGACCGCGGCGCCGCTGCACTGTAATTACCTGCTGTGAGGGGATAGCTTTTGAGAGAGGGGGCAGCATAAGAGTAGATAGAGAGGAAGTGCGTAAAGACTGACAGAGTGGAGGGCCACTTGTCAATCTCACCTGCAAGAGGATTTTCTACAGGGTTCCTCAATGGCCTGGTTCATCTGATGTGGGTTTGTGACTTATTCAATTACTCGAGTGAGTTACATGTTAAGGGGCCACTCACAGAATTATTTACATTTTAGTTTCGCAAATTACAACTTCTTTTGACCCCTCCCCTCTCACCTTGTTAGCATTTTGTAATCTCCCATAATGAGAACATCCTCTCATAAGGCCTGGTCATACCAGAGAGTTACAGAGTGATATTCATTTAAACGTCTTTGCCAAATATTTGGTTCCAGAAGCATTTTTCTTGTTTTTAATCTTATTTTTCCCAAACAAAAAAAGTGAGGACAGCATTTACATAACATTGTGACACAAAATGTTGTTTATTGACAAAGTGAAGGTTAAGCTCCTATATTTATGGCTCAGACCACCTGGTTACACTTGCTATTGGTCAATGATGCAAATTTGTATGTCAAAATATAAATTTACCTCATTCCAGCAAGCAAAACCAGTCTTATCTGACCGTTTTAAGTATTGATGTGGCCATGCCTCTGTGTCCGTCTAAAGTTTCAATATAAAACAAATTATTCTCATATAAGTGATTTGTGCTGTAATAGAAAGAAGGTCGTCTCTTTCTTTGGCTCATAAATTGCAATTTCCCGTGTCGCAGTAAAGTATAGGTTTGATTATTTTCCTGAAGACGGGTGAGTGATATTTTGACCCCACAGCGTTCATGCTTTTCGATGACCTCTGCAACTCCAACATTGTACAGTATTTCTTTGGGGAAAACAACAACTCACTCTCAGCTTTTGTTCCAAATTGTCTACATCCAACAAGCAGTAACTCGCTGTTAAAAGTGGACAATACTGCAGTGTTTCTTTAAAAAAAAAAAAAAAAAAAACTACTTCACAATGGCCATTGATAATTTTCCTTGACATGTTGTTTGATTTTTCGATGGCGGACTGAGATACTAAATGCCCAGAGAAAAGTGAGCAAAGGAAGAAAAAAATAAATATAAAGCAGAGAGAAATAAAAACCCAACTTTTCAGACTCGCACTCCCCCTCCAACACTTTCTTTCTGCCTCTCTAATGAAGGCGAAGTGAGACAGCTCCTTGGTATTCATTGAGAAAGGAGAACGCTGGGACAGGCAAGCTCGCCGCAGGCTCGGGGTTAGTGCAATTAAACGGCTGTCTCATTGGATTATTGTGAAGGTTGCCTGGGCAAAATTAATAGCAGCCAGTTCTTTTGTGCTCCCTGATCTTTGCCATCTCTTCACACACATGAGGTCATAGATGCCAGAGTGTCCAGAGGTGTGATATGAAGGGCGGGGCAGAAAGGGAGAGAGCAGTAATGGACCAATGAGCCAGAGGAATGAGAGAATTGTGAGAGGGAGGCACTCGTGTGAGTGCTAAAAAGAAAAGTAAGCCTCTGTGCTTTGTTATATCTTGGTTTCCGCTCCATGACATATTAATAGCAACTCAACATACAGCTGCTACAAGAGCAGCAAATTAAGTCTAAAGATGCTTTCACATCACAGTTAAAAGAAAAATAACCTCCTCCTCTAATGCTTTATGGGGTTGTTTTGCTTTAATGTCTGACAAAATTGGAGAGCTAATCACAAAGACTGTTCCTGTTGTACGTGAACAGAGTGCAGCACAGCGATGTGAACAGAGCCGGGCCAAGATATAACCTTTGAGTAAGTATTCAATGTTTGTTGCTTGATTACCATCGGCGCCTGAGTTACACTTGTTGTTGTGATCATTGGTGCAAGTGCATTTGCAATATTTAAATGGGCATGAGCAAAAAGAGCACATCAAATACCCTCGAAATGCTTTCGAAAATCGACAGCAACAAAGCAATGAGCTGGATGAGGTACTCTGAGTGGCATTTGTGAGGGGTTTCAACGCGTCACGGTCCAAGACGGAAGAAGGCGCTTCAGGTCAGGAGCGCCACCAGGTGAGTTTTCTTTGACATTTGTTGTGTGTCGTGAAACACACACAATCCCGGGCCCGACTCAACACGGAGTTCAACTGTGACATTCTGAGGCGTCTGAGGGAAAACACTCAGTGGCTTGGTGGAACTAAAGTTCTCCGAAGATGACAACGTACTCACTCACTGCACGTTGAAAACACACGAGCTACTCGTGTCAACAACACAATCCCCTTTTCTTTCTTTCAATCTTTGTGTTCCATAAATTGTTGACACAAAACTTGATGAGTGTGCAGGTTCAGGGCCATTGTGAAATTGCAGATGCGCGCACCAAAAATGCACGTAATAAACACATGTTGATATTGAACAAGCAAAGTCACTTGGAATACTTACGCTGAAGGTTACAGCTTCCTCCTGAACCGTGCACATCACAGTGCTGCATATCTGTTCGTGCATTATATAAAAAGCTGAATTGAATTGAAAAATGGAAACTGGGAGAAAAAGCTAGCCTGAATATATCGACCAAGATATTACCAACCCAGCAGTGGCAGCCAGTCAAAAAGATGTAAATGTAAAGCGGGCCACAGGCCACAAAGCTTAATTCAGAGTCACTTATAATAATCTTTTTAAACCAAGCGAACGAATTCGTTTTAACTTTTTTAAGTATTTCAGTATTTGAAAAAAGGAAGTTACTAAGTATGAAATTAACTGCGATTCTATTTTGTATTTTCCTTCTGAATGGATGCCTCCCCAGCCACTAATTCAGCAGGTTCCGCCTCATCTCCAATCTAATACATGTAAATGTGTGTAAAAAGTAAAACAGCACCCTAAAACCACACACAAAAAAATTAATCTGCCACTCAACATCTCATACAAAGTAATCTGTTTATTCTTCTTGCAAAAAAATCTGTAACTATAAAAGACAGAAAGCTGCATCAGCTGTTGTTTGCCAAGAATTCATCCTGGCACACAACACGCTCTAAAATCATAAATTCTTGTTTTCGGAACAAACAAGACACATGGATATCAAATATCACAAATATCAATACAATCAACTGAAATTGCGCCCCACTTTGTAATACTGTTTATAGTATTGATTTATGTGACTAAGAGTCCCCTTTCATACAGTGTTAAAGTCATTTTGTCAAACAAAAGGAGGCTAACTTTCTGAACCTTCTGACTTTGTCTCATTCTTTCTTGTCTTTGTTTTCTCAAGTGTGCTCTGGCTATTGTATTATTTCTCCAAAAAACAACACGAGGGAACATGTGCCTTCTGCTACACATTTGTGTTCCTCCTTTCATTTTTAAAAACGAGAGGTACAATTGAAGAGTGTTGGTTTTTGGAAGAGCAGCAGACTTATGTATTATTTTTTTTTTTATTTATTTATTTTTTTTTTACTAAATCAATTTGAATCTTCCTTCCTTGTTTTCTATTTAAAAAAGAGAATAGGAATCAATGCAATAATCCATATCTGTTTGATTTTCCCATCAGAGTTCAGAGATAGGATGTCACATTCAGAGTTTGAGTGCCATAACTATTTGATAGTGACGGGCTTGTCTTTTTGCTCAGACAGATGTTGTCTTGAAAACAGTCGGAGTGAATGGGTGGAAATGAAAGTAGGCTTTTCCTTTGAGAATAAGTAAAAAGTTACACAAAGGTCAACTCTGTAAATTATTAAATCTTTCATTCCAGCTTGGTAACATAGTCTATAATAGTCATTTGAGAGATGAGGATTGTGCAACCTACTTGATGATTAATTTGCCAGTTTTCATGGAAAGTCTGCGTGATGAAACCTGAATCAATTGTTTTCTGTGTTTTTCTGTGTTTTCCTCACTTTTGATGTCTTCGGAGACTCATTATCGGCTCTGAATTTCTCTTTGCTCCTATTCTACTTTCACCGCCTCAATGAATTTTTTACAAAGCCAGCAGATCTTCAGGTGGTAGCACTATCTTTAAATCCATTGAGTATGCATTGCTCTGTATCTCTGGTATATCTATACATAATAAATGGAGTGAGACTGAGAATGACAGGTGCTGTATGCTGCAGAAGTGAGAGTAAACTCATTATTGCGCTCGAGCATGTATACTGTAGCTTCTTCCAAGATGAAAATACTGAATGGTTATCTGTATTAAACTGCCTTTTTTTTATTTCATACTTTTCAGTTTCAATGATTTTTAAAATAAAAGTCCCTTTAGGTGTTTTTTTTATTCTATTTAACTTTTTGTAACGCTTGTTGCCTCTCTTGCAGCAGAAAAATATCTAAATTTCCTTATTATTTTTCGACGCATGATGCAGCAGTAAATATTCTAAATGTTGAAAATATAGAAATATTGTCATTAACTGCTTGCATAAATGTAGCCTGTAATGGTTTCCCCCATCTCGCGCCCTAAAACAACTTGCACATGCTTCCAACAATAATTATTTCTAAGAGTGCTTGTCAGGAAAAGTTCAATCCACTCTGTCAGTGTGCACACTCTCGAAGCTGAGGCAGAAAGCCATCGAGCCAGAGAGGATTCACTATGAAGAACTGGAAGAGACGCAACCGGAGTGCCATTGAGGTCCGAGTGTGCCCCCATCAGAAACGAGCGCTCGCACCTCTCTTGTTTACTCCTGGAGTTCAGTATCTAACAGGCCATGAAATTACATTTCCACTCAGTGAGGAGGGGTCATCTCTTCGGTGCTTCACCTTAAGACAGGAAGCCAATACGAAGTCAAACTGTCATTTTAATTAGTGTGTGTAAAGCCTCTTATTGAGCGCCTACTGTACTTCACACTTACTCATCGATCTGCCCCTTAATGGGTTTAAGAAAGCATGAGAACAACTGACACACGGACCTATAATTATATATATCTATATATATATAGATATATAGATATATATATAGATATATATATAGAGATATATATATTGTAAGATTACAAATATTGTGATAATAATCTAAAGAGGATAAATCCATCGCCATATGTGGCCCTCTGTTTTTGTTTTGTGGATATTTTTAGGATGTGTGCCCGAACAACAGACAAAATTCTTGTGTTTTTGTGGTTTGTTCATGCATCACAGGACTGAACAGAGATCCACCTTTTTAACTGCTCATGCAGGGTTTCACAACTAAATCCCACAGTACATCCCCTTCAATAATGAAAGACAATCTCCAAATTGTTTAAAAATTTAAATAAATTACCGCATATTGTCAAAGATATTCACCAGAACTGTATGCTTGTCTTTTTCAAAAGCGGCTAACCATAAAATATAAGTTTACCATTAATGCATCTTTTCTTCTTCTATAAATCAAAATTTGTACAATGCTTCTGATGTACATTATGTTTCCAAAAAGACAAACTTGCAGATAAACATCCAGCTCACAGATATCTTGTTGGGCTGACGTTGCTATGGATACGATAAATATCTGAGTTGAAAAAATTTAATTACCATGGCCAAGATTTAAGCTTGCCAGCTTTTTTCATTTAGGCTCATGGGGTCATAAAAAAGGCTCATGACCCCTTAAATCAAATTGGAGTCTACATATGACCCCTTCTCACAGTTAGCATAATTATGTCTATGAGCAGTTAAACCAAAGACAGCAGTTCAACCAAAAGCTTGATTTTTCAGTCTTGCACAGTATTTTTTTTTTTTTCATTTAAATATGTCATAGGTTTGTTGCGATAAAAACCCTTGTGGATTTCACAAATCAAAAGCAAAGATCAGAGAAAAATAAGCATAGTTTGGTGTAAACAGAATAGTTTTCCGTTCTCATTTCTTCGGGTTGGTGGGGGTCCTGACTTTGAGGTTGCAAAGTAGCGCTCAAGAAAGTCTCTCGTTTTGGCTGATCTTTGCAATCAATGTTAGTTGTAATTGTATCTTATACTGTAAATGTTATCAGGGTTTCATCTCGGGATGGGCATTTCAAACAAAAGTACTATTCGAAATTTGTACGTAACTATTTGAACATTAATCAAATATTCGCCCCTTTACGCTTTTTTTTTACAATCGTTGTCAGCCCTGGAACTCAAAGAAATTTCTTAAATAATCACTTTATAAACTTGCAACGACCTGTCCACAAATTGGCTTGAACAACTATTAGTTGAAAAGGAGAATATTTAGTTGGGGGCAACCCTACAAAACCTATTGATACCCTATGAAATTATACTACTAACTGTAATGACATTATTTTGTATCTTATGTATTGCAAAAGTGTACTTTTAATGATGTTGAAAATGGAAATATCTACGCAAGAAGGAAAAGTAAACAGAGATAGTAAGGGAGACAGAAAAGAAAACAGGAACTGTCTTTCCAGAAGGATTTCTGAAAGCATCCCAACAAGACATCTGTTTCAGACACGGTGAAGTTGCTCGGTGTGTGAGCTGGATGTCTAAAAGCAATCAATCAATAACCTTGGATATGAACATACTCAGTAGCCTGTTCAGACTCCTATTTCAATATTTCTACATCCTGTGCGTTGAAATGTGTGAAGTCAGTTTTATTTGCATACTGAAATTGTGTCTCGCATGTATTCCCAGGGAAGCTCTTGTCTGCTATACGAGGCTCATTGTATATACATTCTGCACATAATACACTTTCACACATTTCATTCATTGTGCAACTGTTTGTGCCAGATACAAATGCTTTTTCTTCACTTCTTGCATGCTTGAAGAAAATAGCTGATCTCAGCTGAAGATCTTTCATAGTGATGAGCAAATATTCATTGATCAGTTTCTCAATCTTTTGGACGTGTTATGTCCATTTTCTTTTGTTGCATTCTGTTCACAGCCGAGGTGGGGCTTTACTATTCAGACAGAAGCGTCTACGCTGCTTTTAATATTTCCAACCACATCATTCAAACTGCCAAACGCTAATGAAATACATATTTTGTAATATTCAACACCTGCGTTTCAACTCCCCTGGTAGGTCTCACAATCTTCTTTCATATTCAGGTTCCAGGAAAATGGCAATATTCACCTCTGAAGATTACCGGAGGTCATTTTGAGCCGAGGCAAAATAAGACGGAATAAAAAATAAGGAGAGGTACCGCTTAAAAATTCATACTGTGTTTATCCCTGACGTGATTTTGCCCTATCACAATGGAAGACAAGACAATGCCGAGGCGATAAGATCTATTGGGTTTATTTTCATTGTCTCTGAACTCCCAATCTCCTCTGAGGCACTGCCCGCCCTCAGCTATGACCTTCTCCTCACTTAGATCACAAGTTTTCGCTCCATTCGATTTCTTTCTTTCTTACTTTCTTTTCTGTTTAATTATACTAGTATAACCGGAAAATTCCCCCGTTGCCTGAGAGTCTGAGGAGAAAATACCTTTTGGATCCCAAGATAAGAATCAGTGAAACATGTATCGAGATGAGGTGAGTCAACACTGATGTGCAAATGCTAAAGTTATCAATTCAAGTCATGTAAATTAACCTTTATTATTGGCATATTTATTATACACTATTAATTGTAAAATTTCACAAGAGTAAAAGTGAGGCAATGAGAAAAGCTCCCCAAGCATCATTATGTTTAAGATATGTACTGGTTTGAAACTTGTCAGCGGTTGCTGAAATCCCTTTAGTTTCAGAAAACCTTTCTCATAAATATTTCCATGCAAAAGGCGTTTTGCAAGAGTCCAACCAACACGATAAACCAAGCATTACACTACTAGTATTTTAGCAAATAATTGCTGTTAAGCCAAGTAAAACCTCCCCCCGCCAATAGGGCTGCTCTTTCAGACTCAGAGAATAATTACCTCTCCAAAGTGTCACAGGAGCTTATTCTGCTGCGTGTCGGCTGAATTTTCCAGCAAAAAGCTTTGATTTGCGGCTTCACTCAGCTTATTTGCAGCAACGAAAGACAATGCCCTCTATCTCTGGGGTAAATTCTCCTCTTTTATGACAGCAGGATGGCTGTCAAACAGTTTGGCTTTCTTCTATATGATTCAGTGGATAAATAACAGTAATACCAAATCCTGAATGTGGTTGTGAGACCAGATTTCGACCCCACTTCTTTGACTTGGCCACTGACACCCCGAAGGCGTGCTTGACTTGACTAATATCACACTAGTCGAACCTTATCAGCATATTAAATGGCCGTTTGTTATTGTAGCAAGATTAGGTTTTGGACAGGGCAAACTGCCCCTGCTGGTGCATGAATGTTACATGTATTGCAACCTCTAGTGGTCATATTTGATATGACGGGAGCAGAAGAGGCAGTCGATTTGAGTCAGGGTTGTTGGATGATTCAAACACTGGACTTTCACCCAGGAGACTGTTGAAAAGTCAATGGTGACAAATTTTAAGGTAGTCTACATACGTATGTAACTTTCATAACATACGTAAAGTAACTTACAAGACAAACACCATGTAACCTACATAATAAATACAGTTATTTTAATCCTAACTGTGATCTTTTCCTAAAACCAAGTAGTTTAATGTCCTCAATCGGACCAAAGTTCAACCGTGTCAAAAGGTTAATCGCGTGATTATTATCGTTACCATGGCAACAAAGGTCCATAACCCCTGTCGCTGGTACTTTGTACTGGTACTTTCAGTGGTCAAATGTGTAATTATTAACGGCTTTCTAAGCCGGCAAAGAGGTGCCGCAGGGCTCCACCAGCCGTGTCTATGGTCCCAATGTTAACAGATGATTGCCATTTAATGAGCTGATGACATGGAGGCAGGAAAATGTCAGTAAGTGCTTTCTCAAGTGGGAGTTGTTGGATTTCTCTCTCCAATATTGTAAGGTCTTGACCTTACTGTGTAAAGTGACCTGAACTGACTTGTCCTCTGAATATGGTGCTGTATGAATAAGACTGAATTGAATTTAAATGTTAAAAACCAAAAGGATTTATGTCTCAGGTTTGGGCAAATTACATTAGCAAAATGATCAATTATAAGGCTCTGTGAAGCTTAATACAGCAGAGCTTTGAGCTGGAAACATGCTAACAATGACTTTATCAACATAGGAATTTTTAGGAATTTTAATGTTTATTATCCTACTTTGATATTTTTTTTAATTTTTAATAACTTTTCGATCATTTCGAAAACCAACTTTTAACTTTGTCATTTTGGTTGTAGCTTATTGGGGAAAATGTCTATTTTAAACATTCGAATCAAACTTATAGCACAAAGTGTGAAAAAGGTGATCAACATGGATTTAACATTAATTATTTAAAAAAAAAACCTGCATGTCTTAGCGTAAAAGAAATGGTATGGATTCAGCAAACTAGAAGATATGCAATAGGCTTGCAATGAAAACGTGTGGCATAATTTCAGGACTTGAGACTCGACTTGTCCTGAAAGAGAAATAAACAGCTTTGGCCATAATACAAACATTCGCTGGATTCATTACTGCATCCACACTTCTGGAGATCTAAAGAAGACTCGCTTTTTTATTCCCTCTTCGTCCTCCTGCCATCACCTTAACCTACAACCTTGTTTTCTTGCCTTGTGTTACATATTGAGAGCACAGAGTGGAAACAGACTTTTAATTAGCAGTTTTATTAAATCCCATGTCTCAGTGTCCACAATGCACTTACTGCAGGGCAGAACTATTGACCATATATTCCAGCAGAGTAATTCTAAGACATTGTGATTAGGAGAGATCCATGTCTATTTTGAACACATACTTGAGACAAATCTTTGCTTCCAATGAAGATAATAAGTGTCTGTTTAACTAATCACCAAAAAGATGGTTGTCTTAAATGTGTGAGAAAGCCAATTTTCAATTACTCTCCTATTGTTATCTTCACGTAATTAATCTCCATTAGCAGAGAAGAGCTACTGCATATAATGAAGGAAGACTGGAACCCGAGGAACTTAAGATGCTCTGTTTTCAAGGCAGTGTGAGACCACTGAAGGAGGGTGGTTTTTACTTTAATGTGATGTCTCAGTCAAATTATTTCAGAAAGATGGAAAAGAAAATGTGAAGGTTAACTTGGATATTATTTCATTTTTAGCTCAATCTTATCCTTAAAACTTCTGCCAAATTGAAAGAGAACTTAGTGAATTTCAATTACTTGATTCAACTAAAATTGTTCAGACTAGGGAGTAGGAAAATAGGTATTAATGATCGCACAAAGGTTAAAGTTATTGCATGAACCCTTTCTGAATTCGAAAATTACAGGCCTTCAATTACCAGGATTTCTTCTTCGGTACAAACATTTTCACAACATAGTTTCTAGAGCAGTAATTTCCCAGCCGGGCGTGCTCTTGCAGTGGCTTAGGAGTATATGAAAAGATTGTGGAGCAGCTCAACTCATTTGAAAGAAAGTAGAAATAATGATTTGACATTAAAAAAAATATTTTTAAAAAAGAGTACTCAGCGTGTCAGCTGTAACACTTGAACACCATGCACAAATGTAACCGGATTTTATAATCGGGACGTCGAATACTGCAGTTCTGTCAAAGCCAAAGGCAACAAAGATCTGTAGCCCTCCATACCAGCAGCTATGAAAAAGGAAGGGAAGCACTTGAAGTTATACCAAGAGTGACAACGTCTGCATTGGGAGGAGGAAGGGGGTGGCTGGATGGATCAAACCTAAGACTTTCATTCAGGACACCAGTGTGTGAATATATATATATATATATGCATAACATATTTAACTCACATACATTAAGTAATGTAAACGGTGTACATCATGTTAGTTATATACTTATTTTAACCCAAAGCGCAATCTTTTCATAAACCCAACCACATTGTTTTGGTGCCTAAATCTGACCAAACACAAACCACTTCCCATGTAACCCAAACACTAACCTTTATCTAAATCTAACCGGGTCGCTTTGGTGCCTGAACGTAAGGCGTCTTGTGCGTATCTCCGAGACACACAACAACAAAAAACGTCAATACCGTAATTGACTCCCTGAGGTGAAAATGGGTTGGTTCATTCAAATAGTTCACTAAAAGTAACGGATAATGGGATAAAAAGTGAAATTGCAAAATGGAATGGAAAATGTTTGGTTGCCAAACAACAGCTGAACGAGTGATCTAAAAGTACGTAGGAATGGATAAATGGTGAAATATCTATATCTATACGAGTATAGAGAAAAATTATCAAAAAAACATGGCAATCTCAAAGAAAAAGTTCGGTTCATCTGAAAGGGTAATGGGGGAACGTGTGGTAAATAAAAAGGTCCCGAACCACTGGTACATATAATAAAATAAAATACTAACTTTTGGTTATGCAAACACATCAAACCGCCAATAGAGCAATTTCCACATGCTGCGATTTCCATCCCCGCTTACTTCAGATATTGTTTTCCATGGCTTCACTTTGATGTACATGTGCAGTGATTCACCTCAGCTGTAGACAAGTGTGATGTCAGGTGTTTACTCCAGCCTGCAATCAGCTGTCTAGTTTGACACTGAGTCTCCATGATCTTGTCAACAAGCGCACATATGGCACGCTACATCAAACACACATGCATGCGCAAAGTCAGGGACACAAACACACACATCACACGCAGATAGACCCTACATGGGTTGTTAAGCTTGTGGCTTGCATCAGTGGGATAGATCTGTTCGGCATCGAGGCTTGTCATTGCTGTCATCTTAATTTTGGGCTTGGCATATCCCCCAAATAACCCTCCACCCCCACCACAGCACCTCACACCACCACCACTAATAGCTTCCTCTGTATCATCTTCATCAGAGTGGAAAATGGATAGGACACCAACCACAGATTGTTCCCTTTTCTTCATGGTTATGCCTCCTTCTCCCAATCAACACACAGCAAAACTTCTTATGACTCCCTGGTAAAAATGGCTTGGTGTGGGGGAGGGGGGGGGGGTAAAAAAAATAAGGGACAGTTTTATCTCACTTTTGCAAATGCTCGCCCCTCATTTCATCAAGCTCTCCCCTGTGAAATACATCCCCCCGGCTGAAGTCAAAGCCCACAGGGGCCAAAAGCCAGTGAAGCCTCTTGTTGAAACTGCCATCTTATCAGACAAAATATCGCCAAGACATCGCTTCACAAATAGAGTGATAATAAGTCTCGGTCAAGTGAGGTGCCTTTTTATATCAGTCCCCTTAGCGTACAATGAAGCAGTTTTTCTATTACTCAGATGTTTGGAAGATAAAATGGCATCACAGCGGTGGCTGACTCTCCAGGCTGCTGTGGGGAACAGCTGTCAGAAACAGTCCTCGATGAGAGAGAGAGGGGAAATAGAGAACACACACACACTGTCTGTTATAAATTATGCTATTACAGAGTATATTGGATTGGCTTTTATTCTCTCTAATTGAATAGGGCAGAGAAGATATGAGAACAGAGCAGGAAATTGGTCTAGATGGCAAATTAGTGTCCACAAAAAGTGGAAAATATGTGACAATCTTGACAAGAAATCCATCTCATTTCATAGAGAGTAGGAGGAGGGAGAGTTGATGTTACACTTTATAGCGTCATCTTTATCCAATTCCAGTCGGTTCTTGAAAACATCTCCGCTTCAAGCCCCTGACGAGGGTGCCGATCAATATCTAAACAGGTCTATACACATTTTCTGCTGTGTACTTTGAAACTGCTGCATTAGGATTTTTGCCTTTCCCTTATCTGTCATTCTGTCTCTTACCAACGTACTCGCAGTTCAACCTCTCCTAATGCTTCCTGATTCGGGATATGCTCTAATCTCAAACCGCTATCTTCAAAAGGCCATATGCCATGTCTCTCTTTTGGGGCTGCCTAAGATTGCCTCCCGGTAAGCACTTTCTGGAGAGCTCTGTGGGGATTGCTCTGTTTGATCTATACTACCTTGACTACAATGGAGCTGCAGAGGAGGATCCCCTCTCTCTGATCTCTTCCACACGCCAGCAGCACACTCCCGTCTCCCCGTGGGCCGGGCTAATGCTTTCTGAGAAATACAACCTATTTTATAGCTGCCCTATTCCAGCTATTTCGATTCCAATAGTTCAATGTCTCTAATCCATTTAGATCTTTGAGATGTCTGTGGTTACAGCTAAAACCAAGCAGGGATTCTCACGGGGTCAATTCACCGATGCTAAGAAACCCTCCCTGATGATGAAACGCTGCTCTTATGCTTACTTTTCTTTGGCAAAACCTAGAAGTTTTATTTGAACAAATCACTGTTGGAAAGCACAGCACACAGAACTTGGCAACTTACTTACAATTAATTTTGTGGAGAGGCTTGCTTGCTAAAAATAAACACAGATAAATATTAGAAAGACATCAGAGATTTCAGCCAGACAGTAGCATCAGAGTGTTTATTGACCAAAACTCCATTGTTTGGTTTGGACATCAATCACAACAAAAAAAGTTAATGGAGCTTATCTCTCCAGCAAGTATGAACAGCCTGGAGAGAAGTCTGTAATAAAGTTTAACACCAATAAGAGTATATTCTACAAGACAGAAATGTTGCTTTTAGTTTGGAATTCATGGCAATTTCAAGCAATTACTCTGTATTTCTCGTGCTAAGACAACTTTGTCCAGTGCTCACAAACAGAACCATCATCTTAACTGCAAGAGAGGTTTAATCAATCAGTCAATTCGGTATTTTCTAGAGGGAACTGAACGTGTAACCTGAAGAGCCCCAGAACTTTAATTCCAAGGTCTACCTTGTGTTTCCACTGTGTTTTACAAATCAGACTATTTTGGATATATGTCATTAAAAGCGCAACAGGGCATACAGGGCTAGTGCAGATGCGCAGCAATGAAACAATGGAATAAATGTGAACAGTACAGATTTTCTTTCACATTTACACTGTTCTTAGACACGGATTAAAGCCTGGTGCATCCCGGAGGAGGGGTGCGCTTCCCCAAAGGATGCACTAGCAGCTGCTGCTCCCTCTCTCTCTTTGCTGTAAAATATCAAACCAGCCTGTTTAAATCAGAAAATGGGGACGTGCAGGTGAAAGATTTAGTGAAGAACAGATTGCAGGATGAAGCACAATCATCTCTGATGGTCTTTTCATCAACAATACTGTTCACAAAGAACTTTTTGAAAGTTAGGCGACCTCTGACGCCTATATAAAGTGAGTTTTCTCTTGTTAGGAGGACGCCTAATCCAAACCATAAACTTTACCTTAACCAGCAGGAAAACATGGCCACCTCTTTCTTTCACTATCCCCACTCAATTTTACAAACCAACGTCTCTGTGTTGAACGTCAATCACCCCTACCAAAGCCGTGTGTATATAGTTTAAACAAACAAAAATGTGTTCAATTAAGGGATATGTATTGAATACATTTTGAAAATAATTTTCTATTATACTTACTGCACTAAATAGTCAGACCACTGAAGACACATTTCCGTGACTGTCAACCGTGGAAAATCCTAGAAACATTCTGAAATATGGGACTTCTGGACTATTTCCAGCCACTTTATCTCCATAGTGTTGTTTAATTGCTATAGAACCCAAGGTCTCATGCTATAGTAGGAACTCATTGTACCAACAACGTTTCTCCACTGTTTGAAGTGCCTTAATGCGATAACATAGACTACTGGAAAAATAAAAATATATATATTAGATACAAAAGAATGCATTCAAGCTTTATAAGGATTCTATGGATGCAGATAACAGGTTCACTTTGAAAATATCTGCAACAATATGCTTTATTTTCTACAGGTACCAGATATTATAGCTCACTGGAGAGAAATAATTGAACTATTCAGTGAAGTCTGAGAGGTTTTTGATGTGACTAGCAGGAGCTATGGGCTACAACAGCCTCATAACAAATACAAAGACCAGATGGCCAAAATAAATCAAATACAACAACATGTGTTAATAGTTTACGAAGCATTGAACACAGGGAGCCATTCAATGAACTCTCCACAGCCTCTTGTTCTATTAAGGAGAAGTGAACACAATCTAACTTTAATAAACAGGAGTTGCTTGGACTGAAAGAAGTAAGAACCAGAGCTATTGATACAGTATGTTGACTGACAGCATGACAGCGGTCATGAGTCCTCACTCAATTCTTATTGAAACGGAGGGGACGTCACTGAGACCGATATGGTCAAGAACAGACTTCAACTTTATGTTGACAGAAATAGAAGTTATATTGCAACTTGTTTTAAATAACCATGTTAAAATGATGAGAGGGACATCTGTAAATTGAACATTAAAAGTGGGAATACAACAGATAGGGACCAATTAGTGCAACAAAGAAGAAGGGCTCACATTCAAGATTAAGAAGATGATTACCTCAACTTCCGAATTTTTAAGAATATTCACTAAAACAATAAGATGATCCAATTATATTTGGAGGACGCCGTGCCAATGTAGCTTAGATATACTGAAAGAGTAGGCTAATTAAGTTATTGACTATAGAAAAAAATGCAAAGCATATGGCTTCAATAGCTGAGCCTCTTATCAACCTCAAGTCTATTTATCCCTTAAAGCTGACCATTAAGTAGATGTCACTACTCTAAATGAAGCAGTTAGGATCAATGACTGAACAATAAAGCTCCCTAACTCTGTAATTCATTCCCTGTGTTCAGTTTGTAGCAAAAGTTTAATGCGGTATCTTTAACAGGGCAAACGGTAGCGGATCAAAAGAGCTGCAATAATTGTTTTCCTCACTTGGAGAGAAATGTGGGTGGAGCCTCATTCTTGTATGGTTTGGCTTGATAAACTTGAGGTTTGATCTATTTTGCGAGTTTTTCCTTTCAGGCTTTATTGTTAAAACAAAAGGAGCTCAGAGTCTTTGTCAACAGAAAACATGCCGAGTCGGGCATTTGTGTTAATTAAAGATTTAATTAGCGTGTATGTTCATGCGATTTCTTAGCCTGTGCGGTAAATACGGTTTTAAACCAGTTACCATACAGGCTGGTTAACCTCATGGCCAGTATAATAACAAGGCTGTCCTTCCGCGTTGCTGCTCAGTCTCTTTTTATACATATCCACTCAATTGCACAGGCCCTTTCTGCATAACAATTTAAATTCAATTACTTGCAGATGCAGAGAAATAACTTTCCTTCTGGAACATACGTTTTGCACATCTATTTCCCCTTTGTCACTCCTAATACAATTACAGAAAAGCATTAATGGGAGTGATGATTGGAAATGGAGCAGTTTAGCAGGGGGAGTGGAAGGATGGGAAGATGCGAGTCAGAAAACAGATAATTGATATTGACGTCTGTTAAATGCCACATGCTCCTTCTGGTGCTGAAGGAAAAGACTGGTCGCGGATGTGATGTTGTTATGTTATGAAAGTTTTAGACATGTCTTTCCTCCAGCTTGTTTTTGGTTAAAAATGTGTCCGTTTTTCTGGAGAATTTACATGCACAGTGTTTATTTTAGAATTTTATACCAAGTTTCCAAAGGGCTCTTCAATAAATCACTGACAAAGAGGAGCAATGACAACAAAGTAATGAAAAAGAAAAGAATGCTGTCGGTTTTGAATATATCAAGCTACAATACATTTGTGACCAACTGTAAACAAAAGAAAGACAAATTGCAGAGTTGCACGGAAACCTTCTATTTAAATTCTTTTCCACGTGCATGTCGTACACAGGAAAGTCTAAATGATGTTGTTAAAACAGTACTTCCCACTGACTGTTGTGTGACTGTTAACAAAGAAACAAAGACTTCATTTATTACAATGTGCATTTTATAACCATCGCAAAGTGTTTCACACAAATACGTTTGGTTTATGAACTTTGTGACGTGAGTTAGACTCGGGTTTCTGGCCACTTGATGACTGCAAGTCCAATATTCCTGCTATTTTGATCTCTGCTCTGGTTTTTTCAAAATAAATCTGTCTCTTTCGCTGTTACAGTCTATGCTATGTTCACAAGCTAGTGGCTGACTTTGTCTGTCTGTATCTGTGTGTGACCCTGGTCATACAAGCATGTCCTTTTCATGTTGAGGCGAGGCAAAACATAACACTCACTCGGCATCCTCTAGTGGACTAACAAGTGTATTACAGGTTTTGGTGTGATACCTAACTGGGGAAATGCTTAAAAGGCTTTGTAGAGCCGAGAGGAACTCAAGCTTGGTTGATGGCTCTTTATGTATTCATTGCTTGTGAATATATTGACGAGTGCAGCTTTAAGATCATATACAACTCTTCCACCATCTTTCTTTTTATGAAATGGTTTGACTATTCCATTTTGTCACATTATTCCAAACATTTAATCTCAGTCCATCACCAGTGCTGCTTGTAATGACAACAAAAAAAAACACAAACCTAATAACAATGAATGTGGAGAAGCTTCTGGTCCTCCCTCGAAAGATAACCCTTCAATATCTGATATTCACTCCAAGAAAAAATATACATCTTGTACATCATGTTTAAAAGAGTATATATTGACTTATTGAAGTGGTCCTGGATCCCAAGGCAGTGAAGCATGAAGCTTTATGTTAGAAGATTACAACAAGAACTGGGGCTTCATATCTCTTCTCAAGCCTGGAGGGGCTCAATGGTTATCTGGCCTTTTCTCATTAACTGGGAGATGAAAGTGGGAGCTTGTCTTCGGTCATGCGTCTCTTCGAGAGAACCTCCAATGGGACATTAATAAAGGCCAAAAAGTCTGAAGGGAATCACTCTGGTCCTATCTCTCCAAGCCCAAAACGAGTCATTTCTCAGAGTGCTATTCACGTAAGCTTCAGCTTCCGCTTCCACTTGTGTCTTTTTCATTTCTCCAAAACCACATCTACACTGACCGCTAACTCAAACAAGACCACTGCCTCTTCAAACCAGAGAGGGGTTAAATCTCCCCGAGCCCTCGGGACAGATATAATGTGGTAATGTAACAATGTAGTTAAACAATGAGGCCGTTACAGCTGGCTTCTTTGGGTTTTACATTATAATATCATAAATGTACACCTGCCCTAAAGGACTGAAGACACTTCCAATAAAGAGAAAACCCTGACATGTGCGAAAGAAAAGAGAGAGCAATAAATTACCGAATATGTCACTTATCAAATAAGAAGCGGGTTCAATTTTAAATAGGTCATCCATTCAATCCGCAGCTAAAAGAATAGGAATCGTTACGTGCAAGCCAACTAATGCCGGGATACACACCACAGTAAGAATTCAGTTTTATGTTCAAAAAGAATTTGTAACTGGGTTGCCGTCTCCAAAGTGTGCGTATAATGACTGCTCGTCATTTGAACACATAACTCAAGACAGTAAAAAAAAAAAAAAAAACAGGTTAGGCAGACGTGAGCAAAACAACTTTTTGGGGTTTTTGGATTGTTCTTATAACACTAACAACATATTTGCTACTATTTCTCTGCCATGCACACAGTAAACAGACCCACAGCTTTGCACTCGTAGGCAAACAAACAGACACATAGTTTGGTTAATAAGAAGTAGGGTCAGGGGGAAGCAGGTCTCCAGAGTGTGCCGTTAGCTACAGTACCGAATCCTGTTGGCTAATTTCTGTGTTTACTCTCAGTCAGACGAGCAACTGAATTTAGTTTTTGTGAGACTGACATTTTCCTTTGGAAAGTTTTAGTATATCTGCTCATCTTGTGGCTTTACCAAAGTTCGTACTTCCTGATCTTCTGTGTGGATATGTAATGCGTGGTGGGCACAGGCCAAATGAGTGTGTATGTTGGTCCTTTAACTTTTGGTAAACAAGTGACCCGAGGCTGCTCTCTAATTGGTTGCTTCAGATTTTCCATCGGGGTGAAGCTCTCTGATGCCGCGCAGCGGCTTGTTAGCTGATGGGTTCTGCAGGAGAAGCCTCCAGTGGAACCAGCCAGTTTTAGGTTGGCGCAGCTGCTGAATTAAAGAAACTGTGCCACCACAGAAAATTATTGATGACCCATAGTCATGAAAACAGCTACAGGGAAAGAACCCAAGTTTGAAATAAAAACAAAATCTTTAAGTTCAGCCTGTACACAAGCATGAGCAATATGAAGACCTATCTTTCATTACAGTTGGATAACATGATTACAACACACATATGCAGAGTCTTTGTGTTAACCCTCCCGTTGTCCTACGGTCAAAATGGCCCGCAGCTGTGTTCAACCAAGTTCTATTTTATTTCTATATTTTTTGGGTTCATTGGTGACAAGGGGGCTGTGAGGGTGTCTTTAAAGAAACCCTCACAGCCTCCTATAAAAATATTGTTTGACCCTAGGACAACAGGAGGGTTAAGTATTTTCTCCGGTGTTTCATCAGGGGGAGAAAAAAGGCTACATATCGCAAAATGAGCATCAAAACATTATGATAAAATGCCCAAAGTTTCTGAAGATTACAAATATGACAGCTTGTGTCTAAAATGTGTCTAACGTAATATATTTTATATCTATTTGAATATTTGATGAACTGGAGAAACCATAAGATAGGTCACACACTATAAGCATAATAGGCTTCAACCAAGATCTGAAAAAGGTAGTATGTACTGCCTGTTGTTCGCACACCGTGCGGATAAAGTTATTTTTCCAGCTTTAAAACTAACAAAATATAAGAGGATCACTGGATGGGAAGTTTATATTTCGGATGTGTACAGTAAATAATCTTTATGAGCCAGATGCCCTGACATGAGAAGCACTTCCAAGTTAGACTCGACTTGTCTGAAGAATAATATCTCCATTTTTTTTTTTTGTGAACAACACACTTCCAACCTCTGTGGCCAGGTTCGTGTTATCCATGCCCAGAGGAGGTACCTGGCAATAATACAAGGATAAGACCAACTTAAAAGATAAGCTAAGCTAAAGGTTGGGAGACTGAACCTCCAAGCCACTGAAATCTATACCAAAATGGATGTCTGGAAGTGATTTACAAAAGCACATCTTGTGAATGTTAACAGATCTCCCCTCCAATTTGTTTGCATAAAACAACATAGAGAAACTGCCCTCGAGATTTGATCAAGATATTAATAAAAAAGAAAAGAAATTGCCAATCACTGTGAATTCATGCAATTAGGCAAAGAGAGTCCAGTAAAACTTCCTGAAATTTTCCAGGTAAAGAGCATTTTGAGAAAATCTTGATTGGAATAAACAGGTCAGATGAAAAGATGGGGTTATACAGTGGGAAGACAGGAAATAGAGATTTTCTGAGCTGAGGCACAGGGGAAACATTGAAATGCTGATGCGGGCAGATCGGGGAAATATAGACACGACGTTACAATACCACTATGTTTGAATGCCGAGCTTTACTTGGGTTTTGTGGACCAACTTTCCATCCCTTTGTTGAATTTTGGTGCACAAATCGTCTGGTGAACTCACCCTCAAACACCAAGAAGCAATCATCAAAAAATAATGGAGCTTGGAATGAAGGATGGAAGCCAATAAGCCATGAATAGAAATAGATTTACATCATGATTATGATTGGAAATAGAAGCAGGGTTTGTGGTCAATGTAGAGTACAAATATACATTAGCAAATCATATTCTGTGTACAATTCAATAAGCACTCCTGAAAGACAACAGAATAATTGTTTCCCAGAGTTCAGTAATAGTTTCTGCTGCATGAGAAATGGGTTTTTTTTTTTTTTTTTTTTTATTTGGATATTTGAAAAGATGATAATGTATATGTTTATATGCAAGATCAACAGCTGTCCACTCTCTTGGAAATGGAACTTGTTTGCTGTTTTATGTTTAAATTCTGTGGCAATGGCAACCTGTGACTTAATTGTTTATTTTCATTCAGCCTTTCTTCAAAATTCCCTGTCATGTAAGTTTGAGATTTTCCCAGGATCCTCCTATTTGATGAGAAAATACCAGAAAAAAAATGAAAGCCCATCTTTCCAAATGACAGCGATTTAGCTCATAGACAGGAGATTGTGGGGGAGCTTTCTCACTTGGGCAATTTGGTATAATATCTTCATCTAATAACAGTCATTTCGTCAGTCTGAGCCCTTCCTGGTTTCTAACTGGGTGGTGAATGACTACCTTGTGAATTACCTGCAAGTCATTCCACTAATGGCTTTTTAATCACCTTGAAAATCTCTACATCCAACTGCTTTACTTGTAAAGAAACTTCTCCCATTGCCTTAATGATCTTTCCAAGCACATAGTATTATTGTTTTTCCGTTGGCATGTGCCTCTGTTTGGGTTGAGGAGGGTTCATTTATAATAGCGTGTTCCTTCACCAGTCTAAAATCTTTTCATCAGTTCTTCAGAAACTACCAGAATAAAAAATAAAAAGAGATAGAGAAACATAGAGTCATTGTGATCGTTTGGCTGAGAGTAGGATGAGGCAATTTAAATTGAGTCAAATCCATAAAAAGATGGTATTAGACTTTCATGGTGTAGCATCACTGCAGAGAGTAACTAATAAGGGAATTAATCGTACTGCTACGGCTCAGAGGCTTCCCCTGCCTCGTCCTGCTCTCCTAATCTATCATTTCCTCCTCTTACAAACAAATGCTGTGCTCATTCACTCATGTCATTGTGGATATAATGGAGTAAAAAAAATTTTTTTTTAAAAACCTGAAAGAGGCACCGGTTTAGGTGTCAACTCTTGTTAGTGAAAAACTTGTGTATCTAAAAACGCAGCTTGCAGAGACTTGGCATCGTGTGTGAGGAGGCAGCTGAAAGCGAGTCACATTTGCTCTGAGCATTTGCCAATTCCTCACAACCATTAAAGTGATAGCGTAATGGTTTGGGAAAAGGCCAGGATCCTCGGTCCACGGTGTTGCTTGAGCACGCTGAAAACATTTAACCGGTTCAATGGTATCTTTTATTACATTCTCAGAAAGTAAAAAAGACTACGTAGGCACTAACTAAAGGCAGCACGGGAATGTAAAATGCTCCTCTGACACAAGATTACAGTAGAGCAGTGATATATTATTAGCAGAGCAGAGAAGCGGGAATGGATCACTGTCAATCCAATTTTATGAAGCTCAGGGGGACTAATGTGAGGATAATGAAAATGAAATCCAAATTGTCCAGACAATCTGAGAGAAAATTAACTCACAGTACAGTTTTTTCAGCTGTTTAAATCACACATTTCCCAACTTTTTTATATATAATAAAAAAAAAAAAACTAGATTTTGATGTTCTGGTGATTTGGAATAGGCATGCGTGTCAAAAGTGATAAAACCGAGACTCTCCCAAAGTTATGCACACCCTAATGATAACCGTGAAGACTGTGACCTTAACTTTGGATTATGAAGGACAACCCAATGTCAGTTTTGGCTAGAAGTGAATTTGTATGGAGTGAGGGATGTCACACATAGAGGGCCGCAGGGCCTAACAGCTTTTTGGCCCAGTGTTTGCCCTGTGGGATCATCCATAATTCATGTGGGACTCACGCACTTGTCACAGTTACTCTGCAGAGTTGAGTTCCACATAAAGGAGCGGGTGTGGGTGAATGGCAAACATGCATCTGCGTCCGACCGATTTTTGTAACTTTCCAAAACCCGTCAATCTGACATTTACACCCATTTTATGCAATAATTGGCCCACTGTAGCCAGAACTTCTCTCTCCAAAACTATTTCTGTCAATTTTCATATGAAGAACCAAGGGCAACACTACAAATGACTTCTGGGAAAGAATTTGTGAAAGTGAGCTCTATTGTGTCCATATTTAAATGTTACCACTGCTCCTTATCTCTGACGACTGTCTGTTAATTATGCTTTCCAGAGTAGCCATTCGCAAAAACTTTTGATTTCCGGTCAACACATCGATCAAACTAGCTCTGACTGAAGCATAGCCCGACCCATATTGCTCAAAAGATCCATCTACAGAGGTTTCACCCACTCAAAGGCAAATACACCGGCCGTGTCTGACTAATTCAATCAAAAAAATGCTGCTGGTAAAAAGACAGTTGGCTGGGATGCTTTGGTAGAAAACAGTCTGTTAATCGGCCTGATTAACTATGTAATGATGCTAATCTGTCCAACCTCTCAGACAAATCCAAATCGGCTTTATTGCACTGAATGGGTCAAAAAGTAAAAGGCAACACAGAGTAGTGGTGTACAGTCCACAGTTTACAGTAAAAAGACCGAAGTGCACGAAACAAAGTGAAGTTAAAAAACTATCACAAAATTTAACGACCTCAAAAGGAAAAGGTTCGAGATACACAAATCATGCAGGGAAATCCAGCTCAGAGCACTGGAACAAAAGTTTCCAGATAACAAATGGATTCCAAAAACAGACACTAACGGTGAAAGTTTTTAATGAGTTGATGACCTGAGGAGGGAGTTGCAGTGAACTGGAGGTATAAATTCAGCAGGGTCGATTGGCAGAGTGGGAACAGGTGAGAGAGAAGGAAATGTGGAAAAGCAGAGCAGGTAGGAGGGGCTAGTCTGAAGAGGCGAGGTAATGAAGGGAACACAAAACCAGGCGAAAAGAATGACTACAAGAAGGTCCATAGAATGAATCGAAACAATGGACGTAGTTTCCTGTCAAGTAGTTTTGAAGTTGAATTCAAGGTGGCTCTCGCAGCGGCCATAAAGCAAAACGTAATACATACATTGGTAACGTCAAGTGGCTGGTGTGTGTTGTACCTTAGTTCAGATGCTGACTGGACTCTTTTGTTTCATATATTCAGTCTCAATAGTAACTCATTAAATGGCTGTTTTAAAGTCCAATCATAGTTACTCAGCCAATATGTTCATCACGCTAATACTGTTTTCTCACCCCCAAACTTCCCCTTATGTGCCAAATATTTGAAGTTATTAACATTTAATATTCATGTGTGTGCTTGTTAAGGGCAGTCTAGTTCTCATATTTTGCTGCTGAGATTCTTGGAGAGCAGAGCACAGCCTTTTTCTGCCACATCAAACTACTACTTCTTGCTCAATTTCTAGACAGAAGCGTCTCTGATTTATGTGTAAAGATAGGAATCTAAAAGACAAAATAAACTCAGCAAAATGACTCCTTATATGCAATGAAACTATCTACATAACTAAATGATTGAAATATTCTCATTTAATTGTTTTCTTTGTTGTTCGATATGTAATTTAATCGCTTTCACTTTTAAATACACATTTTATAGCTGCCTTTTTCCCTCTGAAACCTATTAAATAAGTTGGTAGGTTGACCTAATTTTTCCAGAGAGACCTCCAATATTTCCTTTTAATATTATTCTCTTTGATCTCTCCTGCAAGAGTTGCTGTTCTAACACAACACCACTCCTCTCCATGAGAAGTTATAGTTATCCCTGCCTTGCACTTTAAAGGGAGGCCTACTACATTTCAAAATACAGTGTGTGGTGCATATTCCAAAGAGTATGTTACATCCCATGATTTGTAACTATACAATTTATATTTATGAACACCAACTTTACAAAACTGGACAGAAGAGGACAGCCGGGATGAAAAACTGGTATCGATCGTCAAATTGATTCTGAGTCCGTGGTCACAAAGGATTGAAAATATAATGCTGAAAATTCTCAGTTTCTTCAAATATTTTGCAGATACCATAGGTAATGCAACAATGATGTCTTGATAGATCAAAAGTGTTCGTTAAACTCTATGAAGAATTTAATGAGTTCAATGCAGTAATCAAAAATTCATGAAACTGTTCAGCACAGCATATGACGACCCTCTAACCTAAAACCCTTGGATTTATAAACGTGAATATTTATCGGAGGAAATATTGGAAGAAAACTCAGGAAGCGCAACAAGGGAGAGAATCGGGCCAGGTACCGAGCTTCTATACTTTTATGGCACCAACTGAATTGTTTCAGAACTATCTAGTCTTAAAACATGTCTTGTCATTCGGTACAAAAGTTCAATACTGAGGCTACATGCTTTCGTTTTAAAACGCATAACTTGCACACGGGTAAATCTTAATAACGTCAAAGTCACAGCATTTATCATACAAAGGCTTTGCTTGGGTGGCACAACTATCTAGATATAATCACTTGGGTTCAAATTAGGTTACACTCTCCCCCCTCTAAATTGCATGAAAACTAAACATTTGTACCGCAACTTCTGAAGTAATTGTCTTTTTCTTAAAATGGATTTTATAAAACAGGTATAGTTTCGTTCAGGAAACAGTACTGAAGTCAAGGTATCAGTACCAGTAGAGGTATTGGATGATACCCAGCCTTAGGAGGGATCCCTCCGTCTGGACAGACAGATATGCAATAGATGTACTTCGGAAAAAAAAAAAGAGCAGCAGTACAGGGATCAGTTTTAACTGGGTTCACACCACTTGATTAAACTCTGTCTGTCCGTCCAAAGTATAAATTTTTATTAAGAAAAACAGATATCAGATGATGCACTGCATACATATTTTTCTCTTTGTTTTTAAAATGAAGTTAAATACTTTCTGTGATGTCCACTTGGCGCTATTAACCCGTGTGGGTGTAGAGGAGTGTTTGCGGTCGATTCTCATCTCCATTGCTACAGAGAAAATAATTCAATGCTAGGAGGTCAAGATGAGGCCAGTAATGGGAAAAAAAAAACTGTTATCACTCTTTAAAGACATCGTCACGGAATGTTAAGGTGATGTACTGTCTCGAAACGGTTACTCAGATCTGGTATTAAGGATGTCTGCATTTACAAATGCTACAAATATGTTAATGTCAATTTCAAAGGGTGTCAGAAGGGACTGAAGTTGCACATTTCTCATTTTTAAGCTGTTCTTTAAGTAGTTTCTCTGCGACTGTCACCAAGAAAGAAATGTGTTTACACGCCCGCATTGGCAGTCAGCGAGAGAACAGTTCTAGAATGGATAAATAGATCCCTTTTGTTTTGGAGATCATAAATATCTCATCTAACTATAACGGTATGTTGGTGGAGAGATTGAATAAATATTCAATGACGCGAGGGGGAGTCGGTGGAAAGTGAGAGATGTCAATATACCTCCATAAAGCAATACACTGCAGCAGCAATATTCACTATGTACAAAATGGCAAGTGCGAGTGACCTGTTTTTGGCATTTGAAAATAGATTCTCAGCCCCATCTTCCCAAAGTGCCCAGTGGCCATTTCACAGCTTAATCAGGGCATTTGAAAAAGGACTTATCTCACTCTATAATACCACCCGTTGCCCCTAGAATTCATCTTAATATCTTTTGGTACAGATCATCACCTAATTACCACTGACAAAGAGCAGCTGGAAGGTACATGGTATTAGAGGAAGTAATGAGGCAACGGTAATGAGAACAGCGAATAAGATAGACATTATGCAGACATGGAATATACTGATTAACCTAATGGAATCAATGTTATGGCCATACTAGTTCCAGGTATTGACAAAGAAGCATGGGAGGGTGTGATATTTGGTTTAACACTCATCATTACGTGCTGCATGCATCATTTGTATACAGTAGTTATAGTAACAAACTCAGAAAGACAATTGTCTATTTTTAACACAACAGCTCTTCGCAGTTACTTATTTGCATTGCTTTAAGTATGATAGGTTACATCTGAATTATAATGAAATCCGATTTTGTTCAAGGGGCACAGGGAGTACTAACCAGCCTGTTAAAACAGTCTGTGTATATTTTTCTTGATTGATTATTGATCACGTCAGTAGGTTTATCATTGACTGGGTTTGTGTCTGGCCAGCTTCACGAAAGTGCAATATTCGTCTGAAAGATAGAAGTGCTAAGTAGAACCTGTGGAAATAAATTTTAACAAAAGAAGCAAATCTCTCAGGAAATGTCAGGATGCTGCTAATTTCTCACATTAGAGCCAGATTTCTGCAGGTGGTGAACCACAGTCCTGCAGCAGGAATCTATAGATTGGGCTTTCATTCATTGTGTAGCACATAATTAGGATGTATCTAACTTTAATTACATTCTCCAGCTGAAACCAGGTCCCGGCAATGAACTTAAAGACCTGCAGTTACGTCCACGTTGCTTCGGGAGGTAGCCTCATTACTGATTAGCAGACCATTGCCGAGCATTCACTGCCTGTACTTTCATGTAAAGACAGTGGTGATTGTGGTGAGCATTAGTGATGTGGTGGAGATGTCTTTGCTTGACGTGTGTAACTGAAAAGCAGCAGATTACTCTGGCTTACTTTAATGTCCATCGCACTATCTGCACCAGAGGTTTCCAAACTTTTCAGATCAGGTACCATAACCCAAATATCACAAGTACCACTTCCTACTGCAGATACCGGCAATATGTCTCTCGCAACCGTGAGCCATTACAAAAGTTGACTCATTTTGTTGGCTTTTATCAACAAATAAAGAGTCCAAATCCAACTGTGCAAGCTAACATAAGTGCCACCCTACAAAGCACACATTTTATTCTAAATTACATATATATTATAAAACCTTTTTTTTACATCATTGTCATGTGATGTGTATTTAATCACAGATATCTTTAATAAAATGAAATGAAACTTTTTGGACTTGGGCCAGTTACATTGCAGTGCTCTTGCCTACCACCAGTGGGTGCACACATCATATTTTGGGAATCATTATGCTGTATAATCAACAAACTTCCCCTGCATCAGAAACTTTAAATGACCGTAGCAACTACCAAACACATACGTCGATAACCACACCCTGAACGTACAGAACATACATCAAGCTTTACTCCGTTTATGTGTAACCAAGTGACATTTTTGCCTCAAAAGCCAATTCACAAACCCAGTGAAATTAGTCATCTTAATGACCGCATTAGTAAGCTGCACCGACGCTAAGAGGTGTCAGTGTAGTGTACACTCAACAGCTCGGCCCATGCTGAGCAAATAGAGGCCAGGAAATGTTAGCTGGCTGATACAGACTTGCTGTCAGCCAAGACTGACAGTGTGGGTGCAGAGCGGGGCAATCTGACTGAGGGCATGAGGGACGACAGACATCCTGGCACTGGCACTGCAGGCTGGCAGGTGTGTGGAAGCCTCTGTGTGTGTGTGTGTGTGTGTGTGTGTGTGCGTGTGCGTGTGCGTGTGCGTGTGCGTGTGCATGCGGCCTGGAGGGGAGCAAGTGGAAATTGATGGCTGTACAGACCCCGAATGGCAGGTGAGGGAGGTCTCTCGGACAGAGGACAGTCGGAGAGAACTACTCGCGCATGACGTACCGGATTCTGTCGTACGTTCAGGCCTGAACAAAACTCCCCGAGAGAAAGTAGTAAGTGTTGTCACTGTAGTGCACCGGGGTCAGACACCCGGCGCAGCGCGGTGACGTCGTGCTAATGTGGAGTTTGTCCGTCCGTGAGAAATACAGGAAGACAATGGGATTTCAAGTTTGCAACCGAGAGCCTTTCTCTCTTCTCCTGCACCTGCTCCACCCTGTTTTAAGACTCTTTCAATGCATTAGTTATGATAAATGTTGGAGAATTGTATAATAATAACAGTACAGTAACACGGTATATTGTTTTTATTGTAAATGAAAGCCAAGAGACATTCAAATTGCGATAACCTATCTGCATAAATACAATTAAAATTTTATGATCTGGTGTTTTTTTCAGGGTTTTAAAGATCAAAAGGATGAAAATTGAGGCAGGAGTAAAACATATCAAGAGCGAGTTCAGTTTAAAAGGATTGAAACATTCTTGAAAATTCCAAATAAGAAGGAGAGAGAGATAAAAGTCAGCTTCAGTCCCTTTGTTATTCTTTTTTCATTTTGTATTAATTCTCTATAGTGTATAGAGAAAGTATTCTTTCATTGTATTTTCTCTATTTACTTCTCTTCATAAAATAGAAAAGACATTCTTTTTAGATTCTGTGTCCAGAGTAAAAGAGGCTGCAGCAGCTATTTGCCTTGTTTACCTGCAACTCTGAACTTTTTATACACTTTTTTTGTCCAAAGCACCAAGAAACAGATCTGAATTTTGCTCCCATATATACAATATCAGCATGTTGACGTGTGTAGTGATAACACATTCAACTTCAGACCACAAATTTGCAGCAAGAGCCTCTGAAACCTGCAGCTTCTCTCACTTCTCCAGTCTGTAACATTCTCAAACCTAGTTGACACCAAAGCAACTCAACAAGGCGATGTAACATCTCTATGGCAGCGACTCAATGTACTTTCAGGTTTTTTTTTTGTAGCTGCATGTGATTTATAACGTCTTAAAACATAAATGATGATAATGATGGTAAATTGTTTGATACATTTGCATGTTTATAAGTAATGAACAATGTGGAAAATATAAAATTAATATAAAAAGATGAGGGTCCAAAAGTGGGTGCTTCAATGGAATAACCAGAGAGTTTATGGAAATTTATGCCAGGAGATCTCCCCCCGTTTTGTCAGTTTCTTCAATCTTCTTCTAAAGCAGTTCCATCATTAAAAGAAGTTGGTATCTTTTCTAATGAGCAGAAAAACATGCAAACTATGCAAAACATGCAAACATTCTAAAACTGCCTACTTGTGACTTAACTTGCTCAGTCGCTGGTGACATCATCAGCTGGCTTAAGTCTTTCCCTGCCTTCTTGACCTTCCTTTCACTCGCTTCCATAGGCATCTTTTCTTTCTGCTCTCAAGTCTTCTGTGGAGGTTCAACCTAACATTCATCCATGATCTCAGAGTCTCTTAGCATAATTCATGGGGATGGCGGTCCTGTTGGTCAGCCCCGAGGCCCTCGCACGGTGGAGAGAGAGGAAGAGTGCCCTGAGGCGAGGAACGGGTGATGGCCGTGTTGACTGGAAGGAATAAGTGACATATGTGGATCTCTGGATCCCTCTTTAACCTCGTGCAAAACATCCGCTGCGACCTTCAATGTCAGGGTCAACCTTTAAAGTGACTGTGACATCATCTCCATTAGTTCTCCGAGCAGTATTTAAACACCATGCTGGCTCATTCTGGAACTCTTCCTCTTCCTCTTCCTCTTCCTCTTCCTCTTCCTCCTCCTCCTCCCTATTCACCTCTGTGCCCTGGTTTTTCGGACTGAGCCGCCGTGAATGGCTTCTGAGTCATGACAAAAAAAAAGCCACACTGATTCCTCGGACAGCCGTTCGCAGTGACACGTTTGGTCTTTGAAGATGATAAATGAGAACTTCCAAGTAAACTTTCTGAACAAGTTTCTGGCTAAGTCGAAGCACATTCGCATTGAGATTCAGTCAGAGTAAAACCTCAGACTCTCTAATAATCTCCCCTCATCTCCAGATGTACTTTAAATTTGCCTCTGATAAGGCTGCCGGAAAAGGGGATCAATACTTGACAAATCAATGTGATCGATAATCATGGAGATTAAGGGGAGCAGTGCGGTAGAGAGGAAGTACTCTCTTCTTGAATTCCTAATGACAGATGTACTTACAAGTACCTTCCATGATAGGAGTCCACATTTTAAATGAACTTTTAAGACTTTATATTTCATCGCACATTATCACTGTGGCTCGTTTTCTGCAGTGAATAACAACATTTTGTATCTCTTAAATCACAAAAATGGACCCCGCCACCTCTGCACTAGTTTACACTGTATGTCATGATAAACGTGCATTTAACACCTTCTACTGACTTGATGGTCGAAATAAATCCAATAATGATGCTGCAGTAAACTATTTCGGGGAATCTCTCGTCGTGTCTCAAACATACAGTAGATCTAAATGTGATTAATAGGCGACCCCGCTGCCGCATTACTCATTAGCTCTCAGGTAGAGCTGCTTCTGCTCTCGCCCATACAGGCCCGCAGGCAGAAATGATGTGTATCATTACCTACAATGTCTGCGGTGAACCTCCTGCAATTCCATCATCCACGCTTTATGTCTGTTACAGTTAAAAAGGATCTCCGAGTTAAGATCTTTTTTTCTTTCCTTTTTTTCCTGTCACCCTACTATGCCTTTTTAATAAGCCAGCGCGTAGTTACCAAAGTACGATTATCCCGTAGCCTGAAGGTACACATTTTTATTCCAATTACTACCTATACACAAAAAAAGGGGATTATAATTTCATGGAGCTATTTTAATACCAGGTGTGTCCAAAAAATAAAAAAATAAAAAATAAATAAAGCACTTCAAATGAATTTTCAATGCAGAATGAAGTCACAAACGCACACTGCTGTGTAAATACATTAATAGTAGCCCTGGGCAGCCTCATTGAATCCATCTTTCTTTGGATGTGAGATAGTAATTTGTGAGTACAAATGATATATATATATTTTTTTAAAGGCAGAGAGAAAGTTCACATTGCCAAAGGTTCATAAGAAAGTGAGATACAAGGCAGCACAATCAGAATTTCAATGTATTAATGAGCAGAGTCCTTAAAAATATCCAATGTTACAGAGGATTTTTTGAGGCATCAGCCTTGCGGTCAGGTGGTGGTAAAGTCTATTCATGTGCCATCTTATACAATCGAGGGTGTTTGTATTAATACTTAAAAAATAAAACAATTAAAAAAAAAAGAGTGAACAGAAAGTCACAATCAGCCCTGGAATCACTCCCCTTTCTAAGCAGAGAGATGTCGGGAAGATTCCTTGATACACAGCGTCTCCCAATGTTATCAGTGAGCATGAGACGCCGCTCGAAGCCTTATTAATAATTACTCGGTGCCCTCTACTGTCAAAGAAGCAGAACTGCAGGTGAAAAAAAAACAGAGTCAGGGGTCTTGGCACAGAGGATCATGTTTGTTGCTGTGCAAGCAAATGGAATAAAGATCATACTGGTGCAAAAGAGCTTTAGTTAAACCGAGCATGGTCATTGGTTGTAATCTCTGAGGCTAAACTGATCATCCCTGTGTACCCTTACTGTATTAAATCCACCCCCGGCAGATATGGACACTCAGGGAGGATAATAAATAACAATAAAAGGTGCAATAAAAATTGATAAAAAAAAAAATTGATATATAATCACACAGGAATTAATAAAATGAAGTACGCACATCATGCTCATACAGGAAAATATACTCTATTATCAGTTAAAAAAGTAAACTTAATGGAGTTTTATCAGCTTGATACTTAATTACTTTTTCTAATTTTATAAGAATTGCTCATTATTTTGAGCTGATGATGCGTGAAGTGTGCACTACTTCAGAGGCTTCAGAGATGGGAACTGTAGAATACAGTTAAATACAATTAATTTACTTCTGCTCTTATATCTGTGATTGGTGTCGACAGCAAATCTCAGAGCACACTGCTCCAAAAGAAGTCTTGATTTTCTGCTATTCATGGGGTTCATAGGAGGTCTAACAAATAATGTATTTGCCTGTGAATGACCACATTTGTTTATGCATTGCCCATGTAGCACAGCTAAAGCATGAATGGTTCCCTAGTGTGTATAATACTACGTATTTTGTTCATTTCTGAGTTTTTAAGAAATGATATTATCTTCATATATACAGCAGCAGGACCTGTGCAACAAGAAAAATAATTCCAACACAACAGTGAACATATTCACCAAGTTGATTGACTGATTTTGGATTGAATAATGTCGGAAATAATTTGTATTATATTGGATTTAAATACATGTCTGTACAACAGAACCTCAACAGTGGACAATGACATCTTTTATGATACTTAAGAAAGGAGTGAAAATGCAGCATCCCTTTGAATGAAGCTTTTAGTCTTGCAGTCTCACATCTCCTCGTCTATGCCAAAGAGCGTTGTGACTGAATGCCGCTCTGAAGAAAAAACAAAATGAAAGTATAATCTTCTTAGCAGCAAGAAGTATAAAAGCCTTGCTGAGATAAACCATTCATTTTAGTCCCTGTTCTGGAGAGGAAAATGGTTCGAGACTGTAAACGAACACGAGAAAGCTAAAAAGGAATGACGGGACAAAAACATACAATGTTCACATTCTGTCACCTGACTGGGCTGCGGGTGATTACAGCCTCACTGAGGGCCCTCTCCAAAACCCTAAATGGCTACTGAAATAAACCACACTCTATCTTTAACCTTGACTGACACGAGACTGCTGAAAATTGTAAAATCCTGAGTGTAACGTGGCCAACAGTACAAGCGCTGATTGAGTATCTGGGGGGATACGGCCTGTGAACACAGGCAGACAGCGAGATAGTAGGTTAATTAAAAACGGCTGCTGTGGTGTTTCCTGTCTTTGTGAATTAACGCCGTGTCAAAGTGGATCTCCATGGAAACAGTCTGAAGTGTCACTCAAGCCTCAATGACCGAATGTGCTTGGCTTGCGCCGAGCTAAATTATTGACAAAGACCATCGTGTTTGAAACTTGAATACTAAAACAGGATTCGGCCAAAGGGGCTCATTAAAGTTCCACAGCAGACATCTATGGGGAATCTGTATTGCTGTACTACATTGCTATTTTAGAAACTAGCAGCATTTCCTCTAAAATAAAGCATATGTATAATGATATAAAAACAGCAAACATTACCAGAAGAAAGCAAATTGATGCCCGCTGAGCAGAAATGTGTTTCATAACTGACTATCTAACAGGATTGGCCCATCAAGTGAGCTCCACAGCTGCAGAAATACACAGAATTATTTTTGTCAGGTTGTGGGGATAATAGATGAGAGTTTTCTTCCGTGCAAACCACTTATATACTTAAAGTCTTATTACTCTGGCACCCTCTAGATTTATCTGTCTTGACTGTAAAAAGATAATTGAACTCATAACTCAGCAGGTTGGTTGTAGTCTCGGAGGTGTCTCAAACAAATCCTTTTTCTTTTTTGTGAAATGAGAAACCGTGATTTACAGTTAGTTGAAGAAACACCTGCCGCAATATAAACAACAGAAGCCCAACATATAGTAGAAGTTCTGCAGGAAACAAATCGTAGCATATACATGTGATTCTGCTCTAAATCTTCTTTAATCTCTGAAGCAACGATCACGGAAATTGCACTGCAGTTGAAGTTCGCCCACAGCTCAACACTTGGCCCTGAACCACAGTTTTGAAAAAAAAACATATTATATCCGAGACCTCTGCTTTATGAGGGTGAGATGACTGTTGCCTGTTTGCAAAGGTCATTTGAGAAAAAAATTACCTTTTCCCCGTATCCTCTTCACTTTAAGAGAAAAAGACGAGGAGACGGATTGGAGCAGATAAATAGATCGAGGCAGAACATTCAGAACTTAATTTGAAGCACATTAACTAGTTCGCCAGTGAAAGGACACTTTTAATTGGATTAAACACAGCCTCATTTGGCTGCTTATCTTCTTTTTCTTGAGAAACGGCAATGTTGCCTCACTCCGAGTCAGCTTAACCTTCGACTGTAAGATAAACCTGGAGCACTGACTGAATGTAATCCATTAAAAGAAAAATCAAAAGCATTTAATTACAACATGAAGTTTATTTTCATCCTTGACTTTCTGACTATAAAAGGATTAATTTCTTTGGCAAAGTCTCATGTTCAGAAGTGTCAGCTATGAAATAAGTTTGATTTGTCTCTATGGGAGGAGCTATTCTTGACCTTTGAACCAGGTCAGCGGTACAGCTTCTTATTGCGAGTGATATTTGAAGGAAAAAAAATAGCTGGTTAATGTGCTGTTCAGGAGGTTCCATTTCTGCTTCATACGTTTCTTTTATGTCCTTCAAATCACCTTTTAGTTTGTGTTCATTCAATATTGTCATCCCGTTTCTCCATATTACCCAGGGCAAGCTATTTAAGGCCAATGAGATCAAGGCCGCTGTATTTTTTGTATTCTATTGTGTTGAGTTTATAGACCTGAACGGGAGTTTTCAAATTTACCAATACACACAATTACACATTGTGGTTTTTTTAAGGCTGATTTTGATATTTGTTTGGATTCTCTATATCTGAAATTACGATGTTTGTAGCAAAAGCATAAATTCTTCTTTTAATCAAAACAGTGATTTACTTTGTTTTTCCAGTAGAATTACATTCTGGCAGCGTGGCGAAGTCAATGAAACTGCATTTAAAGTAGGTGTTGAACAGTTCAAGTATATTAAAAAAAAAAAAAGAATCCACCCTGTTTGGTTTACTGGTCACGGTTTAGGGTATGTCTTTATTGTTCAGATCATTTGAAATAGGCTATGAGGCAGAAAATAAAAAAAAACAATTCAATAAGCTATTAGAGGAAAAAAAAACACCTTGTGGGTAAAAAGTTTAGTTTTGCAGACACGCACCTCTTTAAGAGACACACAAGTGCAGCACAAACAAAGTCATGCTACTTAATGATGGCCGTCGTGTCTTTATTGTTACCATTTTTATTCAAAAATAAAAGCTGTAGATTTTGTTTGCACTAATTTGAAAAACCTGTACTTTTATTTAGGATTTGAAAATGGAGGATGTTAATCTTCATAGCCTGGAAATGAGTTAGTAATTCGGCCTTCAACAATCAACACCACTCGAAACATGTTACAAAGTGTCTCTCTGTTACACACAGTACACAGTTTACACACACACGCACACACACACACACACACACACACACACACACACACACACTTACAGCCTCCACACGAGCCATTACCAGCTCTCACATACAGACTCTCAAACGCTGCACTGTTTACCTCATTAAAGCATCATTTGGAAAAGACTCCACTCGTACGGCATAAATTGAGACAGACTCCCCCCCCCCCCCCCCAAAAAAAAAAAAAAAAGCCTTCAACATTTTGCAAATATTCATGAAGGCCGAGCCTGGCATCAGAAAGTGAATTGAAACTCATAGTTTACCTTGAGAAGAGCTGCAGGTGGATGAACCTCCTGAGAATGGTGTCCTCTCCTCTCAGTTGCATTCAGGGTATAGTCTCTCTCAGATGCTGGTTGTTTTTGTTTTGTTTTGTATTTTTTTTTGTGTGGAGCTTTGCGTGTCTGAGGTCCGGAAATAAAAGACTGAGTTTTTGCACAGTCCCGTGGCGCCTGCCAGCCGACTGTGAGTTAGTGTTTGCTGGTTCGTCCCTGGATCCTGTGCTCATCAATATCCGTAAATAAACTTAAATTAGCAGCTGGCTTCAGTCTCCTCTAGCCCAACACGTGTCAGCTCCCTGCTCTCTTACTGGGGAACAGCTCACCGAGGTACTTTGTGTATCGTGCTCTCTTCATTGTGGTCCACTAGGTTTTGCTCTTTTTAGTGCCTTCATAAAAATGTTTTGGTTTTGTGCTACCATTTTTATTTTACAGCTGCATGCATTTTGTGACTGCCTTTGACCTCCGACCTTTAACCTGACTGTCTGAACTCAAACATCATTTCCACCCAGACTAAAAAGTTTTGGAACCTAAAACCCGCTTCCTGAATTCATGATATATTTAGAATATAAACATAACTAACAAAAAAATAAATAAAAGTAACTTTTTTTTCTTTCCTTTTTTTCGAGAGTTGTGGATGTGCAGTTCCTCTCCCAACTGCCAGGGGGCGCTGCAGCACGCTCCAACACCCTTGGCCCTCAGCCTTATGCAGCATGTTTAAATCAACTGTGTATATTACAACCGGCCGATATTATCAGGACACAAACATCAAAATATTAATGTAATTTCATAATAGTTTTCTTTCCTTTTAGTAGCTCATTCATCTGGTTTTAAAATAGAAATTACTGTCAAATGATGTTATTTTCTTGACCCGGTGGATTCAATTAGACTACTTGTTTGGGCTAAGAAAGTCAGTCATTTGAAATGTTGTCTCTAAACAAACGAATAATAAGCAAGGCTGGGATCTTATCGGCAAATTTCGACGTGCATTACTCGGTTCGCTTTTCTTCTATGAATATTGTCCTTCTACAGCTGCCGTAGTGGAATATAAAATAATGTTCAACCGGAAGTACCGCCCCTTTTCATCCCCTCTCTGGCCGACTGAGTGAGTTTCACGTTCCCACACAAACAAAATGACTTATTTTAATCATCATCCATCCTCTTAGTTTGGAACAATCACACTCTCGTCGCTACTGATTTGTAATTATTCCATCCGGTAGCTACACGATGAGATAACCATTTTTTTTTATTTCCCCGTTTTTTAAAGCTATAAACTTGACTTCCGTCTTTCTGCTTCTCTTCCTTAGCGTCCGGTCCGCTGAAACGGCAACATGGTAAGGATGGTTCCTCCTGTAATATTGTAATAAGAAAAACAAATACATGGTCGATAACACGCTTTTGTGGATACGAGCGTGCCTGTAACGTCATTGATTCGTTAATGATCCGCGGCTACGTTTAAAAAAAATAAAAATAAAATAAGACTTAGCATTTAGCTCGCGGGGCTAACGTGATCACGAGCCGAATGAATTTGACCTCGTGTTGAAATGAACGACCTCCAAAATGAGCAGTCAAGGTCGCAGCTGTCCCGTAGATGCAGGTTGTTGTTGTTGTTGTTGTTGTTTTTAATTTATCTGCAAGACGTCCAAACATCTGGGGCTGATGTGCCCGTGATGCATTCACAGTCTTGCGAGAACAACGAAGGGACCAAGTGCTGAGTTTCGGCCTTAAAACAGAAACCCCAGTTCCACCGGTCCACTGACATCACTTTATTTTCTGTTCCTATTGTTTAATCTGGGATCTTATGCATTTTTTTTAATACCCACCACCCTCCCTCCCTCCCTCCCTCCCATCTAATACAGCACCTGCTCTTGTTTATTTTCAGCCTCGCAAGATTGAAGAAATCAAAGATTTCCTGCTGACAGCAAGGAGGAAGGATGCTAAGTGTAAGTCGACTTGTGTACATTTTTATTCGTATTGCACATTTAAATCAGATCAGCACGTATACTTTTTTTGTTGTTGTTGCACTGACTGAAGAAAATATGCACATTTTAACCATACATCTCACTTCCAGCTGTGTGTAATTTTACAAGCATTTTGAAAAGTTAGACCCTCAAATGTGCCGGAAGAGATAACTTGCGAAAGACTCTAAACTCTGGCATGTTTGAAGATTTATTTCTGCATGTTTTAATCTTTATTTATTTTAATCTCTTGTTGCTGAACGTATACCGAGAGCCCCTAATCCTGAGTCTGATACGGTCTCACCTGCTTGGACAGGGTGATATAAAAAATAAATGACAATTTTTCTGTTCACTTGAAATGTGAGCATATTAAAGAGGCGATAGATGATGACTTGCATGTTATCATTTAGCTCTACAGGTCCTACCGAACCGGCAAAAGGGTGTAATTTGTCAGTCAATCGTATCGTTTCAGATACATGTAGAATATTGCTTATAACGCTTATTGAATAATACTTGTTGTTTTGGATATTTGAGTCGACAGGAAATTTCCTCAGTGAAACTTGACGTGTAAAAGAAAGCATTACTGCGGTGTCTTTTAGAAAACGTGTCGGCGTTGCCATTAATTTCACTCTGGGAACAACAATCGCAGTTTAAACGCGTCTGTTGATGCGTTTGAATCTCAACACGGGCCTCGCTTGTCTCCTTCAGCCGTAAAGATCAAGAAGAACAAGGACAACGTGAAGTTCAAGGTGCGCTGCAGCAGGTACCTGTACACGCTGGTCATCACGGACAAGGAGAAGGCCGAGAAGCTCAAGCAGTCGCTGCCCCCAGGTCAGTAATGACGACACAAAACAACCGAGCCGTCTTGACAGATGTAGCGACACGTTGAAGGTTTAATTTGATCTTTTGTAACCTTGAATTTAAAACTACGACTCGGCACACGTGCTGCGAGCACAGGTGTATTTCTGTTGCCTGCAGAGGACGGCTTTAGTTACAGCAATGCACTTTAAAGGGAGTCGATGTCCTAATAATGAGCTCAAACTGATGCAAACAAGGTTTTTGTGTATTCCGAAAAACGGCGTGCAGATGTTTGACATTGAATTCAGTTTGTTTACGGAGCCTCGGGAACACGGGTCATTGCATCTTTGAATGAAATGCACAAACTGAATTTTGTTTGCAGTGTTTTGAATAGGAAGGATGAACAGTTTTAGGTCCTCCTGGCAAGTCTTTCCTACATACTGTCGCTCGCTGTAAAAAGAGCTCGTTGTGAGCGTATCACAGTGCGATTGTTGCGACAGCGGCTCGGGTCCTCGGGAGGCTGTTTCATGTGGTGTGTCGGCACCATCTGATCTGTAGCAGTAATCTTATCTCATAATGGGCATTATGTGCTGATTTTAAATTTGAATTCATTAAAACCATCAAGTCATTCATCCATTTTCTGCTGCTTATCTGGGTCCACGTTATATGAATTTAATGAGCTCTTAAAAAAATTATTAAACCGCAAAAGCTATATTAATAAATTCTTCTCTTTATGATCTTTTCTGGTTTTTCAGCATCCTTTAGTACCGTGGTTAGTATGGCTGTGGAACAGCTATCAGATTACAAACTACATGGCTTTAATGCGCCTTAACTCTGTAAAAAATCTTGTACAAAGATTGTGCAGCTGATGAAGTCATTTTATTTCAGAATATAAATAAAACAATCTGTTCCATGTGGTTTTGGCGGAGATCTCCAAGCTGTTGCAACTACAATCAGTCTTCATTGACTGTATTGATCTGGTTATGTGGAACAGAGTGCCTTTAGTTTCTATTAGTTTCACAGCAAATTACAATCTTGGATCAATGTTGGCACATCTGTCAGGGTAACTGAAGGTTTGTCAGATGGGTAATAAAGGCAAATATTTTAATTTTCTCCATTTCAACAAAGGATTCTCAAACTTCGCTGTACTCAAAAGTACTTGAGATGAATTAATGCGTTGTTTAAAATGAAAGCCTTTAGATGATCTAAACTTAGAGGAAAATGTTTAATCATGTCCGGTGCAGAAACTGAGTGCTGCTGTGATGTTTTGTAGATATTCTCTAACCTGTCGGGTTTTTCTTTACAGGTCTGGCTGTGAAGGAGCTGAAGTAAATCCGTGATGTACAGATAATTGTAATAAAAAATGGAAAGAAAAAAAAACCCCACTTGATTTTCTGTTCTTTGTTCACTGTGCTGTCGTGCCACGATGCAGAAGTGTTAAATGAATAAATGAAATGACGTTGCCAGTCGGGATCCTGGGTGAAGTATGGATATGTCAATAAAATAGTCAAACATGGTGTTTAGTCAGCGTTCCACGAGATGTCATATTTTAACTTAAGTTCCACCAATGCGTTTTATGTAGGTGTTAAAATATCCTGAACATTAATTCCTGCAACTCTTTTATTTTCTAGACGTTTCACTGTTCAGTCTGATGTGCATAAACATCAATTCCACACTGCATGGATGAACAAATGGTGGATGATGGCTTAGAAGATGTTACATATTCAATATTGAATGTATTCGCGAGCGAGTCTGGTGAACATTTGAATTCTGAGAGGGATCAAATTCAGCAATTTGCACAGAGTCCTCAAGAAGTAGCAGCAAATGTGTGAAGTCCAGTGGGACCAATCTGGCCCTGAAGTTCAAAACAACCAATCATGAGTTGACTTTCTTTGTGTACATAAAAACTTGATTTAATCACAAATCTATTCCAGAGATACGAAGGAAACGCGCATGTAAATCTCAGTAAAAGGGTGGCCTTGGAGTGCAACAAAAAAAGGCTTAAATACAAAAAAGATGCCCTGCTCTGCACTCTTAATTAGAGTAAGGGTAGAAATTCCATCTTCCCCTTAGGTATAATCTCTGATTTATTAATTAATATTCATTATATTAATTTCCAACTGGAAATGGAAAACGTTGCCCTCCAAGTGAACCAAGGAGGGAAGAAAAAAAAGGCCTATAATTGAAAGTAGTTGCTGACTAGTGCTTCAGATATTTTAGCTGCTAGGTGATCGACTTGGACGTCCCTAAGTGAGGGGCAAGGTATCGCGCGCTGCTGCAGGCTCCTTGTAATTGTCGCGTTTGAACACTAGGTGGCGGTAAAAGTAGCTAAATCCGCAGAGGCTCCAAACGACCGTCAAACAACCCAACATTTGCGCAGGTTTGGTCTTTTACTTCACAGTCACTCTGTGTATTTATTGAACTGTTTCACTTCAGCCGAACTGCCGGACTATAATTTCCGAACCACTTAACAGAGGCGTGTGTGTGTGTGTGTGTGTGTGCGCGCGCTCCCGCGTCTCCTTGCGTCCTGTGCCTACTCTCCACGCGCGTCCCCGCGGCCGCGTGCGTTCGGAGCCGCCGTGGGTCGGATAGTATCCGCGGGTCGTCCGCACACAGAGACGCGGTGACATGGGCGCTGAGTGATTGTTCCGCCTTCAGGAGAAGAACCTCCGCCGGTTCTCACTGTGCAACCAGGCTGCTGCCCGCGCGCGACTTTCTTGCACGTTTGTTTTTTTTTGTTTTTTTTCTCTCATGTGTGGTCGAGCGTGTGTTTCCACAGCGCGAGCATGCTTTTCTTGTTGCCTTTGTTTGATGTGAGACTTGATTAAGATCTCCGGCAGCGGACCAGACTGCCCCGCTTTCGGGACTGAGAGGCTAATTTAGGCTGGAGCCTAAACTTTTTCTCCCGGCAGGGATGTCTTCGGCTCGGGTGGATTACATTGCGCCCTGGTGGACTCACTGGCTGCACAATTTCCCTCATATCAACCTGAGGTTTCAGCCCATCGACGACGGCTTCCAGCCCGAAGATGAGAACTACCAGCAGGTCAGTGGAGGAGCACGGGACGCATGGGAGCTCTATCTGAGCCCAGTTATAGACGCACAAAACTGGGACATAATTTTGCCTGCGGGGTTGTGCAGTGAGTTTATAATACCGTTGTGACGTGTTTTATCTCTTTTTCTATAATAATCCTTTAGCATGGTTTATTTTTATGCTCCCGTGTTGTGTCCCTGATGCGTTTAATATCAGTATGCTCTCTGCTGCCTTCAGATTCAGGTTCCATTTTGTGTTATTGATGGCAAAAGTGGCCCATAATGCCTCTCTGAATGTCCTCCACTTCACTTAAGTGGCAACCACCTTGAAGAGTCTGCCATTTATTAGGCGCCACAATATATCCCATAGATCAGTGAAGTCCAAATTGCTTGCTATATGTTGTAATTTCAGAGATCTTTGTAAAAAAATAAATAAAAAAAAAAGCAGTTGTTACTCCTCTTCCTCTGCAGGTATTACACCAGAGTCATCCACTTCTACACACAGTTTGTTTGGCAGTGGAGGCAGAACATGCGCATCTCCTCAATGCTGCTTTCATCTGGGCCCGGCAAAGTTTTTCATTCATTTTTAATTGGGACAAATCAGCTGTCTTTGTGTCTGTCAGAGAGAGAGAGAGAGAGAGAGAGAGGATCCGGATGCCCACTTGTGGGACAGTGTTGGCATAGATGCATTGCCCCCATGGGAGTCAACGTGATTCCCGTGCAGCTCCAGAGGTGGGTGACAGGACTGTTTCACACAGCTTTGAAGTGGGTTGGGATCAACTGTTGGACGGCTAATGACCCGCTTGTGAACACGTCAGGTTCCATGAATGTTTTATTATTTCACTGTTGAATTTTTCAAGGTTGCAGCCCGGCTTCTGTCGGTGCAAGTATCACGCCGAGAATAGATGGCATTTCAGTTCACTGCTGCAGCGGGTCTCCTGAGCGAGGAGGTCAGGGGACATTCGGGAGGTCCCTGAGAACCAGAGAATAAAACACACAGGAGCCAGCAAAAGGTCAAACCTCCGACACCACGAGTCTTCGGTTTCCCTCGCCTTCACCGTTCTCTCATTTTAATTAGGATGAAGGAAAAGATTTGGGGTTGAACTCAGCGTTTTGCAGATGAAGAGCCGGGGATTTCCTTCCCAAGTTGGGGTGAGACCAAAAACAGCCAAAAGGCGAGCAAACACCGGGTTGCGTAAGTAAGGGCAACGGGAAGTTTTATAATGGAAGGAAACATCTTCGCTATCTGCACAGAAAGGTATGGGGCTACAGAGCAATATTAGCATTCACCTCCCAACGACTCGGCTAATTCATTCAACTTTTTGCTCCGTTTTGGTCGCCACCAACTTGCGGGAGAAATGTCCAAAACCTTTAGCGGTTGAATTCTCCACTATGTTCATGATATTTGGTGCAGGTACATTACATGAGCTAAAATGACTGAGCTATTTTAGTACACTACATATCCAAAGAGAGAGATGGAGACTCCCTTTATCTCCAGAGAATTGGGAGTTTTTTTTTTCTCGTCCACTTCAATTCTTTTTTGTTTTGCTGCCGCGTGTCTACGAAAACATCGGCGAACCTTTTTACTTTTTTTCACTGCCGTGTCTTCGGCACCGAAGAGCCCTGGGGTATTTCTGCTCTACGAGATATCCAATGACGGCTGAACTGAGTTGGTTTTATGCGTTTGCGGTTATCAGGGAAGAGACGGCGAGGCAAAGCGAGGGAGATTTTTCTTCTTCTTCTTCTTCTCATGCTGCCAGTTTCCATTCTCAGTTGTGGACGTTACAGCCGGCGCAGCGGGGTGTCGGAGAGAGGGAGGCCGGCGGCGGGGGAGCGGGGGGAGGGGGGGGGGGGGTGTCTCAGCTGGTGATCGGAGGCTGTCAACCTCGGTTCGGTCGGTTCCGGGGACAGGAAACCCCCGCCGCCGCCGCCGCAACCATCAACCCACTCTGGCTCTCTGTGACTTTTAGTTCTCTTTTTCTTTTTTTTTCTTTTTTTATCGGACAGAACCACACTCCTGCTGTCTCTTTGTCATTTATTTCCCAGATGTACGTCGAAGGCGTTAACGCTCCCACGTCGTAGAACCATGCGTCGTAAAGCACCAAAGCTAATGACACCATTTCAAGCTGCTGCCAGTCTATTTAGGGCATTGCATTTCTCGGCCTTTCTGGGATGTCGAGCTTTAATTCTGCTCGCCTGCATTAATGTGCTGTGTGTACAATCAGGGGGTGAGGAACGGGGAAATAGAAGTGGTTCGTTGGTCTCGGATGTCCTTGCTTGGCTGGCAAGTTGTGAGTTGTACTTGAATTATTGATTGACAGGCTGCTGATGAAGTGACTCATATCAGAATAATCAATTAATACAGTCAACAGCATTAACTAGATGCCTCTATTCGTGCTGTAAAAGCAGGGCAAACAGTCTATTTGAATTTGATTGTCTTGTTTTTTTAAGACCACTAAACCGTTTTTCTCCTCTTAGTTTCTGCTTTGGGACGAATAAGCGCGTCACAGTTGGTATTTTTGCAGTGTTTTAATCGCGAAGAATTGAGTTTAAGAGGACGGAAATCGAGCTTTACTTGAGCCGTGTAATGGGGAATCGATTCTTTTGTAAATGAACTGCTGAATCGATGTTTGTGTGGCTGCCGCTCTGCATCGTATCGGGCAGTTAAGCTTGTGCCTTTAACCCAGACCACATGCTTTGTCAGAGGAATTGTAATTGGCTCGCTGTAGTGTGGGGGGAATCCTGGTGAAGTCCTCGCTTGGCTTCGGGCCATCGAATGTGAAGGAATGTAAGCCGGGGTTGGGATCTTTCACTGTTCTTTGTCTGGTTGTGTCTGTCTGTCTGTCTGTGTGTGTGTGTGTGTGTGTGTGTGTGTGTGTGTGTGTGTGTGTGTGTGTGTGTGTGTGTGTGTGTGCGCGCGCCGTAATAGGTTTGTCACTCTTTGTTGGACACGGCTATTGTCGGTAAAGGAATGTCTGTCAGCTAAATCATCTGCACGGAGTTTTTCTATTCATTTCTGTCTCCTGACTATAATCAAGCTATTCTTTTGTTTTTAATCATACACTTATGTATTTGGGGTAAACTGCAGAGTTCGGGGTCGAGAGGGCTTAAAAACTGTACCCGACTGTTGACCGACCGCTTCTAAAGGCAAAAGGGTTGGCCCTTGTTTTGAATGACCACTTTCGCCCTCCATACTGCTGGCCAACCGTAGCATGAAGTGTGTTATGATTGGTGAACTGGTTGTTATACCGCTCGGTCCAGCCAGCGGCGGTTTTAAGCCTGCCGATTGGTTTGGGGATGCACGTCTGTCTGGAAATGTGCAGCCGCGTTCTCGCCGCACGGGACATACTCTACCCGACTCCACTCGCTTTTGGTTAGCTGGTACTTTTCTGGATTTAGTAGCTGGTTACCGTAGCGAGGCTGCGTGAAACTACCGCGAAGTCATCTCCGATGCGACGCTCATGGAGAGCTCTCTTTCTGAATTGAACACGGTGTGGTTTTGCAAGTTGCGGTCAACCGAGTAATTCGATTATTAAATACAATTGCGGCGATAGTGGTTTGGCTATTTAAGGTTGATACTCGATTGGATCAGCCGGAGGGACGCATCCTTGGGTGTGCGCCGCTCTACTTGATTGTTAAGCTTTTAATCAACCGGTCCCCGTCCCTAATCCTGACCTCAACCCTCCACCAGCGTGACAACCAATCACCAGCAGCCTCCCTCCTTGCTGATCCAATCCAGCATCAGCCAATTAGCTACAGCGGGCTTGCACCTGTTGCTCAATGATGACACAATGAGGCACTGGCGTCATGGTGATTCTGGAGAGGACTGACTCCGGCCAATCAGCGATCTGCAGCGTTTTCATGTCGCCTTTTAGTATCGATTCAGCGCGCTTGTAACCTCAATGGAGATGACGCCAAAAGAAAAACGACCAGGGACTATCCGCAACTTTTGCGTAATGGAAAACCAAAAAAGGCGAGCTGAGTCAACTCGAGTTGAATCTACCGTACTGAGAAATATGACTCTTTTCTCTACTGGGAAAGAGTCATATTTTTCTGTTTCATTTCTCTCCTGGAGGACAGAAAGAGGGCAAAAACTGAACAACTGTGCCCAAAAATAGGACAGAGGCCGAGTTTATCCTGTATTTGTGTGTGTGTGTGTGTGTGTGTGTGTGTGTGTGTGTGTGTGTGTGTGTGTGTGTGTGTGTGTGTGTGTGTGTGTGTGTGTTGGTTGAGGTCAGGCCAGACATCATGTACATATGACCTCAACCATCATATACACATGATGTCTGGCCTGGCCTTCAAGAGAAAAGAGAAGTCAGATGGACCAGGACCTGCTGACCTGTCAGGTCCATCTGACTTCTCTTTTCTCTCCCCACTTCCTGGTTTGTGATCCAAACATGTTTGTGCCACACGTCCGTCACATGAACTGTTACACCCATCCAGCCGAGGACCTCTGACTCTATTCAAGCCGCCGGTGTTACAACATTTCACTGGTGGGCTTGTGATGATTACAAATCGATCTTCTGATTAACGAAATGACAGAAAATAGCCCAGAGACAGAAGGTTTAGGAGGGGGAAAAAAAAATCTGAACATCTGGTCTTGTGTTTACTTTAATGTCTTTTATTTGAATGTTCAGGCAGAGTGTTATTATCAGTGTCAACTCCATCAAAAGAAAATCACAGATTCGGCTTCTGCTTACTGAAGTAATTACTTGAAACAGCCCTTGATCTTGAGTTTGAGTTAATTGTTTCGATTTTTGCGAGACTCCAGGAAGTCATAAGTAAGCCGGCACACGTTTTCTACCAACAATACATATTTTCCTGTTGCTAACTGTTCTTGACTGTTTAGACAGTGCGTGTTCAGCGAAGCGCGGAAATTAGCATAAAATGTGTTGCTGCAGGGAAACCTTGTCACTGCTGAAAGGGCTCCGTATTGTCCAGGAGATGCTGTTGTAGTGTTGCTCTACGTCGTCTGCATAGATATTCAGTAATTGGACGGATGAATGCAAAAATTAATTCGGTTTCATTACCTTTGGCTGCATGTGATTAGAGATGATTAAGAGACATTTGCACAGCACAAGACTTGTTGTCCGATGGGAAGTCCTGCCTCACCGCCGATCGCTGTCAAAGTCCACCTCGGACAAGCATATTGAAAGCTTTTATCTTGTTACCACCACGGCTGAGAATGATGCAGGATAAATAAACAAGCCACAGACCCACTATTCAATTACAGGAGCAAACACACTCCTCTTGATACACTCGATCTTTCTGCCTCAGAGGCTTTTCCTTCAGATATACTCTGATAAAAGTGTTCCGCCCGGGTGCATCCGTGTCTTCAGGACCTTTCCTTTTTTCTCTGTTGCATTTATTTATTTATTTTTTTAAAAACTTTTTGTTTCTGTCGTTCATCAGCATTTCCGACACCTTCCCCTCTTTCTTCACCGATGTTAGAGCTTCCTTTCGCGATTGAAATAAAAGTGACGCGTGTGGAAGGCAGAATTTATTTAAAGTCTCTTAAGGGAAAAATACGTGTTTTCCCACAGTTAGAAAACAAAGATATTCTCTCCGTGATGTACTTACTGTCGTTTGATTGCACTGCAGCAACTACTAAAACACAGTTTACACTCTTATATTTATTATTTCTGATTTTATCATTACAAGCACTTCATTTTTACATTAGCTCATCTTCATACGATGTTGTACATTTTTCTGATTGCAGCGGATTTCACAACGAGATGCGGACACTCCACCGTTGTGTTAACTGTGTTTAGTTAGTGTGAAAGAACATGTCAAATTATGCATACCAACAACAGCTGAAAACCCCATTATCTGTTCAGCTATCTCAGCCACTCTGATTGAATTGGAAATTTACCGACTCCCATTGCCTCTTCATTGAGAAAAAATCCATCTTAAACCTGTCGTTTTTGATTGGCGCGCTCCTTGTCCAACCTCAGCCTCTCCCTATTTGCGTGAATGATTGTGTAACCTCATTGTTAAAACAGTGATTCACCTCAGCTCAGCCTCTCCAGCACTTCTGATGTCTTATGCCCCCCCCCCCACCGCCCCCATAGGCTTTAGACTCTGTGTGTTCTTTGTTTGTGTCGTGAATATGCATAGACGAAAAAGAAAAGGCACTCAGAGTGTCGCCTCTGGCTCTCAAGAAGGTCATTAAACCCGATCTGTCTCCGTAGTGCTTGAAGACCGTGATTAGCACCGCCGGATCAGCTCGATGGTATGGCTGAGTTCTGCACTAATAGGGCACCACGTCCATCCCTCGTTCTGATCTAACAACAGTCGGACAGGGTGTGACAGCAGTGATTGGCCAGCCATGGCGCGTGGGGGTTGCGTTTCTCTGCGTTTTCTTGGTGTCGTCATTTTCCGTGGCGATCAGCAGCACAGAAAGAGATTTAAAACAGGACAAATCAAAAGCATATTCGCCAAAGCTGCATGAACTGGGACGGGTGGATTCACGTAGCTGCATTTCCCCCTCGAGTGTAAACAACAATGGACGGCTGCTCTTCCATGGAAGTGGGGGGGGGGGAGGGAGTTTCCTTTGTTGTGGGGGCGTAGCATCCAAATCATGACCCTTGACTCCCCGGAGGGAAGGGTTTGGGCTCTGGGTTCAGAGAGGGTGTCAAGGAAATAGAGGCAAAGCGCCCCGCTGCACTCTGATTATCTCCCAGTATGAGAAGCAGATTTACGCAGGTTTAACAGAAAAACCGGAATAAGCTGCATTTCTTTGTTTCGAGAAGCTTACATGAAAATCTTTAAGCTGCGGAAACCTTCAGTTTGCCAAAGTGCAGGGATGCACCGAACCAAGTACAAGTACTTTACATTTATGTGCTTGTGGATACCAAGTAATCATAATATAGGACCATAAAAATTTCACTCAAAGTTCAGTGATGGCTGGAAACTTCAAACTTGGGTTCCGGCATAAAAACGACTTGGTGAGGAAATCTTAAAAGGAATCCACATTGCTTTCTCTTGCGCTCAAAGCCTGGTCTCCTGGGTGATCCGACAGCCCCCGACCCGCCTCCGGATTCTGACTTCATCACTGTCTGTATTTCGTCACATGACCTCCATCTTTGGCCCTGCTCATTTGTGCGTGTAGTTTCCAGCTGTAGGTGAAGCAAAACGTGACACGGTATTCTCTAGCGGATCGATGGGCGTACTGGATTTCACACTTTGCCGTGGACCTGATGGTTGTCAATGGATGTTGGCCGTTTCTCGCTTCTTCAGGGTCGTTGCTGTCTTCTGCTGGACACAGGAAACTCTTTGAATCCCGAGTTGGGTCTTTAGGTGTTTTATCCAGTTGCTTGTAGTAGCTAAACTGGTATTAGTGCATCCCTGACACGGTATGGATGGTTTAGCAATGACCCCCCACCACCACCACCACCACCACCACCTCCTTCCTTCCTTTTCCTCTTCTTCTCATCTATGTCCCATGGGTCAGCTTGGTGGGACTTAATGGTGTCCCAGCTGTGAACACGGGCCGGCCCAGCCGAGCGCACTGTGCTGGAAAGAGCCCTGGTACCCCGGGGGCCATTCACCCGAGCAGCAGCATGGAGGAGGACAGGGACTGCTCCATTGATCTTTGAGCACAGGGGGAAGGGGGGGGGGGGTCCGCCTCATAGCGATGCCATTTCAGCTTACATTTCTCAAGGCGCTCGGCAGCCTCGACTCAACCAGTCAGATTGGCACCAAATCATTATGTAAAGTGCTGCGTTATACTGTGCAGCGTGTCAAATGTATTGAATAAAACAAAATTCAGGGAATAATTTTGGACTGCTTCACAGTAAGACCTTCTTAAAGCGTCTTTCATTTAAGAAGCAAAAACATGTCTACCCATCGTGAGGAGTACTGAAAGTAGGGATGGACATTTCAGGCAAAAATACTATTCGGAAATCACTCTGAAATAATCGACTATTAGAGACTTTATCTGCAGAGTTTGCACCGCCTCCGTCTTCATTTATTTTTTGAAGGAGCTCCACGTAGAACCTTTTTTTGGAAGCAGCTTGTTCTTCTTCTCCTTATGTTGTTCAATGGCGGCTGGGAGACTGCTTTTAGCTGCATCACTGCCACCTTCTGACGGGAGTGAGGCATTACAACCAGGTGCTGCCAACAACAGGAAACAGACGAAGGAAGAACGATAGTTGCATAAACAAATTGATTTAAAAAAAAATTTAACAACTATTGGAATATTTAAAAATCTTAAAACCGGATGTGATCAGACTCGAGAGTTTTTTTTGGAGCCTTATGGATGCACAGTGCTTTAATCACTGGAATAAGGAAATAATTACCGTACTTTAAAGAACAAGTCAAATATCGTCTCCACTGACGTTCAACAGTGAATCTGCGCTCCCGCTGCCCGCCAGGCTTTTGACTTTCTAAGGTGGAATCCCTCTCTCCCTCCACATCTTCTCCTTTCCAACTAACTGACCTGACACCCGTTTCACCCCCCCGACGTGTGTTGCACGTCGGTGCGCACGGCGCCTGAAGACCCCGCTCCACCTACGCACAGCTGGCCGCCACCTGCTGCGACACGTCGTATCGCTTAGCGTGCATTTAGCGCCGCGCCAAGACTGTGGAATTCCTCTGTTACGTGACGTAGTCCTGCTTAGCAGATGGAGGTGCTCTCCGTCTCTATGTATTAATTATGGTCAACACTTGTGTATTAAAAATGTATTTTTAATGGTGGTGGGGGGGGGGGGGCTCAGCATAAGGCACTATACGATATAGCACTCATCCTGTTGTGAGTTTGCGTCTGTCTTGACATACAGCACGTCCTCCGTCTCATCTGCTCTCTATCTCTTTCAATTCTGCTCCAGTAAAGCAGCAGCAGCAGCAGCAGCAGAGCAGAGCGCTCATCAAGATGCATTTTCTGGGTAAAACATGCCGTTCCTTTCTAGAAGGACATCTAATATTTGGAAATATGTTCTTCTTCAAAAACAAAAAACAAAATCCCCCAAAAAAGTTGAAATCGCCTGACTGTGAAGCTCTAAATATGGACTTTGACATCTCACCCCTGTATTTTACCTCCCACAGTCACTTTGTTGGATTGTGAATGAAGCACAGTAAAAGTGCTCTGGAGCTGCATGTGTTCTTCCTCGGTATTGATTGCTGCGTCCTCGTAGAATCGGGAGCATTCAGAGGATTATTTTTCATATCATCACGTGTTTGGAACCGATGCAACTTTAAAAAAAAAAAAAAAAAAAAAATTCTGTTTGTTTAAGATTTTTTTTCTTTAGCCACGTCTGCCTCTCACATTTTCCAGATGGCTTTGGAATAAGCCATTAGAGCAACGCTGTCCGTTTTTATCTCGGTGTCCCATCTGTGCTGTCTTCCTCCCACCGGCTTTCATCTTACCTCTGATGGGACTTGGGGGGTATAAATGACTCATCTCGTGCCCTCTGGGTCATTTCTGCCCCAGGTTATTACTGCCTCATTATGCTGCTCCCTTTGTCCTTTAGGTGTGTGTGTGTGTGTGTGTGTGTGTGTGTGTGTGTGTGTGTGTGTGTGTGTGTGTGTGTGTGTGTGTGTGTAGGCCTCTTTATCTTTATTCCATATGCTATTTTGATACAGTTCACCCAGTTCATTTCAGTCATACATTGAGTTGCAGATTATTTCAGCAAAAAATATTCTTAGATAATGGTACTAAACAATACTTTTCTAAGGACTTTTTTTTTATTATTATTAAAAAAAAAAAAAATCTATTTTAAGTCACACTTTACAGGACAGATCTCTTTTCATGCAGTTTAGAGGGGGAGAGTGTAGCCCAGGTGGGTTTCTGTGGCTCCTGCTGACAGATGGCCCGTTGATGCTTGATGCCACAATTTACCGATGTCCCCTTACCCTCACACGCTGTCAGTTGTTGCTTGCTAGCCGCCTCCACAGAGAACCGCCGAGTTATTTTGCAGTGAAAAGAATGAAATAAGGCTTCCTAAATGTTGTCTCATAGCAAAACCTTTTTTTAACGAAAACTTGTTGGCGTCGATGTAGTCTAGGTTTTGAAGTTTGGGACTTGATGACAGGGCATTTTTTGATACTAGATAAAAAACCGAAGCAGTTCGGTCGATGCCGTAAAAGTTTCAAAGTTTGGTGCTCAGCCCAGAAGTTTGGTTATTTTGAAGGTTTTAACTGCGCTGCTGTTGAATTACACCACGTTGTTGTTTTCCATTTACTGTCTGACCATGTTCCAGCTGCTCAAGTGAAGAATGTAAAAACTCTAGGGCGTCTGAATGGGATGCATTGATTTTTATTGACTAAATGACTACTTCATTTGTAAGAAAATATATAAATAAATTGATAATATTCATAAGTTGCAGACTTGAATTGGATTGTATTGCTGAACTAGCAGCTTTGCAATTCGTGAAGTTCATACCGGGGCCGCACGAGGATATCTGTAAGTACAACAGATGGCTGAAAAGTTCATTTGTAAACGGTTCTTCCTGTGTTCCTGTGTCATCCCTTAAATTAGTCTTATTAGTCATCCTTCGGGGCAGAGCTTATAGCCCCGTTCTCTCGCATGCACTTGAATGTTCATTTTTTTTGTACTTGCGACAATGAGATTTTGAAGGTTGGGCTCAGTATTTTGTGGTGGGTAAAATGGTAAGAGTATTACGCAACGTTTCAGCCTCAGGGCAAAGTCATGTAGAAAGGAATTGTAATGGGAAGGAAACTGGGCCGTGCTCTGAGTAATGAAGAGTGGCTCTGAGGTAGCCATGTGGATGAGGTAGCTCTGTCTCCTCCCGTCATGCACGAGCAGACCCACTCTTAGTCAGTCCGCCACTCTCTTCTTTGTCTCCTTCCTCATCTCCACCCTGCTGTCTCTCTGTTTTCAATCCGTCACCCTCTCCTCTTTGTACGTCTCCGCCTCCTCTTCCTCCACGCTGCCGTCTTCACGCTACAGCTAGATCTTCCTTTTCCTTCGCTCTCCTGTCATCGCCTCCAGCTCCCCCCCCCCCCCACCACCACCACCACCAGTGGAGAGGAAAACAAAAGGGGAGAAGCCTCTTTGAGTTAGCGATGAGTAAGTACGGAGAAGGGTGTTAACATATGGAGGCCGCTTCCATAGGAAACCGCTCATTTAGGGAGCAGTTAAGTGGTGTGTGTGTGGGAGGGGGGGAGAGGCAATTTGGTTTCACAAAAGTTTGAACGTGTGCACACTCTGGTCAGTAAAAGACGAATGGTGTTTTTTTGAAACTTAATGGAAGGTTGGAGTACTTTGGGAAGTGATGTTCCAGGATGGGGTTGTGGTGTCGGTGTGTGTCGGTGTGCATGTGCAGAGTCTGTGTGTGTGTGTGTGTGTGTGTGTGTGTGCGTGTGCACGTCCCATTCCACTGAATGGATGCTACATAATTCAGAAGCCATTACTTTTTGCGCCCTACTACCGAGAAGAAAAGAAGAGTAGCGAGAGAGAGAGAGCGAGAGGAAGTGTCCTGGCTGTACCTGCCTTTTAAAAGCAATTTTGCAGAGAATTTTTTTTCTCAAAGAAAGAATACATTTGTGAGTCTCCCCTCCTCAGTTCCACATTTTTTTTTGTTTTTTTCCCCCCTACTTTATACGGTGAGTTTATCAGTTCAAATACCATGAAACGTACCACAAAATCACAATATGAACCAAAGTTTGCTCCCTTTGCCGGTCCGTCCCGGCCGGGTCTCTCCGCTGCGAGATGTTTTTCTCCCACATTCCCTCCATTCTCCGCATTGGCCGGCTGCAGAGGAGTCACAAGACGGGGGCAATTTAAAAGTGAGCCTGTCACATGCTGCTTAATTCAAATAGGCTGTGATAATTCGCCCTTTCACTCGTTCCCCCCACACACACCCCCATCGCAAGGGGCGCACCGGCTAACCTGCGCGTTACCATGACGATAAAAGCGTCTGGGTGGCCCGTGTGTTTTGTGCGTTCGGCAGGAGTTTTCACACCCCAAACCCCCCCCCCCCCCCCCCCCCAGTCGTATTATCCACCTGCGCCCCGCGTCTCCATCTCATTGGCTGCGTTCAACCTCAATTACACCCAGTTTACGCCAACTCCCATCATTCAGAACGCCGCCTTGAGACGAGACAACAAGCTTCTCTCTCTCTCTGTCTCTCTCTTTGTCTCACCTCGGCGCTCGCTGTTGGAGCACGACAATTAACACATTTACAACCCCGTCTCTTAAAGCGAAGCGCGACGTTCCCATTCATTTACCCGGCCACTAGGACAGAGGACAGTTGAGGAGCTAATGACTGGAGCCTCTAACTCTCGATGTTCGATTAGACCTTCGCTTGCCCTGTCCTTTCCTTGACACCTCTGGATTTTTTTTTTTTTTAATGCCAGCATATGTGCGGCCCTCCACATGAGTCAGGCATGAAATGGGACAAGGTGAAGCATTTCACCACCAACAGACAGAGCTGGGGAGAGGAGCGAGAAAGGAACGAAGCTTTTTTTTTTTTAGTGGGAAGGGGGGTAAAACCAAGGATTCGTTGGTATCAAAAATATTCCTCGACAGGACTTTGTCAGATTATGTAAACTCTTGCTTATTTTAGTATCCCGGAGGATTTTTCAATTTGCCATTTACCTGACTCTTTTATAGCACTCAGTGACATAATCCCAGACAGATTCTTCCATTTCTGGGTTTTAATCCCAGCACTCGACTCGCAGGACATACGACATTGCAGCATGAGAACAGATGGCTCGGCATCAAAAAGATTTCAGACAAACTAAAAAGGAAGAGTAAAAGGTGGGGGGGAAGGAAAAGAGGGTCTGAGCCTGAATAAACCCATCTGCTCACAGACGGATGCAGAACTCATTCGAGGCTGTTTCGACAGTCTCGTTGCTATTTTTGTCATCGCGCGCCGAAGGTGGGACGGGGGGCTAGAGGAGGAGTGAGGGGGAGAGAAGTGGATGCAGAGGTGTGCGAGGAGGTGTCTGCTTTCCAGCTGGAGACGGGCTTCCCAGAATGCAGCGGGCCTCGTTACCGGGGCTGGTGCAGACATATTCATTAGTTCCTATTACCGCACTAATCACGCTAACCGACGACGGGGAGCTCGAAGTTGTTTGTTCGGGTCCTCGGAACATCATCATTACCACGAGAAGAGCCGGGAGTCATTTTGTAGAGAAGAGAAAGAAGGTTAAGTGTAGTTACTGCAGTTTTCAGGACAGAAGTAGACCTGTATAGTTAACGAGAAGCTAAATTCATATTAAGGAACCGTATCTGTGAATCTGACCCGACGGGCGAATTACCTGTTTAACAAAAAAAAAAAAACACCATAAAAGGAAATTGGTTAGTTGTATTAAAGTATCTTTTGTCAACGGGAGGTTAAAACAACTTCAAAACAACACTGCATGGCAAACACGCCTATTTACATTACATATTTATTTTATTCCTCCGTGCCGGAGGCAGCATGTTTGATCAAACTTGGGCAAAAACATTCACTCGAAACCAAGGATGAAGTGATTACATTTCTGCGGGGGAAAGGTCAAAGGTCAAGCTCACTCCCAATTAGCTCGTCCTTAACCAACTTCTACACTCGCGTCGTGCTCTCACTGTGTCTCCAGTTATAAAATCCAATATACTACAACACAATGCGTCTTTTTCTTTTCATACGATCGAAGAAAATCTTTGAATATAACCATTGTTAGCGTTATCCGTAACATCTGAGATCCCCCCCCCCCCCCCCCCCCAATCATAAGTCACAATGTCTTCTGTGAAAAATGGCCGTAATTGGCTGAACTTCACTCGATTGAAATTTTTAATACGGGCCTTGTGTTGTGGGAAAGTGGTTTCGGTACTTAAGCGACAGACCGGAATACTTTTGAGTCCGCACATTTGAATTTGCTGCCGTGTGCCTTTGAACGTAAAGCACACTGAGAACTCCCATTAATCTCTTTTCTCTCTCCCTCTGCAGTCGCTCATGTTCCTGGGCTGCGTGGCGGCCGCCGGTCTCGGCCTCAACCTCTTGTGTCTGGCCATCTACCTGAGCTGTCTGTGCTGCTGCCGCAAAGACGAGGAGGAGGAGAGCAAGAAGCCCAACTCCTGCTGCGTCACGTGGTCGGCCGTCACCGCCGGCCTCGTCACATGGTGAGATAACGGGCGACGCGGACGGGCTAACTGCTGATCGCAGTGCGCGCCGGACCGCCTGCGTGTTTTCCTATTTCCCTTTATTGGAAGTTCAGTATTTCTAACACGGAGCTGTAAGTGGCCCGGCGTTTTCCCGGCACGTCCCCGCGCCCCCTCATGGGCCTCATAACTTGTCAGTCCACAGTACGAACGCACTCTGTGTATTTGTCAACGCTGTATGTCTTGTTTGTTTAGCTGTCCTTGTTTTCTCATTTGTATTCTCGGCCTCTTTTTCTGCTCTGCATCCGTCTCAGTCCACCTCCCTTTTTTTTTTTTTTTTTGCCAAAATCCCAAAGCTTCTATTTGCACTTCTGCCAGTATTTGTGATTTGATTTCCCAATAGAAGTGTTCTTTATGTCCTTCCTTTGATGAGATCGGTCTTTGATCCGTGTCTGAAAAGTCTGTCTTCACGTCTGGCACATTGATGTGGATAAAAGCTCACAGATAACTTTTTACCTTTTGTACATTTTTTGATGCCTCCTAGTTTCTGAAATATCACAGAATACACAAAAGAGGGAAAGTTTGGACGTTTCAAAAATGGCCTTTGATTTGAGGGGCGTTGGTAAAATCATCTTATTATTTACCCAGCACAGAGTTTACTCTGGTATTAATATAATATCCAGTGGGCATCATCGCTCTCGAGCACTAGTCACATTGTTGTGGTGGAAATCGCCCTGATGTGGGTGCTTTGTCAATGTTTTGCTGACGACGTGGAAGTGCGGAAGATCTCTCTTGTTCTGGATATTTAAATGCAAAAACATACATATTTAATATAATACAATACAATATGTGTAGGTGGATTACTGTAGAACATACAATATATATATACAGTATATGGAAACAAATGAGGTCGACAGTCGTGCAGGTTACTGTTGTCGCAGATTAACAAATTGGAGAAAAGAAGAGCTATATGAATCTCAAATCTATTTCATCGACAAAAGAATATATACATTTATGGGAATTAAATAAATTTGATTTGGGGAAAAAAAAAATAGCACATGAAATTCGGCACATACCGTGCCAAATACTGTTTAAGTCTTGATAGATATATGACATCATACGTGTGTAAAGTTGTCAGGGATGTAGTGTGCCATTATAACGGCTGCTTACGTAGCTCGCTGTGCGTGTAAATAAAATAACCTCCAGCCTGATGTATGCCTGAACAAGCAGACCATAAAGTTGATCACGCGCAGCCTACTTGCTCTGCTTCTATAAAAACCTCCTGTTTTCGCTGCAGGGATAACGCGACCCAACGCAGTCATGGAAAACAGGCTGCGGGTTACTAATGGTGGAGACAATTACATTTCTCATTTTGTCCCGTGAGCGCAGATATTGTGTCATCATCACAAGACAGCAAAAAAATAAATCCAAAAATAGGAACCTCTGGCGAGTTTCGAGCCGATGTGTAATGTTTTAAGCATACAAATAAAAGTTGAATGCGTTCAATGAACCATTTAAATTGTTAAAATTAGACCGTTTCAGAGGAAGAGATTTTATTTCCTCAGAAATCTGACCCAGTGTTTTCCCCTCGGATTTGAGCATCGCAAGCGGATGTGATTTGTTTTGGCTGCAGGCTGCTGGATCTCGTCAAATCTGTGAAAACTTGCCTGATGCGGAGTGGCATTAGTTTAGCTGTGATATATATACAGTAGATTAATGATATCAGTGTTGTAGCCCTCAGCTGGTACACAGACAACCTCGAGCAGTTCTTTATTTTAATTATTATTATTTTTTTTTACTCAGATCCAACTTTTCATCATTTAGCATCTGCTGGCGTGCCAAACTTGCAAATCGGACACTTTTGCTGCTGCTGACAAACACAGCTGTTACAAGCTTCAGTAAAGATTCTCCCAACAGTTTGTAATTACAGAGACGCCGTAACAGCTCTTACATCACCAGATATTAAGTCCGTCGACGAAGATGCGCCGTCCTTGAAAAGTGGATAATTTGATTTGTTGCCAGAGGAGTGGGTACGTAACCATGTGACAACCGTGCTCGGCAACCAGTGGGAAATATTTAATTACAGCCTCGAGTATGAACAGAGATAATTCATTGTTAAACACACAGTGGTGCCATGGTTGCGTGAAACATCCCTGGAAAACTCGGGACTGCGGGCTAACGATCTACATCCCTGCAACATATTTTTTTTTGTGGGATTTTCCACGTGAACAATGGCACCCGCATGCAGTCAGTAACGGCTCTGCAACCGGACGTGCCAGGATGGACAACCTGTGGGTGACAGGCACTTCGGAGATTTGGGGATTTGAGATTTCTTTTTTAAATGCAGTACGTCTCCTTTTCCCCACTTCACCAAAACTCCAGCAAAAAAAACACGATATTTGTACTTGGTAATCTGGAATAATCTGAATTATAAATTAGAGGGTGCATAAATCTGATAAATAAATCGGGAACAGTTCATCTCTTTTAAAATGCTGGATTGCAACTAACTTTGAAAAGAAGTGAATCACAACAATGTCACTTCCATTTAAATCAGATTATTACCGGCCAGCGTCTCCGTTTTACCTTTGAGGAGAGCTTTAGTTTTCACAGGTAAAAGCACGACAACGCGTCGCTTCCTGTCGTACATTTGCTCACTGATTTATCTTTGTCAAAGGTTGCAAATGGCTTCTGTTTCCCTCCAAGTGAACCAGTCCTCATTGCGTGGTGTTTAATTATTAACGTGCAGTTTCTGTAAATGCACAGTGTCTCAAACGTGGCCGTCCTCCGCACATTAAAGATGTATGTTTGCAAAAATTAAATTCAGAAGAGTAGAAATACGTCCGGAAGCACCGTCTAGTCGGGGGTCGAGGATTACTAGAGCTGCGACGACGAGTCTTATTTTGGCATTTTGACAGATTAGCAGATTGGATGATTCTCGAGAGCCGTCACAAACTGATTGAACGCGTCGCAGATTAAATTTTTAATCCCGTTTGAGAAATATGTTTGTTTTTTTTTAGTTTGGGAGAGCCCAAAAAAAACCGATCAGCGAACAGACAACTTTCACTGGCAGATTTTGCTCAGCAATGTTGGACAAGCAGTCCTCTCAACACCTTGTGTTGTCGGTGGTTACAGTAGCTGCTAACATTACTGTGTGATCAGTACTCGAAGCTTCCTGCACCTTCTTTCCTGTCTTTTGCTTTCTGCCAACAATATCTTCTGCCTACGTTTAGGTTTTTTGGGTTTTTTTTTTTGTGTTTTCGGGTGCCACACGGGGAGAAGCTTGGCAAAAAGAACCGGAGGATTTTGGCGGAAAAGGGAGTCTGCGCAGCGTGAACGCTCAGAGAAACTCGGATGTCCCTTCCAGTATGGGACACACTGGGGAATTCATCGCTTCAATTGACTTACATTTACCACCAGTACCGTGTCGGACCTCCACATAAAATGTGGGGAATATTTTGTTTTTAATGCTACGAGACGAATGAAGTTGGAGGAAACATCCCGCGGGAAATCAGCTCTCCTTCGTCTGATTCCCAACTTTGATTGTGCGACCCTGCCGGATACGACGGCGGATAAATGCGACGGCCCGGTTGACTTTGCACCGGAGGAGAAGCGGCTTCATGTTAATCTCATCAGTCCCGGCGTCTCCCCTCCCTTCGCTCCCAAATTCTTTTTCCGCTTCCTGTTTTGATTTCGCCTGACCTTCCTTCTCGTCTCCGGGCCGGCCTCCTCTCTTCTTCCTCTTTCTGCTTCTGCTTAAAGTCTCGCCGTCCTCCGCTCTAATCACGTTTGACCGTAGCTCGCGCTGATTCGCCGTGATGTCCGTCTTCATTAGCGCGGGTGAAGCCGGAGCAGATGTCACTCCGCCGTGGCCGCAGCCCTCGCCCGTAGCGTCAGCACATTACCGCTGTAATTATACCGTACCGTAACCCATCACACCGCTCACGCTGAGGACATCTGGACTGTGAAAGAGACACCGGCTGTTTGGTTTTGCCGTAATTGTGGGACAAACATTCGTTTCCGTTTGGAATAGTTTCAACATCCCACAAGGACAATTAGAGAAAGAGAAAACAATCTGTTGACAGACAAAAAGAAGCCATCATGGTGAATAACATAAGGGTTAAAACAACACTACAAAGTGTTATGTTGTCTTAAAAAATAAATCAAGGGTATTTCCTCTATCAATCTGTGCACAAAGTAAACCATGTTGTATCCCTACTGTTTACAAGTTTGTAGCTTCTGGAATAAAAACCAAACCGCCTGTCCTGTTTGTTTACTTACAGCAGTCAGAAAGCACATATTCTTGTTTCGGGAGCTCGCTCATTATCACGCAGTTCACTTTGGGATCAATTTGTCAGTAATTTTAGAATGCAAAAGTTCAAATTCGTTCAATAAAAGACACATAAAATGTCAACATTCTCCAATTTATTGCAAAGTAGTTTAACGCGCGTAGGCAGAAGAGACACCGCTAATCCTTTCTCATAATGATAGCGGCTTCTCTGCTGCCCACACAAAGTAAACGGATCATCGCAAATTATTCTCCTATATTTGGAGACGTATCTGTTGCCGGTCTGAAAGCAGAAATGAGGCATGTGAGAGATGATATCGGGAGAGAAATGCAGCTTTAACGGCGCTCAATCACTCCTTTTGTTGTTATCAGTCAGTGGCGGTTCATAACTTTGTTTTTGCTGCATGTCTGGCCTTCAGTTGACTGAAACAGAGCTGCGTGCATGAAGAGTTCAAAAGGCAGCTATTTGTGTTTTATAGTGCATACTAAGAGCATTTTTTGTTCTTTTTTTTTGGGGGGGGGGGAGGAGGAGTGTCCTCGCTGAGACTTCAGTCGTGCAGAGTGAAGTATAAAATCACCCGTCTTTATTTGTCATCTCAGGAGATTCATTGCTGCCACGCCGGGGCAAAATCGCTAATATTCAAACATGTCAGAGTCTATTTAAAGTAGCCAGGGGCCATTTTCTGCTGCGGGCTGAAGTTTTTTTTTTCTGAATTCCCATCATTGTCTTTTATCCAATTTTTCTTAAATCGATGTGACAGCTGGGACTTTTGTTCGGTACACGTCCACTCAAATCTACGCTATTCTTTCTCACTGAATCAGGCCATCGATATTTCGAGGAGCAGCGCTAAGAGAGCAGGCGGGACAGGGGGACTGAAAACAGGGTAGAAAATATTTATATATATTTAATAATATGTTTCCTTCATCTGATTCTCCCCTCATGTTTCAGAGCAGCTCATGTGGGAACTGTACGTTTTTAGGTGAAGGAAAAAAAATGAAAATGTGCCAGTATGTCATCAGTGGATTAATATTACATGTGGGAGCAGGAAGTAAGGCTGATCATCTTTTATATATTTCTAGTTTTTATTCCTGTCTTTCCCCGTTTGTTTGTATGTCCTCCACTTACTTTACTGTCATATTATTGTCTGTAAACTGTCTCCTCGTCTGCTTGCTTTCATTTCTCTTTTATCCCCTCCATCTCCATCTCTTTTTGCTTCTTGTCTACATCGGTCACTTCCTGTCTCCCTCCGAACGGATGCTTTTTTTGTTATTCGGGCTCTACTCTGACTTTAATGCATCTCACATACCTGCCTCAGGGTTCATTTCCAATTGCCAAGTGGGCGGTTTATCAGCGTGGACATTTTTGTCCGGATTTTAGAGATTCCAAGTGAACGTTACAGGAAGCGCCGCTGACTTCGGACGTACATCCTCTGTTTTCTGATTGACGCTTGTCCCGAGCGTCAGGAAGGAGTCCGGGAGATCCACGAGGTTTAGGAAGGTGATCGAAGTCCCAATTAGGCTGCTCGCCTTCCCTTTGGTGCTGACCCGACCTGCCCTTGGCCTTCATCCGCAGCCTATTTTGTGATGTGACAGTTGTGGAAAAGAATCTCATTCCCGGCTTTGTGTTAACGAACGGATTAGCGGGTGACGTAGTCGTGGACCCGCCAGCTTCATCAGAACACTAAATGAAGGAATATCTTTTTGGACACTCTGAGAATCTCCTCCAAGGAGCATTGAAACTTCTCGAGGTTTGCAGCTGTCCAACATATTGCTGCAACGTTGTACTTGATTGCACTTTTTGACACTTCTGCAGCCAGCCGTGAACGCGCTGAGACGACGGTTCTTTCTCTTCATTTGATAAAGTGGAATACCAGAAAATGTATTTTCTCTGCTGCAGGGTTTCTGACTAAATGCTCGACTATATATCGGGGATGGCTGTCGGAATGTAAAACGCTCATTCGATCAGAAAACCGACCACCTGCAGCACCTTTAACTTCACGGCCTGTGTTGCGTTGTTTAGTGACTTGTTTTCCACGGAGGTTAAAGTTTTATTTCACCGCTGAGCTCAGCGGAGGCGTCTTTATTTCAGGTGAGGCAGGCGGCTTCTAGTATAAAACACAGCAGAAAACCTGGGAACTTTTCTACCTGTGTGACCTTTGACCTTCAGTGCCTGCTTTATTATGTACCACAAGTCATCCTTTCATTTGCAGGGGATTCTTCTTATTGTCCAAAGTCAGTTGAAGTACAACGCGAGACGTTAAGTTGCTACGTCAGATCTACTGGTAGAGTTTGCGTGTTCAAGGGCTGCGTGGCAGCTTTCAAATCCCGTCATATGGCAGCACTTGAGGGGGAAAACACTGAATCTCGGAGAGACTGCTTAAGAGTTGGCGTCTGCAGTGTGTCGGTGGTTATTTTGTTTGTGCTGATGCTTCAGCTGAACAAATTAAATCCTTGGATGGCTGAATATGCAAACGTGGTTTAAAAATTATGCACACGCATTCCAAAACCTTGTATTGTATAATTTCTGGTTCAAAGAATATTGTTTACATAAATTAACACAGAAATCCAAATGGTTTCCTTGCAGCTCGGATGCTCTTTCGCTACAATATGTTTGTTTTGCATATTGAAATCAATTCACTTCTGATTAAAAAATGGCCATCCGGGTTTATGTGTAGTCATATTTTATCACTGTGCACTGAAAGACATCACTACAAGGTGAGTCCTTGAGTTGGACATGATGGTTCAATGTGCTTCATTAAAGTATCTTAATGAAGAAGCTGATTTTTATCTATCCTGCAATCCTAATTTGGATGTTTACCTTGACGATTATCTTCTGGATAGATTCAATTACATGTCTGTCTCCTTTCAGACTTCTTCCCGAAGTGCTTCATTAACTTTGTATTCTTTGTGTTTTTCAGTCAAGGTTTGATAGTGCAATTGATGATACTGCTTTATAATAATGGCCAAATGCCAGAGCGGGGGAGAAAAAAAAAAAAAGGCATCAAATATTCATAAGGTATTGTGTAGGTGCTGTTTTCTGTTGTGCCATGCTCCTGGTAATTTGGCATATTTCTCCTGCAGGACGTCAAGGTTGTTTCAGAACAGAAAGAAAAATGTTATGTTTTGGTCGCTCTGCTTTAATGTCTGAATTGAGCTTCTAATAACGGCTTTGAAGCCGGCGAACTTTGAACGTGACAACCACGGGGAAAAAAGAGAAACATCACTCCGGACAAACATAACGTACGAGCCAAGCCGCGCTCATTAATTTATCAAAGGCTCACCTGTCCCCCCCCGTGCCTCTTTTTCTCTGCAGCGTCGCCGTGGGTGTGGGTTTCTATGGCAACAGCGAGACCAACGACGGCGTATACCAGTTGACCTACTCCCTGTACAACGCCAATCACACGCTGGGCGGTGTGGACAGTCTGGTAGGTGAAACGCAGCCCTCATCATTGCTAGTGTCGCACGACGAATGTCCCCTGCGCGTGAGTCAGGTGGCATCACGTTTTCATTCGTGAAAATAAACATCATACGGTCTATAAATCAGTGACCCATACAGCAGGAAACAAACAAACCGCTCGGGTGGAAGCTTCAGAAATGCCGGTCGGGATGTATTTACACAAACACACTCAGGAGAGCAAGGAAAGCCCAGAGGACTGAATTTCACATTCCTTTTAAATGCTTTTTTTTTCTTCTTTTTTTTTTTTTATGGTCTTTTTATACCTTTTTACCACCACACAAATCGACAGCACAAACTCTGCCCTCGCAGTCAGAAACACAGCACCCGCTCACCCGCTCGGCTCCACCTTCCTCCCGGCCTCTGCGGCCACAGCACAAAACAAAGTCGCCCTGTGTCCTCTTTCTGCTCACTTTAGCTCAGTACCCGTAGGCCACGTGGTTGTTTTTTCTATTTTTACCTGCCCGTGACCGGGGCGTCCAAACGGAGCTCGCTGCTGCAGTGATGAGGCATTTTTCTCCCGTTTAGTGAAGAAGAAAAAGTTGCGATTTAAATTTGAACTAAACATACCTGTCAACCGTGTGTGTGACTGAACTTTGTCAACCTATAGCGGCGTGTAGTCGTCAGAGCGGTGCTTTGGACGTTTGACCCTGTGATTGAGTCACAAAAAGGATCATCTTGAGCATGATTTTGAAGTTCGAGTCGACTCCCCAAAGACTCATTTCAAAACTTGAAAGGAAAATTATTCATGACCTGACCTGCTTAATCTCAAAATGATGAAAAAAAAAAAAAAAAAAAAAAAAGGTTCAAAACGCAGCAACGCATAAGCCTTCTATCATTCCTCTGTAACCCGATATCACACCAGATTTTGTAACGCACCAGTCAGTCCACTGGAGGATACCGTGTCCGGTGTCACGGCCTTCCTCACCTTCGGCATTAAAAATACCTCGTTTTCATTAGCGGCACAAAACCAAATGAATTCAATATTTTTGTCAAGAGTGTTGAATTTAAGAACACAAAAATGGAAAACCCCAATCTTTTCATTTTTCATTCCAAACAATGGACCAATATGTGCCGTTGCTTTTTAGAGGTTGATGGATGTCAATGTTCGTAAACCTGAGCCGCGTGTTGTCGCCTCGACGATGTGTGCGACCGGCACTGTGACGGTGTCAGCGTAGGCCGCGAGATGCTGCTGACTTGTTTTCAAACCGGCAGGGATTAAGTCTCCATCTGTGTTAATGGAGATTAATGTGGTGGTATGTGAGCCACTCGGCGCGGTGACTCAACATGGCCTCGGTAATAAATACTGCGCTGAGAGGGCGCGGGGCCCACGGCGCTCGCACTGCAGCGCTGCTTCGTGGCATGTTTGGACATCTTAGAGAGAAAACCGATTTAAATAGAGAATAGTTCTTCACTGCCTGAATCTGATAGATGCACTTTATAAATAATTCAAAGAGGAGACATGGAAGAAGTCGGTGACTTCTGATGTCAGAAGATGTCGGTTGGTGTATTTGTTAGTCAGTCGAGATTAGTTCTCACGTGACGTGCATTAACAGGCCAGTGCAAACCATCGTCATGTTAGCCGTTTTTGATTGAGTGCATTTCACCAATATATCCAACATGTTAGGCTTGTATTGCTGTAATGCAGAGAGAGAGATGCATCCATTTGGCTTTTGTATGGATTGATCTTCACTGATGGGTTTCCATTCATCTTGGACAGCCACATTCCAACCCAGTGTCACGGCAAAGCTTTGAAATAGACACGCATGTCCACTACAACAAAACGTGACACAGGCACGCTTTTGCGCTGTCTGGGCGTGAAAGTTACACGTTTTGTAAGCGTGAAACTTCAACACAGGCATATGTCATGTAACCTAGGTCACATGATCCCATCGCATAATCACAGACTGCCATGCGGCACAATGTGTCTCGGATCCAGTGGGTGACGACGTTTTTCCCCAATCATGTTTTTTTTTTTTTTTTTTGGTCACTAACCCCAACCACGTGTTTTTGCAAAAAGTTTCATTTTCCGGTAAATTTGCTTAAAGCGTGCATTTCGTCCACTCCAGGAAAACGTGCAACTTTCACGCCCAAAAAGACCAATGCGTGGTTATCTCACGTTTTTGCTGTAGCGGACGGGCGTGACAATTTCACGCTTTGCCGTGATACTGGTTCGCACATTCACACCTAAAAAAAATCATAGTAGCAACGAGGTGAGAAATCATTAACATATAGCTCATCTGAAAGCTATTCAGCGTGTTTCCCCCGCGACGTGTGAAATCGTGCAGACACATAATTGGACATGGTGGCCTTTATTTTAGCACCTTATACGCGTGAGTGCGCTTTCCTATGTGTGTGTGTGTGTGCGTGTTGTGTGTTGTGTGCATGAGTGAGTTCATTGCACGCCGCTATAGACTCTTAAGGAGTCTAATTCTCAAGCAGGACAAAGAACCCAGTGTGCCACACACAGTTCCCGGTCTCCCCCCACCTAATCAACCATGAGCGCAGGAGACAAAGCCCTTTGATTGGGAGGAACAAGGAGCAGTGCTAGCCCGTCTGATTGGCATAGTCGGGAATTGGAATCGGTATTGAAATCATTGACGGAGGCTTCACTGCCCTTTGGCCCACACAAATACCTTTTAGCACCAGCTCCATGAGAGTTTAGACGCGAGTTAGCTCACGGAAGGAGAGAGAAAAGGAAGGAAGTCGGACTCTTTGTCGGTAGATGCCTTTTTACTGTCAAGACCTTGATTAGTTACGGTCTGGAATAAATGCTTATGATGTGTTCATGAACACAGAAACACTCGGTGAGAATGTGAATGAAAGAAAGCACGACTTTTGCGTCACGTTTACTTTCGAACGGGGCTGTTAAATCTGGACACCGGCCAACTGAGATGCTTTTTCTACGCTGTAATGGGACTGATGTGACATTTGAAGAGTTTAGCCGCTCTAATAATAACTCCATTGTTTGGAGATGGGTGTTGTGAGAAGTTTTGGCAGCGAGCGCTCACCCTGAGGATGAGGTCGACGTCTGGGTCAGTCACTGAGAGCATTTGGCCGGAGCTCAAACACAGTTTGGATGTTGGTCCAACTACATAATGACAAACATGCATATTTCCACACCAAGATTTTTATAATGATACAAAATAACAAGCTATTAATTATACCAGACGAGGATTGAATGACTTTCCTTGGCTAGAATTTAAAAGAGCATCAAGAGCCTGATATTCAACCTACTTGTGTTTGGTGATGGAGGAACTCAGAAAACATTCCGACTCCACACATCCAGGTTTCCGTCTGTGTAAATGCGTGTTCGGATTTCTGTTCAGACCAGAACAAACATTTCTGAGAAATGGCATTTCTCGAAGAAGTAGAAGAATAGAGCGTGAGATCAACAGGACACATCTTTGTGAGTTAGACAGTACGTTCATGGCCACTGAATCGGCATTGATAATAGCTCAGTATCATATTTCTCCTGTTGATGTCGCCACCACGACACTAGGAGCCTGAAGTGTTTACGTTCTTTCATGTATTCTTTGTTGTACAGGCGGCGGTGGGAGGGTCCACCTCGCTTCATTACTGGATATAGGACTGTCATTTAGCTGGTATATTAAACCTGTTTCTTTCACTGTGGTATGAAGCTTTTGCCTGGTATCACCAGACCCAAATTCACTTTGTGCATGTGAATCGATGGGGTCTGGACACGGTCCATCGAGGATTGTTTCCAGTCATTGCACCCCAATGAGCGTCGACCTTGGGTCCATTTTGAAACGACTGGGGGAGCCAATTGGCATTGACCATCACATGATGTATGTTGTGCGCCACAGCTCATCAAGCTGGAAACAACAAAGATTAGGCTTTTCCCATTTCCCCTTGGCAGTGAGGCCACAATGTCTTTGCCCTCGACAAATCATTTTGGCATTATTCTTTCTCCGGCTTCAGTCCCTATATATTTGCTTCATTTAGCTCTACAAACATCGCCATTACTGGAACTGCATTTCCAAACAAACACTCATCACACTTTAGTGTGTCCAGGGGAACCTTCCAGCAAACAGGTTTTTTCAGACTATAATCACAGCAAAGACTGTGAAACAAAGACTTCAAGTTCAACTCCTGAAAAGTGTTCAAAATCAACTCCAAGAAAAGAGTTCCTTTCACTCTGCTTGAGAGCGTATTCAATGGTCTCACATGTACAAGCAAAAAGAGCAGATTTGAACTCGGGAGAGAGTTTATTCCAAAGATGTGAATTTGCTGTGTACTTGCGCAGGCGTGTGCGCTCCAGTTGAGGTGTGACTAAGAGGCTCTTTATCCAACTTCCTCCCTCTCACATGGCTAGATGGGCAGCCCTGTAAAGTCGAGGGGAAAGTCCTGACGACGAGCCAGAGGTCGTCTCGGTGCCCAAACCGCTTCCCGCTCAACTCTGCTTGAACCTTCGCTCTCTTGTGAACTAAACCGCAGAAATTCTGAGTTGTCATAACTTCTCTCATGTGGTTGTATATAAGAGAACTTTACATGATCTTATTTCCATCCTTTCGTCAACAATGTTTGCTGTTGGTTTGCCAAAAGCTTTGATTTATTGCACCCTGGTTGTTTCTTCAACAAACCCGTAAACACCTCCGAGTCACTCTACAGGAGAACCTCTTATCGAGTGGCTAACAGAAAAAGGAGATATATTTTCAAAGAGATGTTCTGTTGTGTTTGGTTACCCAGCGGTGAAGACGGCCTCTATCTTCGGCTGAGACCGAGCTGCCGAGGCACTTCAGAACCATGTTCCATTTCACGCTCTAGCTCCCGCATTCAATTTTAATTGAAGAAATGCTCTCCGCTATCGAGCAGACACGATGAGTTAGAGCCAGGAAAAGATCTAAATCCTATATCTTATCCTATCGTTTGCTATAAAGCGATTACGAGTACGTAGCGAGTGTTGTTGTTTTTTTTTGGGGGGGGATGCTTGCTCAGTAGTAGTACGAGTTTTTAAAAGGAAAACACAAAACTTAGATCCAAGCAGCAAAAATTCACAAATAAAAAAATGTGTCTGCCGCCGGTCTTTCGAGTGTAATTCACAGCTTTCAAAAACCTACATTGCTCTCATGTTTACACGTTTCAACTCAAAGACGGACACTCTCTGGAGGGGTTGAGTCTGTTTGGAGCTCGTAGCTGCCTCATCAAGGAGGCATCACCTCCTCCGAGGCTCTGCAGCAGCCCCAACAGTCCTAAAGATGAAGATCCAAAGAGATTGAGTTGGATTTGTATTTTGTTAAAAACTCAAGAGTTACTATTTTAATGTTGTGGGCAAGATGCGAAAAGGTACCTGAACAGAGAGTCAATTCCCAATCCTGATCACACTGCATTAACTTTCACATGGTGTGATGTGATTTATCGTTCAGTAGTATAATTGTTTTCTGTGTCTACTGCAAGTGTTTAGTTCAAGTGAAGATACAGGTTTTCCCAGCAGGCACAGGGGTTGATTTTTAAGCCAATGTGAAAGATGGAATTCATAAATACAAAAGATTTCGTGATCATGGCTCCTGTCCAAACACTGCTTCAGGGCTTCAAAATGAATAAACCTTCATGGGAACGGGAACCTGCACAAAAATGCCCACTGATCTGTATCCGCTTCCTTCTCCTCAAGCTAGGATCTACATTTTGAAATTTGACAGCACAATGTCACCCCTCCCCCCTCCCCCTCCACCCAAGGCTTTTGTGTCATTTGTCACTGTCGCGTCATTTCTTGTGGTTTCTCATATTTGCTTTGTTTGTTTGTTGTTTGCCCTCCGGCGCATAGAAATGAATATCCCACAGTTGAAGTAGCTCCGCGCCGACCACACGCCACTGTAAATTGTTTGTTTGGAGGAGATGCGAGGCAGGAAATGCCTCTCCGTGCCCTCAAAACATCAGGCTGAGATAAAGACTGCGAAGAAGACTGGGGAATCGCATCTCGGTTGATCGGCGCAGATCTCTTTACGCCGCGAGAGGATCGGACCGAAAGACGAAGGAGAGATTAACTGCGTGGACTCTCTCCCCCGGGGCGTTTGAGATAACATCCTCACGCGGGAGGAAAAGGATCAGATGCATGCTTTTGTTTTTCATCTGCGATTTCATCTGCTCGGTCCGAGGTGGAAGATGCATCGATGAGCGATCAGATAAACGAACTGCAGAGCGCCACGGGGCCTTCAATGGGATCTCGTGGCGGCTTGTCTCTGCGGGTTCCTGTAAATGGCGAAGCCACTGTGCGTTGGATTCAGACGTGATCGTACCAAGTAATTCACACGCCATGACGAGTCAATCGAAGTGATAATTGCGGCCATCTGTATTTGTCTGACTTTCAATTTCGATGCTTGGGCTTTGAGTATCAGCCAATACCATGTCCACCTGATACCAGTGTTTAACTCATTTGGCTGTATGCCTCCTTGTGTTGAAGGCAACAGTGTGAAATACTTGTTAGCTCCTTTCATGCGTATCTCCCTCCTCCTTGGAATAAACTCCACAGGTCCACTGGCGCCGTGCTGACGCATGATGTGGTGTGTGCCTGCAGATGTAAAAATAGAACTGAATAAATTGGCCGCATTATCATATACACAATCCGCATATTTGAGTCATTTATTCCTGTTTGTTTTTTTGTGATATTGTCTATACATATTGGCTTGAAATATGAAATGTAGATTATTTGATCAATTTAGACTACATTGAACACGAGACCATGTTTCTCTATTTTTACTATATTTGATTATGTTCTTGCTGTTTTACGTCATAATATGCAACATTTCAACCTGCTGTCACCCCAGATGTCCGATTGTTATGCCACAGCCTGCTGGTGTCTCAGAGATGCGCACAAGGCGACTTCTAATTTTACATTAGTAACGTGAAGCTATTTGTACTAATAAAGTTAAATATGTTATGTCACTTTATAGAAATCCACATTGACGTTTGCTTTCTCACGGACTCGAACGCCTGTCTCGCGGAGGAAAGGCCTGTGTTTGTTCAATCCCACCATCCCACCATCCCCTCACCTCCTGCATACACGGACTTTGTAACTATTTATTCTCTGTCACATGACCTCCTCCTTCAACCCAGCTGGTCACGATGCCGACACCAAAGAGAAACTCTCTGTGACGCCAGCGGCTTTAATAAAACGTGGGTGTTTGAATGAGAACGGGATGAATATTTGCACAAACGTCATAAAGTAGAAAAACGCAGAATTAAGTACACAGACAAGGAAAACAAACTGAACCAAGAGCGATTAAATATGCTCACAACTGTTTATGCTCAGTTAAGAAGTTAAAGGTTTGAAGTTCTGTTTTTATGTTTTTGTCCAACTTTCATTTATCTCAAATTTTGAAGAAGTTATACAAAATTCAGCTGGTTCCTCTTGTGTCTGTTTTTTTTTTTTTTATCTGGATAGTCAGAGCACCCAATATAATACATTGTTCGACTTGAACAGCAAAAATAAGAAAAATCTCACACAGGTCAAGACATTCTCATTAAAATGTGATCTGTGGGTGAAACTTCGTGCGACGTTTTTCTCTTGGTGAAAGAAAAAACGAAACTTTTAAGAGTGACAACCTCAAATGAATGTTTTGTGAAAATATTTTTGGAAAATTTGTGAAAATTCAGCACACCATATTGAGTCAATCTTGTTAGGCTTTTCTTTCTTTCCTCTTCGCTTCGGCTTCTCCACAGGCCGTCCAGTCGGGGCCAAATGTTGAATGCCAACCCAACTAATTACTTCCACCCCAGCTCTCCTGGTCTCGGCTTCAGAAAAAGCCCAGTGCCTCGACAAACACCGGCAACAATATGAGGTGTCTGTCTTGTGAATGCCAAGTACCCAGAGCTGAATGAGAGCATTTATTTCCCTTTTTAATTATCAAATAGCAGGATGTCTGTGTGAATGCCATTTCCCCATAAACAACTTCTTCCTTCAAGCGAAGCGCACAGTAATTACGCCCGAGAAGATGGGTACCGCCTGTACAGGACGTACTCGCAGTGAACGAGCCTGGCTGTGTAGTTTGGTTTGTTGTTCACCTCAGAGGATCGCTCTTCCTCCTGGGGAATGGATTAAGGAGCTGCGTGATTATGGGGGCTTTAACAGGTAAACAATCTCTCGGATTCATTTGCGAGGTGTCAATTCGGCAGACAATCTGACAAACAACAGCAGAACCGGCAGACCTACTACTCCACCTTACTTCACCTCTGGGCTCTCTCTCGTTCTCTTTGGCTGCTTTCCAAGCCGAGCACACACACACACCTCTTTCTGTGCTCTGCTGCTGATTGGCAGCACAGACCAGCCTCATGTTTAAGATAACCTCACCTTTGGCCCGTTTTTTTTTGTTTTTTTTCCACAGACAAAAAGTTAGGCAAAGACACCCAACACGCTGTGTGCTCGGCTCAGTGCTCGGAAAGTAGAAAGACGGGGGATTAAAAGAAAAACATTGTGTTCTGTTCAAACTAGTATTTATGCTGGTTAAATGGTTAAATATGTGCCTTGCTGTTACTAGAGTGGTACCTTGTGACCAGTTACATTACCTGCCACGTGCTTATTAGCGGTTTGGTTTTGGTTTTAAATGGATACAATTTCTATGATCAAGAATAAGAGACCAAAGCAGCTCTCCGAGGTCGATGCAGAGGGGTGCTTTAAGCAGTGGTGTCGTGCTATTGGTCGAAGCACCAGAATGCACCCGAGACGCCCGAGTACTCGTGTTAAGTTGTGGCTCCTTTTTAAGGTTGCGTAACCACTGCTCATACGGTGGCGAGTTTACATACAATAGCCAATAACGTATATTTTTATCACTTTAACTCCATGAAGTGGACAATATAATCCTGCTATTTTTAACAGTTGTTCTGTATTACTCATTTTAAATATTGTTGTCCAGTTGCCATCACAACAAGTTCTGCACATTTTTCACAATAAAAGCCTTGGTCAGAAATGAAGGGTTTTTGTATTTCGAAACATGAGATGGCTTTTAATTTGAAACGGCAACAGGAAGTGTAGCGTTAGTATTGATGCAGTAACCTTAACAGGGCAAACGGTGAGGCTGCTGGGAATGTCCTTTGCTTTGCTGTATTCCTGCTTTATTTGATGTAAACTTATGAAGCCTCACACATGCTGAAGAGGACTTGGTTTGTCTGTATAACAATACACACAGGAAGGCGAATTTGATGTTGATTTTCCCAGTGTCGGCTCAAGAGGACAATGCAAGTCATAAGAAGAGGCCGGAAAGGAGGCTTGAGCAAACACACAGCTGTTTCCGGAGGACACCTCCAGTGTAACTTGTGAGCGGCTCCGCAGCAGCAGCTGTTGAATGTTTGCATCAAGCAACAGAAGACTTCTATTTTTAGAGAAGGGATTGGTACTCCAAGAAAAATGTCTATTTGATATTTGCTGGGAGGTTTTGAAATGTTATTCGAAGACAAATCCAGGCACTGATTGTTGATCCGTGATACCTTTGGGAGACCGATGATCTGCTGGCTACACCTGCCGTGGTTTGCAATGCAGTTTACTTTTATTTCTATTTGACCACTGTTGAGTCTTTGTATGTTTCCCCTGTTTGCACCGAAAAAACGAATATGCCCGCACACATTTTACCGGAGCCTGGTAGTCTGGTGTGCTTCATCTTCTTTTGTTGGACAATGGCGGCTGGCAAATAGCTTTTAGGTGCATTAACGCCACCTTCTGGCAAATGAGTATATTCTTTATGACAGGACAAAAGTCTATACTATATACACTTATCAAATTTTGTACGAGTCAATGATTTGAAAATGATGATCCATACCTAATTTAGAGATCTTTCCTGCATGTGATTAAACAGTTTAAATATTCTCTGTGCATTTTAACCTGAAAACGAGACTAATAATATGAATTTAAATAAACAAAGTAAATAAATGACATTTCCAGGAGTCGATGGCACGACCACAAACTAACTGTTTTGGAAAAAAAAAATTTGTTGATTAAAGATTAAATTACATTCCCGACTGATTTTGAAAAATTAAACTCTTATCTAATTTAATTTCACGCAATCCATATTCTTTCTTTTTCAGGCCGACACCTGTAACTGTACTCGGTGTTCCTCTCCCATTCATCCCCCTCTCCTCCTCTCGTGCCCTCCAGGTGTCCGGCACCATGGGATCCATGAAGAGCGGCCTGCACCAGCACCTCGCCAGGCTGGATGAGATCTTCGCCACGCGGGGCGACTACGTGCAGACGCTGCAGTTCATGCAGCAGATGGCTGACAACGTGATCAAACAGCTGCTGGGCCTGCCCGACTGGGAAGAGGCGCAAGTGGACCTGGCATCCGTCGCCGATCAAACGGCAAACATCGAGTACTACAGGTGAGGAGCGGAGAAATGACGCGCGTCGGACTTGATTACTCACAGCGTCGGTGACATCACCGTTTCAAAGGTTAAACAGGAAGAGAAAACCACCAAAAATGTCACCATCCGTCAATTTTCCTCAAAAACATGAAATGTGTTTTTGTTTTTTTTGTTGCCGTGAATGTTTTCAAGGGATTTTATGGGATGCAAAATTTACACGTGCATTTCCAAATTGTAAGCCGACTGGGGAACAAGATGCATCTTTATACATAGTGATGATTTATCTTGGAGAGGACATCTAAGCACGAATGAAAATGGCTGCACACCAGGCAAGACATATGATATATTCATGAATATCATGCATAAATATTACAAATGGAGTTCAAATATAGATTTATTTGCTTCCTGGAAATGCAAATACACTCAAGTTCATGGTATCAATTCGAAGACGCGGTGGGATAGATAATTCCTTTGTAGGTAGTTACAGTCAGCACGTTATGACCTGAATATATCACATGATATTTAATTGGATGGGATGAAATAATGTATGAGTGTATCAGCCATGTATGTGAATTAAAAACTCCCTTGTGCAGACACGGTTCTGTGGGAAGTTTCAAAATAAAAGCGTCCTATTAAATCTTTCGCAATCGTTGCATCAACCAGACATGTTAAGTGTAGATGCTAAAGATAGAGTACGGCGGCTAACAATTACAGTATGTTAAGGGCTGTTATCCGAGGCCCTCATCTCATTGCCGTTAAACTCTCACTCGGTGGTGTTTCTGTGGAGTCTGCAGCAGCAGACAGGCTGGTGGGTTTCTATTGATCTGTAATGTGACTCCTCCGCTCGGCCGATAACTCAATAATACCCCACGTAGCTCCGCGCTAATAGAGCAGGCAGACGAAGAGCAGACAGCCAGACACTGCGAGATGTTAATGGACTCATTATCACCGCTTCACCCAAACAAATAGTGTGTGCGTGTGCGTGTGCGTGTGCGCGTGCGGTCGGGTGTGTGTGCTTACATGTGTTTGAAGTGTTGTTGTCTCGGTGTCTTCAGCGCACTCACGCAGTGTTTGAGTTTGTTTGAGTCACGAAAACATGACATCACGTTACACTACAAGCACTAAAGCTTTGCAAGGCTCACGTACTTTAAGGGGTTTGAGGTCTTCTAATGGCTCGCTAGCACCCCCTAAACACATGCCCCGGGGGCTACATTTACCTACATGCACGAAATTCGGTGGACACGTGTATCACACCGAGACGTGCAAAAAATTCCAACGCACCATTACGTCAACTCAACAAGAAGTCCGCCATTTTTGGCGATTCACGCGTCGTACTTTAACGAACTCCTCCTACAAATTTTGGCGGACCGACTTGAAATTTATTCTGTTCACTTTTAACATGTTTGGAATTAAAAGTTATCATAAGAATTTGTTTTCGTCGATCGGTGTGCCCGTGGCGTGGCGTGGCGTGGCGGCCAAAAAGTGACCCAAAAGTCATAGAATAGCATGTCGTCCTAAACGTGAAAGGTTTTTGGGTCACTTTTTGAAGTTGTTGGGAGTTTTTGAAGATCAAAATAAAGGCAATTTCTTTTTTTTAAAGAAGAATGAGGAACGAGATCGAGAAAAAAATTAAAACTGCAAGGGGGAATATGCGGACCCTGGTGCCCGCTGGATCCCCGACGTGCAGCGTGCTAGGGCCCGCATATCACTGCTCACAGTTTTAATTGTTTTTTATTACTATAATTTCCAAAGAGTAAAAACTGATGTCTAGAAGAGATATTAGAAACATGTATGTGCCCACCTTTGAAATTTAAGGTGCTTTCACCAGAACATCTTTCTTCAACGTGACCGTTAAGCTAAAGTTTGACAAACGTCTTTCTTTCTAACATTTAACTACATTGCTCACAACCTTAACTTCTACCTCTCTGCGAGGAAGGTCGAGGATCGACCTTGTACACTGAAGCTACCACATTTGGATGTGCTCTCTGCTGTCCCTCCCCACCCCACCCCCCACATGTATCCATACTTTATTTGGTTAGACACTAATTGGATCAGAAAAACGCAGACAAACACGGTTGCCGGTGTCCCCGGAGAACCTCCCCCGTTGATGCCCCCAGCCGAGAGAGCACGAGATGAGGCAAGGAAGAAGAAGAAGAAGGAGTTGGTGGTGGTGGTGGTGGCGGCGGCGGTGAGGGAATGAAGGGCAAGGCAGAGAAAAAAGGGCTGAAAGGGAAAGAAGAGAGAGAGATTAGAGACGGTGACAGAGAGGGGGAGGGAAAGAGAGAAACATTGAGGAGAGAACGAGAGATGTGGGAAGGATTCTGTGGAGGGATGGAAACACAGGTCGATGGGAAGTAAAAGAAATAATTAAAAGGATTGCACAAAGCGATGTGGAAGTGAGTGCAGGATGAATAATGGAAAAAGAAAGAAAGATGAATGAATAGAGGAAAGCAGCTGATAGATTCGATTGATAGATGTGAACTGACTCCCTACAGTTTTTGTTCTCGCTGTGTAAAACATTCAGCCATATGGATTTGAACCCCATTCATTATTAACCATCTGGACAGGTTTGCTGTGTCCGGTCGAAAACTGGCCACTGTTCACGGAACAGATGGTTCCACTTAGGGGCAACTGGACCGGAGTATACCCTCGAGCGTGAGCGCACACTCACACACACCTCAGGTGACAGCTTATTGCATGTGTCCGGTGAGGTGAAAGGAAGTGGGACACTCTTCCCTTGTTTTCGCCAAGTCATCGTTTTGAGTCATAGAGGTTTACTAAAAAAAAAAGTACTGTAAGGAATATTACAAAAAAAAAAAAAAATTGTATAGCTTTGGTTTTATTTTTCTGTAGTTTTGACCACAGTTCGATAAGTTATGATAAGATAATTACCACCAGAGTAATTGACTCATTCAGCAGAATTTTACAACGATAATGGGGGTCAATTTTCCACTCAAAGCTCTTAAAATATTTTTAAAAAAACATTGGGTATTTGATGTTGCAGAAGTGTTAGCTATAGCCCACAGTAAGCAGGTTTAACATTTATAGCCAAGCATCAATCAGCTACCATGATAATTGTTCCTCACTTTCCAATTCTATTGGCTGATCGACGCTAAATCCACGAGTTGGCATAAAACTAGTATTTTCTTGTTTTAAAAAACGTTATCCATGAGAGAAAGTCTAAAATATGTTCTTGGACATAATGTTAAAAGATCGAGGCTCAAACTTACACGTTCCAGGCACATAAACACACTGTTGAACTAGTCGAGCGCAATGTAATTATTATCGGTAGGAATAATGGCCAAAATCTACAAAATAAAGATTTCATAAAACTGTGATTTCTCTCTGTATTTTTTTTGCCAAAGCACGGATTCAGCAGCAGCAGTTTAATTTTGCGGTCTGTCTGTGCCTGCAGGTGGCTGACCTACCTGCTGCTCCTCATCCTGGACCTGATCATCTGCCTGCTGGCTTGTCTGGGGCTGGCCAAGCAGTCCCGCTGGCTGCTCACCACGTGAGTCCGATGTGCCCTGTAAAACTGGGCTGTTTACACAGATATGTTGTTGTATTTGTGTTGTTGTTTTTTTCACAAGAAAAGCAGTTCCATTTTTATTTTATTTTAATGTACGATTTTTCTATCTTGCACAGTGCAGGAAGGAAAGTCAGAGAGGAAAGAGGCAGCAGATACGAGAGAGGGAGGTGATTAATCACAACTAACTGGGAGCTATAATAGAAAAAGAAATGTGCTTTTAGCGAAATGTAGATTCCTTTTTTCCAGATGTTAACATACATAAAATTGAATGTGCCCTTTATTGAACAAAGCTCACGTCTCCTAATCAAACACTTTATTATTACGTATTTATTCTGATGACCAAAAGCAGAACAAATATATATTTTCTTCCAGTCACACCTAGATGGGTTTATTTTAATTCATAAGTATAAAAGCAACCAACTGCATTTAAGAGGCAGCTGGTCTCATCTCATTAACCTAATAATGATGGTTTTTATTCATAAGGGCAGAATAATCCACGCAGTATGCATGCCGAAGATCTAATATACAGTACAGGAAGAAGAGATCTGATAAATTTGAACAAAATACGAGACAAATAAGTATAAGTTGGTGCAGGTGGAGAGAGTTTGAGGCAGTGTTTTGGGGCTTTTCTTCCCATGGGAAATCGCCTGTGAACAAGGCAGCTAAGCACTGTATCATACCCCTGTGCAAACACCGCCCCGCTCGGCACCATCGTATTTCACCGCTTGCCTTTTAGCATTGCCGGCAGTTGGCCAGAGTTGCTCGGAGTGGATTGCCGTCTCAATGGCTTTGCTCGACAAATTGGATCGGCGAGCTGTGGAGGACATCGGCGCGAAGCCACTAGATGTTATCAATAATGTAACTTCCTGAAGACTGTTATTCCAGTTTAACACTTGACCTGTTTTGATCATCTCTGGACGTGAAACGCATCCGATAAACAGACGCCAACGTACTCGACTGGAGCTTTGTATGGCTCGTAATTAGTTATTGAGCTTTTTATTTTTAGCTGTTTTTCATGTAATGTTTTATTGATTTTTATAAGTGACAAGAAAACAAAATCTCTCCCACACATCGTAATACAAGTTTGACTAAAAGATGATACTCGGATGATGAACGTAAACAAATACTGTATTGTAGATACAGTATAAATGTTTTTTGTTTTTTTTATTCTCCCTCTTCCTGCTGTAGAGGAGCTTTCACGGGGCATGAAATCCACGCGAGCTTCCTCTCATTCAGCCGAGCATCCTTCTGTCTCTCTTAATCAGTCAGTTCAGGGTTTGAGCTGCGCTAACCACAACCATCAACCCCCCCGCCCCACCCCCTTAACCACCCTCAGCACACACAAGATGAGCCCGTGTCAAGAATGTCTGCGCTCCCGAGGGGATGCTCACTTCCAGCAGAGTGGAAGTGGTTGGAGGCAAATTACACTCTGGAGGACCCACCAGGCTCTTTCTTGTACTTCTAACCGGCTGGCTGGGTGTATTTTCATGACACACAGTAACAGCTCAGACAAGGAGTTACACCCGCACGTGAGACAGCGAGCGACACCCCTTAAAGCTTGCTGTCAGCAGTTTTTATTTGGATGGGTTTTTTTGTTTTTTTTGTAGGACTTATTTTTTTTCTGGGGTGATGGCAGAAAACTGGCACCTCAAAACCAGAGTACATTACACAGAAACTATTAGGTTTCTTAAAACGCAGCATCAGCCCTTTTCAAAACTTAACTTCATGGATTGCAAGCGCTCGCGGGTCCCCAAAAGTACAAGTAAAGGACGGAGGAAAATCACTTCGCTGGACGGCAGGAATCATTAAAGGTTGTCATGAGAAAGAATATACGAGCAAGAAAACAAGCAGGTAGCTGTAGCTCCGCGTGAAAAGCAATAAACAGTTTTACAGGGGAGGACTGCGCTGCTCAGGAAACCTTGAATGTCCAGATTTCAAACTGCCGAAGATGTGAGGAAAATGTAAAAGTTCAGCAAAACGGAGCAGAGGCTGCAATCTAGTTCAGGCAGCCCAACTCAGGTCTGCTTCTGCTCTCACGCGCCTCAGTGATGCACATATCAAACATACCCTCTTAATCATTAATCGTTATTTTGCTTTGAATACTATTTATTTCCACTTTATTGCACTTTTATGGACATGATGAAGAAAGGTTTTTAATGAACATATTTGCCAAAATATTCAATGACAATACATTTAATTTGTGTTCCGGGAGGAGAGGAGGGGGGGACTTAAAGTCCGCCTGATCAAAAGGGTGCGTTGGATGTTTGTTATAGCGAGGGGAGTGTGTCGCGCGAGTGTGGCAACAAAACACACGTTGGGCTGCCTGAAGTAGCTCGCAGGCTCAGAACGAAAAAGTTTACATGACCAGGAGTTTCTGGGACACGAGACGGAGCCGAGTTACCCGATGGGCCGTTTCCACCTGACTTCAGCATGCGTCCCCGGTGAGATCGGATCGCACGTGGTCAGCAAAAAGTACAGGTGTGGACGCTTTGACATCCGATCTGCATCAGACCACATACGGAGGCGATCTGGGACACCGTGTTTCTCTTTGAGGTGTGGACGTAGTGCGTCCTCAATCCATCCCGGGCCGCACTGGAAGACTACGCAGCTGACGTCATCTGAATATCAATAAAGAAGAAATGCAGCTCCTGTTTGTTTCTGACCCGGTTCTTCCACGGGTTACCGTCACGTTACAGCAGGATTGTTAGTTTTGGCTTTTTTTGTTGTTGTTTTTTTCTTCCGTTTACTAGAACTTCTTTGCCTCCTCCTCTTTTATTTATTTTTGTTACCAGATAAAATCTCCTGCGTGATTCTGCGAGCGCAGCTGAACTGCACACAAAGCTGTAGAGATTTACTTCAAACTAAAGCATCTGTTTAGTGAATTAAAACACAGACATGAGGCTCGTTTCCCTAAAGCCTCCTCTGGGTTGACTTTTTTTTCTTTCTTTTACTTTATCTCGTGTAATTTCTGGCACACATCGGACCAGGTGGGAACGGACGGCTTAAAGCTGGCCACCTGGGATCCGATCTCGCCGGGACGCATGTTGATGCAAGGTGGAAACAGCCCCGGAGATATGTTGCTCCTGTCACAGCATATGTATTCAATGTATCCGTTACTATCGGGGAGATAACTGAAGTATGGACAGTTGCACAGATAATACGTATAGCAGCATCCTATGAGTGGTATTTAGGTTTTTAGAAAATTTTCACGAGATAAGACTTTATTAGTGGGGAAATTTAGATTTCACAACAGCTTCAGAATACAGGTGGGAAAAGATAAGTACACAGAAAGAAAAAAATGACAAATATGCATGCAATAAAATAAGAATAGAATAGAAATTTTAAAAAAAATGTTTAAACTAAAAACAAGGTATAATTCCACACAAACAAACAAGCTATATACACAAAATATATACATGTTGACCTATACAGTGAAATGTAAAGAAAAAACATAATTATTGCACATAAAAAAATACCTTGTTAATTGTAAATTTCTTAGGATATATGGTATATTGCACATCAGTTATATGATTTATATGAATTTAAAATATTGCTTGGTATGACCTAAATGCAATAAAATGCTTGAATCTGGTCTCAAAGAAGGAGTTTAACATCCAAGTCTCATATATTTATGGAGTGCCTCAGGGAAGTGTACTCGGACCTTTGTACTTTGGCACATATACAATATGAATGACCTTCTAACACTGGACTAAGTGCAGAATCCATATGGACGTAGATGACACAGTTCTTTAATATTCAATGAGTCAGCAGAAGTGTTAGCTCCAGTACAGGACCTGAATATCCAGGTCACAGTTTTAGGTAAGAGGCGGGTAGTTTGATGATTTATTAAACTTTATCTCTTCAAAATTTGAAAATATTGCTGACGGCTCTCAAGGGATTTTACAAGTATGCAGTTACCTCACAAACACATAATACGTGTTTTGTTAAGAAAGAAAAAAAAATCAAAGTAGCCAAACACTCATTAATTCAGTAAAGACCATATGGCCGTTATTATCTTCATAATTAAGAAATTCCTGATGTCAACGTCACAATCTGCAAGAGAATTGCTCCGATTTCTTCAAGATGCATAAACACGATATAATAAGGTGCTTTCTAAATTAGTCACTGATGCTCTCAGAGATGGCAATCACAATGCAAAAGCCAAAATTAGAAGTAGAGAGAGAGAGAGAGAGAGAGACGTGATTATCATAACACCCTAATTGGCATTGGCAGCGAGTTCCCAGGTCTGCTGCAATCCTGCTTCGAGGTCACATCACTTTCATTTCACTCAGTTTTAATTAGGAAGTATAATGATGGTTTGTGTAGCGACGAGAAAGCCCTTTTTTACTTTCCATATGTTTTCCCGCAGACTGCCTGTAAACAGCCAGAGATGTTTCAGTTGAAAAGAAAACTCCACTTCCCCCGCTCTGATTTAATTCCCACTGACTTGACCTCGTCTCTGGGTGCGTTTGCTGCAGCATCATCCGCCCTGCTCAGTGGCCACAGCAACTGTTTTCACTTGATGTGCTTTGCGTCAGGATTTACACCCGAGTTCCTGTTACTCTGTGTATCTGTTTTGTAGCTCATGTGGTCCGGTGTGTGTCGCACAACACGCTGTCAAATAGGCTCGAGCTTGGCAAAATCCCCAAATCCCTTTGTTTTGGGATCGTTTAGAGCGCATCATCCTGACACTTGAAGTGCACCGCATGTTTCTGCACTTGAGTGTGAACGCGCTTCCGCACTCAAAATAATGAGTGTTAGTACACAAGTACGTAGAGCATTAGCGTTGACATTAGATTTGACCAGCAGGAATTTCTTCTGCTCAGATTATCTACTTCTTTCATTATTAATATTCATTATTTTACAAGAAAAATGCCAGAAAATATTTTCTTGTATCCCTTAAAACCTTTTTAAGAAACAGAAATGGCTCTATTCTATGTTGTTCTCGGAAGAAAACACTGCCATGGGAACATATGCAGATGCAAAAAGACATTACTGCAGTTAACCACACTGAGCCAGTCAAGCAGTCGAGCAACTTTTTGCATCAGTTCTGCTTTTTCGATTTTAAATTAAGATTAGGAGTGTGTGAAGCCTCCTTGTCTTTCCTATATCATTCGGCGTCGGGGCTCAGTGAGAGGCTCCGTGTCAGACAGAGGGAAGGAGACAATCTGATACCAAGGTCGACGGCACTGAAAAGATACGACGGAGAGACGGCCGAGGGAATATATATATATATATAAAGAGGGAAAAGATCAAGGAAAAAAGGACTGTGGTAGCTTGTAAATTCAATGTTGGGAGCTCGGTATCTCCTCGATGCATTGTGAAATGGATTAGCAGGGGAGGTGTTGGAGGGTTGGCTGGCCTCGAGCGTGAGCATGCATGGAGAAAAAAAGTCATATTTAAAGTCTGGTGACGTGCTGGAGCGTCTGGAAGGCGCCACAGTGGTCGAATCAGCAGGAGTTTATTTGATTTTCTGGAGATTATTTCACCCTAACGAGACCTGATCGATGATAGGACCGTCGTCATCCTTTAAATTGGAATCGATCCTCTTCTCTATCACCGTATAGACCCAGACGAACACACTGCCGCTTCCCTGTTTGCAGAGATTTCAACCCCTATGGTCACATACATTTGATGTCATTTTCTGATGAAAGCGAGAAAGTCAGGGGGGGAGCTCACCGTAAAACAAAAACAAAAATTTGTTTTGTATGTCCTCATGGGTGCGGGAACACCCATCCAGCCGGGGGGCTGTAATCAGATGTAGACCAACGGAGCGGATGAGCGCCGCTGCTCGTTCCTCGGTCCGTGACGCTGCTGCAGCTGTCTGTCGAGGCTGCAGAATCGACTCCACGGAGACGAACGTGACCTCTGACCTCTTCTGTTGATGACAGGCCGATGACATCAGCACTCCTCCCCCTCGGGACTCAGGCCGTTTCCTTTCAATAGCATTTCTTTCAAGAAAATGACTTATGACGTGTCATGATTCTCCCCGGTGATAACTGTAATCATTTTTAAGATTACACGTTGTAAGATTTGTATATGTTTGTTTATGAGTATATTGTTAATGTTTTTGTTTTTTTTCCATCAGTTTATGGCAATTATGTCTATTTATTTCCTCATGTTGTATGAAAAGTCCAGCATAAAACAATTACAATACATATTTTATGTCATTAATGTAGTATAAGTAATTCTGGAGAACATTTGACACAACATTTACCCGCTAAATGACATATTTTTCAATGAGTGGAGACTAAAATGATTGTTCCAATTATTTGCAAAATTTGCCATAATCTACTTAAAAGGTGTTAATATGTCTGTTGATTACGGCTTGTTTCTGCTGCCACCACGTGGCCAAAAAGTAAATTATCGCACATTTAAATGCGAAGCCTGAGTCACTCACTTCCTGGGTTTCAAACGATGTCATATAAGAATACAATACTCTGTCTCCATAAGATAGATTAATTATTGGAAAATACTCACCTACCTGAAAGAGGATCAAGTGTTGCAAATCACTCGGTTATTTATTTGGATGAATAGCTTTACTGAGCCGTCGTGTCCTCGGAGGCTCCAGTTAATCTGCATCTGAACGGACTTGTACTGAGTTTCACTGCGACCTTGCTGCTGCTTTGTGTCCCTGCAGGATGATGGTGTTCGGAGTGCTGATGCTGATCCTGAGCTGGACCTCTCTGGGAGCTGACCTCGCCACCGCCGTGGTGAGCGGCCGCCCTTTCTCACCTCTGACTGACTGACTGACTCGCCACCGATATAAACGAACACAAACCGGTCGGCAATCAATTCTTATCAAACCTGATGACAGGAGTGATGAATGGCTTTAACTTGAACGCACACTGCACTTGGAGAAATGGCTTTCAGTGTGTGCGTGTGTGTGTGTGTGTGTGTGTGTGTGTGTGTGTGTGTGTGTGTGTGTGTGTGTGTGTGTGTGTGTGTGTGTGTGTGTGTGTGTGTGTGTGTGTGTGTGTGTGGCGGGGTGGTTGATTTTACACCGTATGCATGAAGCCACACACGTGCTGTTGTGCAAAACTTGCATGTGTATATGAATTCATTACATAAGGATGGAAAGCAACAGTCAACCAATGACATCGCTGCAGTTTCTTCCTACTCTCTCAGACACACGTGCGCCTTTTTAACAAAACACGAAGCTGCTGCAGTTTGTTGCATTTGCATGAACTCATTTTCATTAAAAAAAATATGTCAGCCAATCATCTCTAACCCCGATTTATGTTTTTTTTAGCTTAAATTTCAATTATTCTTTGTGAAATACGTGCGAGCAACAAAGAGCTCTTACAGCCATGCAGCGTCATCTCCAAAGGTTTTAGCGGCTTCCTCGCTGCCCAATCTCAAAATCCTCTGATCTTAGTTCTGATCTGTCGCCTCGTGCGCTTTTGATCTCCGCCGTCAAACGGCACACGGCTAAAAATAGAGCCACAAAAGAGCGTAATCCCAAACCCACACCTTGTCAGCATCGTTATACGGCCCGAATCACTTGATTCAAATGTGCCAACAGGAATCGAATCGCATCTTTCAAACGTGAATAATTTCAGTTTTGCTCTATCATGATCCCACGGCTTCAAAAAAAAAAAGAAGAAGAAGCCACACATGAAGATGTGAAGAATCTGTGATGTGGAAAAGTAGTGAGAAACATTTGGAAACGAGGACTATGAGATGGATGAGTGAGCGCCTGTGCCTGACTCACCTGCCTCCGGCGTGTTCGCTATTTTTCTCAGGTTTGTTGTCGGGGTGTTGCGTTGTGACTGAAGGCTGTGGAGGATTATTGTGTGAATTTAAGTTGGAGATAATGAGCACCGAGTCGAAAACAGCGAGAGGTTCGATCCGTTAGCCTTTGGGTTCGCCTTCCTTTTTTTCTTTTCGTCTTCCAGTTTAATCTCTCCTTCACAGGTCTCCTCTCGATCGCGGTCTTCGTTTGCTTATCGACCGACACAACAAACCTCTGCGAGCACGCAATGTTCAGCACACGCAGTTCATTTCCACTTTGACATGTTGTTTTCAGGTGGAAATGCAGACGTGAGGATCAAAGGCAAAGAGATAATCAAAATCAAAAACGGTTTCCTCTCCGCAGAACACGAGTATCCACAGAAAATGTCAAAGCAATTCAGCCACTAATTTCCTCCTGTGCGAGTTGAGAGTCTGGCCTTTAGGGAGCATGAAAGGATCCAATAAACGACATGCTAATCTGTCCTTTAGATTCACATCTTTGTCTTTTTGTATAAATGGGAATTGTTGCCTGTTAGAAGCAGCAGAGGAAAAGGTCAAGGAGCGTTCCCCTTGTTCTGCGTCTCCATTCGATGATCGAAGGACTTCACGGGCGTCGTTCTTACGTGTTGTTCTCTCGGCATGCGCTTTTGCAAAAAAAAAAAAAAAAAAAAAATCACCGCAATTACTTCGGCGTGTTATGTAAGCTCGTCTGCTCTGTGGCGTTTTTCTCAGGCTGACCCCGACCGGACCGCAGCGGCCTTTCCGCCTGACGGTAAAAACATCGTAACGGCTGTGAACGAAGCAATTACACGAGCGATCTGTCGCTGTCCGAGGTTTATACGTTTATTGTGTGTGTTCATGGATGTGTATCTTCTGTATTAGGTGTTAAAGTGACCATATCCTAGGCACGTATCAGATATCAGGCTTTACAGAGTAGCAGTAGAGGAGTGTGTGCATGGATGTACCGCGCTGTGACTCCACACAGCTCTCGATGACTAATCACATTACATACAATCGTATAATAGTTATTTAATCTTGTCAGTGTATTTTTTGAGGAATTATTACGACTGTAAAATGTCTAAAAAAAAATAATTACCCAGAACCAGCTGTCTAAAACCAAAACACGATATCAAACAGCACAGTGCATGACTGAAATAAGAGATTAACACGATAAGAAAACTGAAATCTAACGCCGAACTTCTTTTTATTTCACTTTTCTGTTTTTCTTTTAGTAACGTTAAACCTCAGACTCTTGACTTGGTGACTAATGTGAACACAAGTCGTCCATTTTGTTTTGTTTCATTTAGTCATTCTTGGAGGCTGCAGACTGTTTACGCACTAGACCGGTCAGCAGTTGGTTGCAGGGCTAAATGACATGAATTCATACGTGTTTGCAGCTCTACCTGTCAGCTGATCGTTAAAGCGAACCGGTGCCCCTGTAGGGAAACGTGGGAGAACCCGCCACCTGCCGTGCCTCGCGCTTCCACCCTGACCGAGGGCTTTACATCCACGCCGCGGCATGTCTCTTGTACCGAGAACGCGTTTTGTTTGCTGTGTTTTAATGATGTCAAACCGTCATCACCGCATCCAGTGGAACAACAACCCCGGCGTGGTTTAGTGTGGAGACCCTGTGTTTGTTTGGATCTTCGTGTGCGGCTGCAGTCTGTGTTTACAGGTTGTGTGTGTGTGCGTGTGCGTGTGTGCGTGTGCGTGTGCGTGTGTGTGTGTGTGTGTGTGTGACTTGATATTTCTGTGCCTCCCTGACTGACAGATGTTTGTGTATCTGCATGGGAAAGTGTGCAGGGAGGCTACAGTTAGAATACACAATAAATTACTGCGTAATTAAACCACCCTTTGTAGAACTGCTAATCGCCGACAGCAGGAAGTCAGGACTGCTTTTTATTTATTTATTTATTTTTTTGTGACTCACTGTTCAGGAATTCTTCCTCCTGAATGTCAGATCCTCTCAGTATCCTTTGTTTTTTCACAAACTAGCTGAGAAGAAACTTTGCTCGCTGCATCTCATCTGTGTGTGTGTGTGTGTGTGTGTGTGTGTGTGTGTGTGTGTGTGTGTGTGTGTGTGTGTGTGTGTGCGTGCGTGCGTGCGTGCGTGCGTGCGTGCGTGCGTGCGTGCGTGCGTGCGTGCACGCGCGCGGCTCATTAGCGTAACCCCCCCCACCACCACCAGAGAAGGTGAAGCCCCGCTCGGGATGTTTGTCCTGAGCCCGGGGGACATTTAGCATTCAGACAGCTCACATCGCAGGAGACTCATCACTTTTGTTATTTTGCAGAGGAAGGATTCTTGTTAGCACGAAGCGAGAGCGGCTCTCAGTGACAGTCTAGACACGTTAGAGTGGATTATAAAAGCAGCCCTATTACCTTGTTTCCGTCGCCAAAAAGTGTGAAGATGATAGTTGTTATTATTCAGCTTGGTGAAAAAAGTGTTAGTCAAGTATTAATATCCGGTAGATTACTTTATATTTGACAAACTGATTCTTTCCTTTTCTGAATGTTTATTTTTTGGGGGGGTTTAATTTCAGGGCACGAGCGACTTCTGCGTGTCCCCTGACAAGTACATCATGAGTCAAACAAAAGGCATCATCGCTGCTGGTGAGCGTCACTGTGAATAATGAGGCTATAATGGAGCTGTTCCATAATGGGGCACACAGCTTTTAATCAGCCTGTTGTTGTTGTTTTTTCTGTTTTCCACAGATATCGTCCATTACTACCTTTACTGCAACCAGACGCTCTCCAACCCCTTCCAGCAGGTAGGGAAACGTGATGTCGTGTTTGAACCAATGGATGGTAAATTTGCCGATATGCAGAGTATAGGTTGTCGACTTGGCTAAAAACAGAGCTTACCTGGCTCAATGTTGTTTTAACATTTTGTCTTGAAGCCGCCCTTCAGCTACAGCTGAGGACACAGAAGGTCCTCACTAATTTTTCCAGGAATCTGAGAGTTTATATTGTACACGTTTGGGCAATTTGGAGTATGATTCAACTGTATGTGTTAATGTATTAAAAGACTCCCGTTTCGGGTCACGGGGCTGACTTCCCCGCTGACATCAGACTGCAGCTAAGTCACTTTTCTATACGCGCCGCGGCCTCGGCAGAGCTTCCGCTCTCATTATCCGGCTCTCGTAGACAAGCGTAGGAAGCGCTGCGGCGGAGGGCAGACGAGCGTCACCCTGCCATGGTAAACAAAGTCAGCGCTCCTCTCTCTCGCCATTCAGATAACCAACAGGTGCAAAAGTTCACGAGCGAGCTGGCAGATACAGGAACTCCCACTGATTGGCAAACACACAAGTGTTCCCCTCTTTCTCTTCCTCGATCTCACGCCTTCACGTATTCGTAGGCTGCACCACCGTATCGATGCCCTCTAGTCGTCACCCCCCCCCCCACACACACACACACACACACACACACACCGTGCTCCCTGCATTTCATTGCTGTGGGCAACTCCTGTGCCAACTCTTTCTTTTCTATTCTTATCATCTCTTCTCCTTTTCTTACTGTCCTCCTCCATACATGTCCTCTGCCCTATTTTGTACTTTATTTGGCTGAGAACAAGCTAAAGTAAAAGAAAAAGAAGAAAAAAAAGCCAAATCTGATCAGGCCATTACATCGTGCAGCAGTGAGCTCGTTCAACCACGAAGAGTCACGTCGATCCAGGAAAAAAGAAAGAAAAAAAAAAATCAGATCAGAGGAAAGCAATTACATTTATGGATAGTTGAGGTAATTGACCGTATCCTGTTTCAATTTAAAGTTGTGCCCCAGGCCGAGGGGTTCCCAGGCTTCTCTTGTTAGGTTAGACGACTGTGAAGATACACTTTTACTTTGGAGAGATGTGACAGATTAATTCGCTTATGGTTGTGCTTCAGTGTTAATTAAAAAAAAAAAAAAAAAGAGGTAAAAGGTGCTGCCTTCCAGGTGAGAGTATGCAGTTATATAGGGCTGAATGTGGAGGAGTATTTTGCCCCCTGCTGGTGAGAACGTTAACCTGCAAGACTTCAGTGACAAACCGCAGAATAAACATTTCACTTAAATTTAACTGCCCTACAAAATCCAAACGCAGTTATATATTTGGCTAAATCTGACTTTTTGACATGTAACTTACAGTATGAAGAATACTCAAATGGAAATGTTTTGTTTTTAAGACAAAAACGTGTATAATTTCAAGGAACTATAAAACAGGGGCAAAAGTGCCAAAATCATTTAAGTGGTCGTCATTTGTAAACTTTTTCTGAATTGCTTCCTCTCATTGAAAAATCATCTGTGACGCTCTAACGTCTTTGAGTTTGGTTTACCATCTAATAAAGCCAGGTAAGCTCGTCCTACTTTTGGGCTGCAGCTTTTTAAGCTTTTAAGTTGACAGCATCTGATTTTTTTATTATTTTTTTTTACATTTAGGAGTGAAATAATGTTTCTAAGAAAACATTAGTTAAATCCGAAAGTTGGAGTGGCAGTGAAGTAAATCTTTTTGCCAAGCCCAGCTGAATTAACACTTCAGTTTAGGCCTAAGTCCAGCTCACTTGTTATTTTTGATTTAGATTTATTTGGTCCCTTTAAAATACACTAATAAATGAAATTATAAGATCCATCATGTCAAATATTATGCTTTTAACAAAAACACGTGTTTTCAGTTTGTCCCTTTCAGAAAAAACACATTCATGTAAACAAATGTGACAACACACATGTGCACATGGGAAACATGTGTTTTTGGAACATTTGCATGGTTTAATGTGTGAAGCCCATGTAGATTCCCCACGTGAAAAGTTTTCCACATATTTTCCTCATGTTATCGAATGTTGCAGCGTGTGGTGAACACGTGTCATACATGTGATCGCATTTGTGTCCCGAATTAAAAACATGGGAAACTCATGTGTGTTTTTTTTCTGTAAGGGATGAAAAGACACAACGTTTGCATATTCCTTTAAAAAATACTGCAGCTGGACATCATGGGATTCCTAAATACCTCCATCGAACAGCCTTCGAACATTTGATTTCTATGTGATGTGCAGACTCATCCATTATAATTCTACCCTCGAAACTCCAACAAGATCAATGCTACACTTCATTTGCATGCTCTTCAACCTTACCTCATTGTTTGCAGCCCCTGACCATCTTCCAGAGGTCCTTGACCACCATGCAGATCCAGATCCAGGGTCTGCTGCAGTTCGCTGTGCCTCTGTTTCCTACAGCTGAGGTATCACACACACAAACACCAAACTGAGACGTTTAATGGTACAATAGAGTCGAAATGCTTCAGGAGAATAGTATCAGAGGGATGTTCTGGTATAAATAAGTGTTTCTCCGTGATGTGGTGACCCTCTCCGCAGAGAGACCTGCTGGGTATCCAGCATCTGCTCAACTCCTCGGAGGCCAGTCTGCACCAGCTGACCGCCCTGCTGGACTGCAGGGGACTCAACAAGGTTTGTTCACTGCACCCTAATTGGCATCACAGCAGCACAACTAGGTCAACTTGAGAGTAAGTGGCCATGCTGGATTTCAGCACTAGAAAATGAAAGTGGAACTGGGAACCGAGCAGAGAGAGGCACAACAGAAAGATTTTCTAATTTAATGACTTTTCCGAGCCGGTTTTTTTCTTGCGTGTTAGTTTGGTTTCCCGACTCGTGCACGAAATGAAATCGAATGTCACACTGAATGTGAAATACATGAATGAAGAATATGTTTTACACACACACCGATGCTCTAAGTGCTTTTTCATCTTTGGCTCATTTTGTCTGTCTAAGGGAAAGACTTAACGAGCACACTGTTCGTCCGTTTTCTGTTTTCTTTGTATTTACGTTCTGCGTTTGACCTCTTTATAGGACTACCTGGATTCAATGGTAGGGGTGTGCTACGACGGGGTGGAGGGTGTGCTGTACCTCTGCCTCTTCTCCGTCCTGGCATCCTGTGCCTTCACTGTGATGCTGTGTGCCATTCCCAGGGCTTGGAGACAAATTGCCTGCAGGTCAGTTCGTTCTCGGGGCTCGTCTGCCTGCCTGAGCGTCCTCATTTTCTCTTCCTGCTCCAGTCTGAGCGTCACATACTGTACTGTCTGAGCCGGCCAATGCATGAGTGTGAATGTATTTGTATTGTACAGGTACCCAGACGAGTGCGAGTGAAAGGTGTTTGGCTGCAAAATGGATTCTCTATGTGATAAATATCTGTATTAACCCTCCCGTTGTCCTTGGTTCAAAATGACCCGCAGCTGTGTTCAACCAAGTTCTATTTTACTTCTATATTTTTTTGGGATCATTGGTCATCATTCTTTAAAGAAACCCTCACAGCCTCCTTGTCACCAATGATCCCAGAAAATATGAAAATAAAATAGAACTTGGTTGAACACAGCTGCGGGTCATTTTGACCCAAGGACAACGGGAGGGTTAACTGTCATCTTATCATCTTTTAAACATCATTGTTTGTTCATTTAAAGCACCATACTACTGATTTTGGATGTTTCAAGGTCATTTCTAGTTTTTCATTCATTTGCTGTTTTTCTGGGAGGCATCGCTTTTAAACTACTTTTGTACTCAAACCGCAAATGGAAACTTTCTTACAGGAGTCATTTTCTTTTTTTTTTTTTATTTGTCTGTTCCATTATCATCACGTAGTTTTACAGTCTTGAAAAGTGACAGTTTTTAAAATCCTCCTTTTCAAATAACACTTGAGATATAAACTATGAAGAAGGAAACTTTTTTTCTAAGTGATAAACAACAAAACTCGCATGATATCTTTGACAATGTGAATATCTGGATTTGATTTCCTGACAGCGCAGCTAGTGAATGCTCATCAGCACCTGTTAAATCTCATTTAGATGAAGTGAAGTAACACAAAGTGATCACATCTGCCCATAAGAATTCCAAGTACCTGTAAGCTGATATTCATATTGTACCAAAGAAACACACGGTGACACTGAAGATGGAAAACGAAGCTTAATCCTTTTTTTTTTTTTCCGCTCCGTGTCTAGGGAGCGAGATTACGACGACATCGACGAGGAGGACCCGTTCAACCCGCGGGCGCGGAGGATAGGCTCTCAGATCCCCAACCACACCAACATGCACAGCTTCTGCAGCTACAGCAGCAGCGTGGGCAGCCAGAGCAGCCTGCACCCGCCCGCCCCGGCGCTCACCAACGCCCCCATGTCTGAGTACATGTGAGTGAGAGGAGGCAAAGTGGAGGGCGGACCCAATTTTAATGCGCAAATTTAATTAATTCCTCCCATCGTCTGAGTCACCCCTTTCTTTCTTCCCAGGAACCAGACGGCCCTTTTCGGGGGAAATCCGAGGTACGAGAATGTGCCTCTGATTGGACGAGGCTCTCCGCCCCCCTCGGTACGTTGGGTCCCAGAGGCCAAGTCTTTCCTATGAAGTCATTTCCCTCTCTGCTAGCGCACCACATTTAGCCTTGAAAGAACAGGAAATGGATTTTTCTCACAGATAACTGCTAATAATTTCATTCATATTTTCACTCAGTGACTCATTTCCTTTCTGAAATTTCACCTTGACATCATTCAAAGCTTTAAGCCATATTTAACAACCTCTCTTTGATTAAATATACTTTTTTTTTCTTTTTTTTAAAGGAATCTCAATAGTAATAATGAGACACGCACTTCGTTACACACTGTGCCTTTTTTCTTCTGTCCATAATTCACAGGAGGCAGACTTACAGTCCCAAAGCAAGCAGGGGAGAAGTAATGGAGTTAATATTTAATATGAATAGAACATCATTTAGCCTCTCTCAAGCCAAACTCCCAGGAGGAGAGCGACATGGGTCTTAACCCATAAGCTCTGTTGACACACGGGGTTCCTCTTCCTCGCTGAATTATTTCACCCCTTGCTGGGCTATTTTCCTGCTGTTATGTCACAGATAAAAATAGAAACATTTTGAATCAAATTTTCATCGGGCACAGCGTCGTAACGACAAGTGTGGTGAAATGCATCGGTTAAATGCATTTTGCGGGTATTTAATCTACTGTTTTGTCATTTTTATGTTGACATTTATGAGAGAAATACATCTTAAATATCTATTTCATTTCTGATAAATTTAATTTTTTTTTGTTGATGTGTGTAGAAGTTTAAAATCCACAAAACTGATACAAAAGTGAATCTTTTCTCATTTTAATGACATTGCAGTTTTAATACAAGTTATGTCATTGATCATAAAAATTAACCTTCAGTATGGAGTTCCAGCTGGACAATGAACAGAAAATGTGATGTTCTCTGCTTTATGACTTTTCTTCTCCTAATTAATACCAGCACGTATTGCATAACTAAAAACCCTCATGACTACAAATGTGCAGCGCCATGCAGTCGTCTTCAGCTAACAGCTTCTTTTATATATTTTTTTTTGTTTGTTTGTTTGTCGTGTGTATGTTCGTTTGTTATCTTTCATTTCTATATTCCCTCCTGTTTTGTTTTTTTTATCAACTTTTGGAGATATACTCTCAGCAGTATAGAAATCGAGTAAGTCTTTTCTACTCTTCCTCAGGGTGACCTCCCTCTCTTTTTCCTCTGTTGCATCTCCGTCTGTTCCCTCTCTCTCCTTCAACGTCACTTCGGTTCCTGTGCAGTTTTTTTTCCTGTTGTTTTTATTATTTATTTATTTTTTTTTTTTAGCATGGCTTTTAAAACCCACAACCTGTCGTCCTCATTTATTTTACTTAGCGAGAGTGTTTTCTGCCCCTGGTGTTCACAGGGTGGTACTGTAGTTTCTGGATGTCCTCACAGTTAGCACCCCCTCCCCTCCCTCCCCCTGTGCATGCAGTCTTGCTCCAATCATTCAACTCTATAGAGCAAAGTTTTCTTCAGCAGGAATCATGTTTGATAGCAGCTAATTTAAAGATTAAGGGATTGCTTACTTTGAAAAAAAAAATGCAGGTTAGATCTCTTATTTTTGTACCGGGTTAGTCGAGTATGTCCAATTTAAAGGAATACACCTCTGAAAATCGATCTCTTTAGCGTCAAATATTCAGCCGCTGAAGGCATGACTGGCGGCTTGTAAAAGTTTGCAGCATGCTCCTTTGCTGAGGATGGCAACTGTAGTCAGCTTAGATCCACAGAGGTTACAATTATTGTTTGAATTCTTTTGATAACAATTCCATTCTGGCAAATTGTGATTGAAATCAGAAGCTATTTCATCTTACGAAAATGAGAACAAAACTTTAAATCAGCATTTAGTGTTTAATATGTGTCTCCTGGGACGTAACGAGTGTACAGATAAACTGCAGACAAGTGGATTATTGTGCAGGAGTTTGAAAAGTCTCAACAAACATTTTATTATTTTTGTATGACCGTGGTTCTCCATTATAATCCATTATAGCTGCAGTGAATCTAAGCTTACTACAGCCGCCGATCTCTGCAAAGCCGATGTTTCAGAGCCACCTGTGAGGCGAGAATTTGATTCTCAAAAGATAGATTTTTCACAGACTACTCCTTTAAGCCCCCTTTTCCCCACTTTATGTCATTATAACTGGCTTATAAGGTTCAGTAAATACCTGTGAAACTTCCACCATGAGCTCCCGGAACAGGCTTGTAATAGCCTCCGTGTTGTGTCTCTGTGTTGGTCTTTCCTCCACAGTACTCCCCCACTATGAGGGCCACCTACCTGTCCATGACCGAGGAGCAGAGTAGACACTTTGGAAACGACTTCCAAGCATAGACTTCTGTACGTGCCCGAGGAGGGAAGCAGCGTCGCACAGCCTCGACGGGACGGGAGTTGTGTGGCTGTCAGAAGCATCACAGAGGACAGAGTGCAACATCTGGTCGGTCCCGGACTCGGGCCTGGGCGGTGAAAGGACGGTGGAGCGATATCGGTGCTGTTCTCTCTGTGTTTTACCCTCGTTTCTGTCCTTCGTTCGGAGAACCTGCTAAACATTTGTGGCACCCGCTGTCGATCTTAACCTCCTCTAAATCTGACACAAACTTTTAAAACATGTTAAAAACTGAAAGTGTTTCCCAGTACGATAAAAAAAAAAAAAGAAAAAAAAAGACATTTAAAAAAAGAGATTTGCCTGTTGTGACAGCTTACGTTCAGGTCTTCAAAGAGAAAAATGTGAACACAAAAAGCTGACGTGAACATGCCGTATTGTTCTCCGTGCATTATGCTTCATGCTTGATATTTGTGAAGCACAAACCCAGCACTGGCAGCACACACAGCCGCAGGTCAACGTATAATTTATTTACATTCTCGCACACAAAAACACATCTGCAAGTGAAGCTTTACGTTTTACAAAAAAATCTCCGGAGACGAAACTCCCTGAGACCACGGCTTCTGTAAATACGTTGTACAATAACAGACTCTTGTCTTTTTCAGATTTTGTTTAAACAGTGTGCCATTTTTATACATATTTTTTCTAGTTTTGTGTGGCAATGTCACATTTTGTCACTATTTTTTGTTTTGTATCTTCTAAAGGGCCATTAATTCATGCTCTCTGAGTATCTAAACCAACTAACACGATGAAGTTGTCACTTCTGCCATGACATGGGAAGCTGTTCTGCTCTGACTATGATTAATGAGAATAATCAGGTAATTATTTTCATCAAAACATCCAAACAGTTCAACTTTGTACTGACTAACAGTATTTTTCTGTAGAGGATTTAATACATGCAGTGCCATTTATTAATACTTTTATTGTGTTGTTTCTTTCTGCATGTTACACTGTTCAGGCACTGAGAGTGGTGCTTAATTTTGTGTGTGAGACTCCGAACTTCAGGGTCAAGTTGTGAGTTGAATAAACCAGCTTTGAGTACAATTTGATGAGTTTCTCATTTTGTTGTTAAGTGTTTGCCTTGGTTTTTTTTTTTTAAGGGTACAATGAAGTGAAAGCACAATTCTTTTAGCCTGTACTAATCCTTAAAATACACTCAGTCTCTGAATATCTTATAATGCAACCTGCTGAACATAATAATAATTCAAACCAGACATTGTAATATCTTGTCTCCAAATTCTGCAGTTTATCTCACATGATTTAAAAAATATACAGTGCACTTAAAGCAATTATCAGTGACCAAATGGCTTTTTTTTTTAATTTTTGCAGCAGTATTATTTTGAGCATATTTCACATTCGGTCAGATACCTAATTGATGACACTAATCTTGGCTGTTCGCCTTAAAACTGCGGTGACTGTATAGATCTTCTGTGCTGTCTAGTTCTAGATGTGTGTGAAGCATTAGAATTTGTAGCCTCAGCTTTATTGTCCAAGGATGTGTACACATACTACAAATATACACAGCAATATAGAAATATACAGCAAAAAAAAAAAAATCAATTGTATTTATTTATCCCTACAAACACAATTATTTTCTATTTTTGAATTTGACCATGTGGCCAAGCTTGCATTAAAAAGGTCATTTAGATTGTTTACCAGCAGATGTCAGCATACTGCAGCAGAAGGTGAAACTATTAACTGCAGCCTCAGTTAGTGCCACTAATGTGGCAGCACACATTCAAGTCACAGAGCTGACTGAAGGTTTCTCTGAAAGTTTATTCCCTAAAAAACCCAGGAGATCAAATACATATTATACCACTATTCTGAAAGCTTCTCTACAATCCTGTGAAACCCTTGAAACCGTCTGTATAAAAGTATTCTGTCCACTGAATTATTTTTAATCCATTTATTTACCTGAGTTGTCTTTCAAGACATGGCTGTCGTCTTTGTTTTGATTGGAAACAGATACATAATTTGTAGAAATATGTTTTCATTGTTAATTGGACTGACTATTTTTTTTCATCTCAGATGTCTAGATTAGTCTGTGGGTTGTCGAGACACATTTGAGAGTGACAGTAGGAGTTTTAAAACCAGTTCATCTTAAAGAAAGTGGGTTAATGAGGGGCAGAAACTGGGGCTGTAACTACACTGTAACTACAAGAGCTAATCCTGTAAACTACAGTATACTGGGATTTGTTTTTGTTTTTGTTTTGGATGATAGGTAGCACTTTAGAAGGTGAAACACGTATAATTTGGGCTATGTTTGTGTTTGCTTTACACAGTTTGAGAAGAATATAATAATTAAAAAAATATATATATATATAAAATTGACTGAAATCAAGCCATGTATTTTTTGGCAATTTATTTTGTAAATGGAAAAAAAAAAAAAAAATCCCCGACTATAGGGTTTTATTTTATAATCGGAAGTAGGCTGCTATTGTTTACAGTAGCTGACTTGATAGTACCGGATCTCTCGGGACAACACACGCGCACACTCACAAAAACACACGCGCACACGAACCCACAACAGCAGCAGGGCAGCGGAGAGGAGCCGCGAGGCGCACACAAGGAAGTGACCGCAGCAGGTGGGCTGCTGCTGCTGCCGCTGCCGCTGCTGCTTCTACCTGCCGCTCTCTTCAGGTTTTTCCACTTTATTTTTCTGTCGTGTTTCCACCGGGGGAGCAGCGCAGCGTCGACGCACTTTGAAGGACTCAGAGAAGGAAACCAAAAAAAAAAAACAGAGTAGGGGCGGCTCGGCTGGTACTCGCACAGCCGGAGAGAGGTGGTTAGCTCCGGTGGTAGCTGTCCAGAAGAAGAGGACGAGGAGGAGGAGGAGGAGGAGGAGGCGCTCGTGCGGCAGCTGAGTCCACCAGTTGCTGAAGCGGTGGTGGCTGCAGGTGGTCCCGGTGGCATGCAGGTACCGACGGGGAGCAGGACGGTCCAGGACCCCGGGTGCTGCTGATGCTCGTTGTCCTTCTCTGCCGGAACCAAAAGTGAACATGAAGGACACGGTGGAGTCAAAGGACCATCAATTAACTGTGAGTTCACCCTCAATCTTGTTTTTCAATTCCTTGATACAACCTGAGCTGCCAGTTTCCTCTTTACTTTCACTGGCTGCTCGTGGTCAGGAAAAAAAACATTTAAACCATTTTTTGCTAAAAATAAAAAAATAAATAAAAAATGCCTGTATTGTCCCATTTATGTTAACACTGAATGAAATATAGGAATACAATTGAATTATTTAGACGATAAAAGGCGGTGTTGTACTGGAAAACTTTATATTGTATGAGCTAAAACATATTAACTAATTATCTAACAATAAAATTGGAGGTGCATTTTTCTGTGATTTTTTTAATTTATTTTAGCAGTTTCTTTTTTTTTTTAATTAATTTCAGCATCATCCGTTGGTGTTAAATGTTCATTTTTCCTTTACACCCGCTGCACAGTGTTTTGCAGCCCATACCTGAATTATTGAAGTGTCTGTTTCAGTTGCCTGGCCTCTCTTGTCCACCATGTAATACACCTTCTGCAGGTTGCTGACAGACGGAGGGGCTTTTTTTTTTTATCCCCCGTTTGGTGCCTTCGTGAAGCTGAGGTGGATCAGTATTATTAAAAAAAAAAAAACACCAATATGGCCAAAAAGCGGCTGCACATTTCTTACTACTTGCTTATGCCTGTTGGTTATATCCTTGTTCTTGATTTAATGACACATCTGCTGCTCATTGTATTCACATTAAAAGCTTTTCCACTGACCTCTCAATGTTTTCACGGAAATAAATTATGCAGACAAACAGCAGTATGACTTTGAATGCAGCTAATGATAACACAATGCGCCTCTCATTTAGTTGTTTTGTACCTGCTGAGTGCCACCCACTGTTTATAATTTACCCTGTTGAACTAAGCGTGTCTGTTTCACTTTAAGTGAGCTTTGCTGAAGGTAGGAAAATGTCTTCACTAAATTTGTTTCTTACTTTGTGCACGAGAGATCGACATTTATCAGGATGTGAAGTGATTAGGACTGAACCGAGCAGCTAAATTAGTCAGTAAATTTATCCATCCAGCTGTTTCTCTGTTTGTCGACATATTCAAGGTGCTGGTGGTATGTAAGCTATCCCAGCATGCACCGGGCAGAAGGCAGGCTACACTTCCGGTCTGCCACAGAAGTAACACACATACAGAAGACCGTGGTAAATATATAGTTCGATGTAAAAGCAATGCTGGGTTTCCAGTTGATTTATAAACTGCGTGTTTGGGCTGTGGGAAGAGAAAAACGTGTAAATGAGGATCATCTTCTAAATTTACATGGAAAAAGGACCGGAGGGTTTAGTTTACACCACTGATATACTAAATGTTAGTGTCTGTGTTTGATGCTCTTTCAGATTTTGAACTGCAACTCCTTCACGGAGACAATTAAGGAAAGATGTCCTTTTTTTTTTTTTACACCTCCCCTAATGCAATGCAGTTATGTATTATATCTTCCCCCACCTGGCTCTATGACAACATCTTTCATATTGTCTGTTTTGGCAGTGCAGGCTTTCTATTAACATTTTGCTGTCTCAGATCTTAAACCAAGATAATCCTGATGAGATCTTCAGAGATTATTTTGCAAAACTGCGCAAACTCCAGAGGAGCCCCCGACTCCCACAGAAGCCTGATCGGCTTTCATTATGTGCCAAATGAATGAAATGTTTAAAATCAGCAGAGTCGGGAGAACAGAGGGATTCTCACACACTGTATGCTGCACGTGACAAGACAGACTTTTCTCCTGTGCCACACTTTCATTCGGCCCACAGCAAAGTCGAAGCGACGTACATTAAATTATAACTCCGGATCCTTCGTAAATAGGAGGGTGAAGCACTTTTATCTGCTGTCAATGTCGTTCAGTTCATGTTCTAATCATTAACGCCAGTAGATGTAATATTATCTCCATGTTGATTCAATTTGAGGATAACGCCTGTTCGCTCTGTGTGCCGCAGGTTGCCTTGAGGATCCGCCCGCTCAGCGATGCTGAGCAGGAGGAGGCGGCCACGATTGTGGCCCACAGAGTGGACGACCAGGTGAGCTGTTTACGTGCTCGTGTGGGCAAAGGGCTGTCGTTTCACATCCCCCACCCCCTCCCCCGCCTCCCTCCCTGCCTGTCGTGAGGCTGCACAGATAAGGTATCTGCAGGGGACCTGAGGCTAGCAACTCTTTTTTTTTTTTTTTTTTTTTAAACAAAACAACTCATTTGTAAAGCTCAAATGTCACATTTCATTTGCAGTTGAATGCAGGATGACTGAGACCTGTAACACAGAGTGACCTTTCTAACAAATGATAGAAAGGAAATTCTTCCAGAAGCAAACCACTCAAAGCCTCACCACAGCAGGCGCCCGGGGTTTAATTGGACATCAGCAGCTGCAGGGCTGTGGAACACGTCTAATATAAAACATTCATGCTGATGGTAGTTCATTCTTTTCTCTGACTGTCTGACTAGAATAATAACAGTGTTAAAATCGGCCAGCAAGTAGTAATTATTTCATATACGGGTTTATCTAATAATGATGTCATTTAAACTCTACTAATCTGCATTATACTCCTATACCAGACTCACAGGGGACAAATATGATGCAGCAGAATTAGAGTTTAATTTTTTTATCCGATGCATTCTTCTTCCTTGTCAAGACCACTTATGTTACCCACAATGCAACTCTTCAACTTTATCGAATAGTAGAGCCCGGCCAATCAGAGTTGGTGTATATGTTTCAGTGCACACAATAAACTGTAAAACATCCTGCCTCCATTACAGACTTTGTTATAAATAATCAGTAGATTCATGGGTAACAAAGATAATAGTTATTTACCGCTGTATTTTCTATGATACACCAGACAATTAAACATGCTCTAAATCTTCTAATGTGTTGACGTATGTAAACAACAACGTCACTAATTGCCTTGTGCTTTTGACTATGTTCACTCCCACTGTGGTCTTGTTTCTTTTCTTTCTTTTTTTTCCCCCCGAACCAATCTGAGATGGCGTTCTCATTTATTTGGCAAGCAAACAGCTTTGAAGGGAACTATTGTGCTAATTGTATTTTCCATTAGAGTAAACCACAACAGGAATGTTTCTGACCAAACACAATGCAGATTGGTGAGCTTGGCCATCGCTGCGCACAACAACAAACAACTGGTGTTGTGTCTTTTCAATAAATGACAATTGAAACTTGAATGTTGAAAGTAATTATTGCAGCAGATAAGATTTTTTTTTTTTTTAATTGTTGTTATACAGCAGAGGTGTTTTTTTCCTTCTCTCTGAGGCTCTCGTCCTCAGAGCATGACCAACGTGCATTGTATTTAATGAGGTTGCTACCATGTGACTTCCCACATGAGAAGGGCAGACTGTAAGTACAAGCTCCGTGAGGACCACATTTACCATCAGGCTTTCGCTTTTCAACTAGTCCCTCTTGGAGACCATTTAGCAGGATGTGCAATGAGGATGAAGGCAGTGCAAATGATAATGAGCGTCGTGACTGGGAACTTTCTGAGGTGTCTCCTCGCTCGCTGCGTGGGCTGAATGAGGCGTCTGCAGGCAGCTTGTCTTCACTGATACAAAGCCTCGACAGAAACAGCAGCACCGGCTGATGCATAATTTGCCTCGATATGATGACAGTGACGGGAAGGGAAACATTACACTCGTGAGGTTGTGATTGTGTTTTCTCCTGTTTGAAGGATTTTCCTCGAGAACCCTTCTAATCCGTAGCGCTTTGATCGGACTTCTTTGTTTGTCTTCTCGGATGTAATTCAATTACACCAAGTCTTAAGGACAATATCAACTCTTCTGTCTGTCATGACATCATTAGAATAGGCTTGTACTCAGGGGATTAGAGCGCAACACCAGGAAGGAAGATGTGGTGCTGACACAGCTACCATAACAGGGCTTTGTTATTGTCCCTACCTCTGCCACACCTCAACGACAAAACATGTTTTTATGTGTTTCCTCTTCAATTTATATAGATTTTTTTTTCCAAGAACACCTCAGTCTGCAGTGTGTTATGTCCCAAGAGAGCATTGCAGATACACTCTATGGTCCATATGAGGTTATATGAGGTTCACTCGGGCATGTTCAAAACAAAGGATTAGTGCAGCTTTCAAAGCACACTTGTTATTGAGACAGTGGGATTGTGGCAGTCTGCTTTTTGCCAGGACATGAATGGAGGGGCTTTAGTGAGGTAGGTCACACCAATGCAGGGATGCAGTGAGATTATGTTGCATGCTAGGGTTGAAACTGTTTAAATGTAGCTGTCACTCCCGCTGCCGTCGCCACGCACAGAGAGATATATCCAGGTATTCAAATGAGACCTCAAATCCCCTCCACCCACTGTCTCTTTGCAACTACTCAAGACTGTGGGACACGGCGGAGACCATATGGCCCACAGGTAGTACTCAGACAGATTAGCAGGGCGCTGGCGGCTGACTTGGCCGACTGCGGGTGGGGTGGGGTGGGGGGGGTACCCAGATCTGGCTGTCCTGACAGAGCAGACAATTCGAAGCTGGCTAAGCCCCGGGGAGATGAGCTCATTTGATGGGTTTTAGGTCAGGTTAAGCCCTCTGCCACCTGCTCTCTTTCTCTCTGGTTTACTCTTTCCCCCGCCGACCGCCTCCAGCGATGCGGCCGCTGCCTCTCGAGGACCACCTCCCCGCATTGTCGCGCTCAGTGTGCCTCTCTGGTCCTTGAGTGAGTCGTACACGGGTCAAATTTGCAGTGAGGTGGATTTCTGAATGAGATATTGAAAGAATCATGTATTTCTCTCAAACTACATGCAACAATATGTTGTGCTTTAGTATATCTAAGCTGCTAAGTTGTATTTTTGTGGTGGCAAATGGATCGGTGCAGGAGACAAAGTGTAGCTGGCGGCTTCCTAACGACGCAAGTTGAGGAAATTAAGAAACCAGACCGACCAGTGTTGCCTTGGACGGTGTTGGACAGTGAGAATCACATCCTAAACTGTTTAAGGGACAAAAGAACAACAAGGCAGACCAGAGGCTGTTTTGAAATCGAAAATAAATGATTGAATTGTGAAATTGAGGAGGATCAATTTCAAAAGATGAAGAACAGGCAAACATGAACACTGCACCTCAATATGTTTGTCCTTGCTTATAGCTGTATTATCAAACGAGGATAATGAGACATTAATACAAAAATTAAGGCTAACTGGTCTCAAACTATTTTTAAGGCTCTTCAGAGATGTTTAATGGCCTCCTGATAGTTGACAGTTCCCCTGAACGGTAGAACATCATTTTAAAAGCTTGTCTGCTTCGGCTAGTGGGCTTAAAAAATAATTGATTTTACTCAAACCCATTTACTTTTACTATCTAGCTTACTGTACATTAATATTCCCTTAACTGTGACTTTTTATCTATACGTTGATGTTTTTGTGCCACGTAGTCTTTCTTCTGTTTGTGGCTGTTCAGAGCAAACTGGAGCCAGTTTACTCCAATCGAAACAATCCCTTTGCTTCAAGCTTCTCTGGTAAACATCTTGGTAAATTGATGTGAAAACAAAGTGTTCGTGTTTACACTCTGAACGCCTCATGCCTAAGAACGAACAGATCCGACCATATGGACCATCCCTCTTTAGAGTAAAACACCGAGAGCGGTGGGAGGTTCCTCGCTAAGAGGCTAACAGTAAAGCTATGTTTAGCCCCTAAGAGATAAAGGATGGTCGCTCAACCTCGCCTCCATGAGACACTTTAGACGACCATTTTATCCCACTTGACATACAAAAGACTGTTGTGGCCTTGCGGGCTGTACTTACACATGGTACATTAGGTAAGATCATTAGAACTCATCAGAAGAAGTTCTACACTACAGAATAACTTTTTTTTTTTTAGTTATGATACATTTAAACGAATCCACTTATAAGCATGCAGATTCCTTATTCCGAAACAAAATCAGTTTTAGAGTCCGAGCCGGCAATGCTAAAGTCTGTACAATAATGTTTGCATGTCTGTAAATGCTTTTCATGCGTAAATAAATACGTAAATATGCTGTTAGTAGAACTGAGTGTTTACATCCTGCAGGATTTGTCTCACTTAGCCCCCTCACTTGTTCAGCGTGTCTTCGGCAAGGCCGGCCTGTCGGGAGCGCACAGTGGGGAATGCTTTATGGTGAGGCCTCGTCGCCATGGAGACACCTAGACAAGGTCAGGGCCATTGTTTGTTTTTGTGTTTTTTTATCCCTGTCCCTCGGACATGTAGGACAGTACGACTGTCCTGAGGAATAAGGAAAACAGTCGTGGGATGACGTCCCCGAAAACTCCGGAGGTTTTGTTGTTGTTGTTTTTTAATTGGCTGTGATGAATACATTCTTCAGTGGGACATCTGGTGGCTTGTCAGTGTGATCACGACTGAAAGTGCAGCAGCAATAAATATCCAGTAGCACACAGTGATACGACGTATTGATGCTGGCATTTCACGGTCATCGTTTGAGTGTGAATTCTGCTGTGTGCAGATAATAGAGCACTTTAAAAAGCCTTTCTTCATAACAGCAGGAGGAGCAGAGACTGAAAAATAAAACAACCTTCAGGGGCTGGTGAGTCATTCTGATCCCCGAGAGAGAGAGAGGATGTCAGCCAGGAGGCAAACGGAACATTTTTCATTTTCTTTGTAAAGATCAAGTCCTTTAAAACAATACGCAGCATTCAGCGTGGTCTAAGCACAAGTCTACTTGATTACAGTGGGCCATGAATTGGCAAATCTTCTGCCTTTGCGGAGCACAATGCACCTCACCTCAAGTGCTCGGTGTAGAGTTTCCGACAGCCACCACGCTGGACTCTCAGTGAAAAGAGATTCAAAGTGCCTTCGACTTATAGGCTCCACCGTTTGCCCGATTCAGCAAAAAAACAAGAAAACTAAAAGCTTTGCACTCCAAACACTATCCAATTCTGACTCTGTTGAATACAGATAAGATTCGACTTTATGAATCCCACAGCGGGGAAATCGAGTGCCGACTGGTAGTGAAAAGGTTGTGCTAAAGTTCAGGTAGCAATCCTGACATTAATCAAAACTAAACTCCTTTGGGCAAATACAGCAAGGTATATGTCATTTGCAGAGTGTTTACTGTAGCCCTGAGGTTGAAGGAGAGTCGGGAATGATGGAAATGTTCTCTCTAAAACAGCTCATTGCGATAATAGTCTCGGAGTTGAAATGCTGGAAAAACTAGAAAAAAGGGCACGCTTTGTCTATGTGGAGCCTTTTTTTTTTTTTTTTTTTTTTTTTTTTTACGAGGCCGGGTGTTTGAATAGCTTCTCAGCTGGACAAGAGAGGGAAAGGAAGTACAAACAGCCGTGTCCTTTCTAGCCGTGACGATTTAACCTCCACACACAGACGCAGAGCCAGGAACGAGACGTGAAGCGAACCCCCCCCCCCCCCCGCGGAGATCAACGACGAGCACACGGGGTTTTATTTTGAGTCGCATCACAGACGTTCGTCCTACTTCTATGCAAAGCTGGGTTAGTAAGTCAACCCAAATACTATCTGTTTCTGGGAAGTGGATAATCTTCGCTTTCCTTGTTTCCTCCATCTCCACCTCTCTCTGATCCCCGCCGCTCTCCCGAGTCTCTTTGACCACATGGGCCGTTGTGGGTGGGTCTGTGCATGTTTGCGAGCGTTGTTCGTGATCCCTCTCAATGCTCTACCACTCGTGATCTTCTCGAGAGGGCGGGGCGTGGCAGCTCGCCCTGAGCAGCCCCTGAAGGAGACTAGACGCTTGAGTGGCCGTGCTTTTAGCTCTTCTGAGCAGCTTTAACTACTCACGTAATAAGGACCTGGAGACATCTAGGAATTATTATGCATTTGATTAAATAAAAAATGGTATGCAAGTTTACTGCTACATAATAAAGACATTCAGGTGTGAGTTGTTTGCACCACGCTGTGTCCTCAGGCATCCAGTGGTCATTATTCAGGTCACAGGGTGGGCACAAAAAGGAAATAATTACCGAAAGGGCGTCTACGGTAACATTATCAACTTATTATGTCACATATTATGCAAGCATAACATGCTTTTTTTTTTTCTTCCATTTTTGAGGGAAAGATTAAATTATGAGCAGTCTGCCCCGTTCATACAGTATGAGCGATCTGGTCTATGTAACAGAACCAGGAGCACAATGTTCCCCCGCTTCCTTTGTGTCCACCTGATACGTCCGACACGAGCAGGAAGAGCAGGCCGGCCGCAGGGCCGTGGATGGGACATCATTATTGGGTGACAGGCAGGGATTGCTCAATTACAAAAAAAGCTAATGGGTCAGACTGATTAGTGGAACAATTACAGCTCAAGAGTTACAAGGAAAAACATCCCCTGTCTACCCTGGATCTTAAAATGTTTACGCACAGTACCTACGCATGGACCAGTCTGACCCAACCTTATCCCGTAGCTGGGTGACAGATCCGACAAAGCTTGAGTCTTCACGGAAACGCACGCTAACACCGCAAACATGCGTGCTAACATGAATAAATTACTACTTTTATCAACATTAACTTAATTATATCTTGTAGCCCTCTGAACCATCGAACACACACGTTTGCAATAACATCCATAACTCGACATGGAAAACAGGACTTTTGTAACGACTTCAAATCTGGCCGGAGAATCATCACACGTGAAGGTGATACGTTGGGACTAATAGTTGTCAATACCTCACAACACAAACTACAAATTTCCAGTTAGGCATATTTTATTTATTTTTTTTAATCAAGGATGGGAATCACCAGATACGATATCATCTCGATTTTAAAAATGTTCTGCTGTTCTGTAATTTATTACCTATTTTCAAATAAAGTCCCCGAAGGGTAAGGAAACAGGCTGACAAACACTGTCATAAAAAAAACCCGTTACAAGGGCTTGACTAATTTATTTCTTTATTCACATGATAGAATATCAACACTCGGCACCATGTGTCAATACGATATTGCCATTCAAAATATCGGGATGTTATGCTTGTATCTCACCCATGCATTTTTCACAACCATATACAAACTGTCTTACTTATTTTCGTCTCATTACTTTAATACATAGGATTTGTCTTTCATCTTTCACAAAGGGAGTACGGTGTATTTTTGAAAGTCCATTGTGTGTGTGTGTGTGTGTGTGTGTGTGTGTGTGTGTGTGTGTGTGTGTGTGTGTGTGTGTGTGTGTGTGTGTGTGTGTGTGTGTGTGTAGCTGCGAGAGACTCGAAGCCACTCGACAACGGTAATGGCTGCTTTTGTGCTTTTACACTGACAGCGTCTCCCTTTCTGTCATCTGTTGGAAGCAAAATGGACTAAAAGGCTGGAAATGGCGTGCTGTCGAGGACCAATTTGCTATTACTGTCATTACGTGTGAACACGGGTGTGAAGTTAACTTGACACCGCGCTAAAGGGATCCTTGCGCAGCTTCCTGCTGCCTCCATCCGAAAAGATCTTCCAAAGGTCATTACGTAGCAACGGTTGTTGTGGGGTTGGGGTTTTTTTTTTTATGCCGCTTTTCTGCTTTCAATCTATCATAGCTGACAGAGGAGTCATATAATTATGAGAAATCATATTAATAATGATAATCATGACAATTATAAGCATACAACTTTTGCGTCGGTTGCCGAGCAAGAGTGTTCTCCTGCTTTTAAGACACCTGAATACGATGAATGATGACTTCCTTTCTTTTAATCCTCAACCTCAATTTTGGTGTCTTATTTTATATTTTGAATATTTAATAGAGGAATGTTGCATATTTACAATTTGCCTTGTAGAGTTCAGTAAATATCCACCGCAAAGGATACAGTAGTTTGAACGTGGACACGCGTGAGTCCAAGTGAATTTTCCACTACGGCCGTTCATCTGGCATCTTCGATTGCCTCAGTCTCTGTGTGTGTGTGTGTGTGTGTGTGTGTGTGTGTGTGTGTGTGTGTGTGTGTGTGTGTGTGTGTGTGTGTGTGTGTGTGTGTGTGTGTGTGTGTGTGTGATAGCCGACCTCCTGCCCCTGGCCTCAAGTTTACCTCTGACCTTTAGTAACTAGCAGCCAACGCCTGTCTCTGGCATCCCAAATCCCAATCTTCCTCCCTGTCGGTGCACCCTTGGATACTTGTTGTTTGTGATGATACCAATCAACCTGATTACCCCTGCCAAGCAGGTGGGGTGGATTTTTTGATGGACAGCCTTTTGTCAGTCTGGAAGGAACAAAAGAAAAGGTGATGAGGTTGTGGTTTGGATGCTCTAACTTTATTTAGCTTTTTTTTTCTTTTTTTTTTTTAACAACGAATATCTTTAATGCATCATCCGCATCCTCGCACTTAATTGTGATCTGAAGGCTCTGAGAATTTGCTTTCTTCGATGACAAATTGATTTATTCGTCTTATCCATTGTGATCATCTGTGCTTTTGCCATTCAAGAATAAGTCTGCGTTAGATGCCCTCGAGACAGTAATGTTGAGGCAAGGGAGGAAACGTAGATAAAGAAAGAAAGGAAAAAAAGAAGAGCACTCGAGATCTATTATTCTGTCGAGCAGAAGGCCAGGAGTCCTGTTGCATTTATTAATCACTGTCTGAGTCAGAATTACAGCGACCCTCCTCTCGACTGTACCGATCTGGCCTTCGGTTGCCACGGCCAGACGTCTTATATAACGTCAAAAGAAGAGCGGACCTTGCGACCTGGCTCGCTGTATCAGGTACACGGCGATCCAACACACACCTCCAATCATGGTGAGCCCCTGAAACTGGATATACAGTAGCATTGTTGGGGGGCAGAGGGCAGCGCTGAGGGTTTCGATCAGATAACCAGCTGCAATTGTGCCCGTTGGATTTTCCAAAGCTTTGGTTGCGTTTCTGAAAGAGCAGCTTGAAAGGTTGCCCCGTAAAGGTCACCGCTTAGACCTGATTGCTTTCTTTTTTACTCTTTGTTCTTTGCTGTAGATTACATTGTTAAACTACTCTGCCATTGTCATTGTGTAACCTACAGATACTGGAAGGAAATGGAGTGAAATTCATAGCGAGAGAGCAAGCGTACACACAAATACACACTCTTCTGTCACATTATGATGGATGCCATGAGGCGGGTTTTTTTTTATATTACAGATGGATATCTGGTTGAAAATGAAAGGAGAGTATTCAAGCCCTCAGCGCAGGTGGTCTTTCTTTTTGTGCCGATGACTCATTGTAAGTCAGCGGGAGACACTAAAAGACTACAAAAATTCTAGCAGCTCTATTGCAGAGGGCATTTCAGACATATTTTTCAGTTGTGTGTCTCATCTGAAGGAACAGATACACTCCTATTTCAATCACTCCAGCTGGTTACACTCACACTGAGCATATTTTTTTACCCTTTCAAGACTATTTTTCTATAAATGTGTCGGGCTCCGAGTGCCTCCACATTGTGAGTGACCCCCATTAGTGAAAACTAGTTTCATCATGTTACCCAATGCTTTTGTGAACTGCTGTTTCGCAGCTTCGAGTCTGGCGTTTTGGTCGTCACCATCTCGGTTTTTGGTAGGTAGGTAGGTAGGTAGGTATATACTTTATTAATCCCCGAGGGGAAATTTTTTTCGCCACAGCAGCATACATACAGGAGCAATAATAGAAACAATAGAATAAAATAATAATAGAATAGAATAATATAATAGAAAAGCAATAAAATAAAAAATATAAAATATAAAATGCACAGTACATACAGTATATATACAGTACATTAAATATCTATATATATTATATACAACAAACCATATATATATATATATATATATATATATATATATATATATATATATATATATATATATATATATATATATATATATATATATATATACGGTACAGTATATATTTTGGACCAAAATGACTAAATTTAGACAAGCTGGGGAGGAGCAAAGGCTGGATTTGATTTGATCTGACTGAGAACCTTAAGACTAAGAGACTCTATGCCCACCCACCTTTACCAGAAACCTGACTGCACCCCAGGCATGTCAATCATAGCCCCCAAACACCTCTCTTTGAGGCGTAATATCTAATTCATAATGGAATTATTATCAAAAGAACCACCAGAACACTGATCAGGAGTGATTTTTAGCAAATGACATTGTAATGACTATTGGAAAAAAATTATTGACTTTGTATTTAATGAGAGAAGTTTATTTTTTTATTTTTTTTCGAGCCAGCCCCTAGTGGTCCTTGCTATTTTTCTTTCTCATACATTCCACTTTACTGTCAGGTGATTTAGTTCCAAGTGGAGCTTTTTAAAATTGTACATAGTTTCAAGCATTAAAATAATTTATAGCCATCAGCCAGAATTATAAAACGCAGTTGAAAATGCATTGGAGACAGGCTTCCATGGTAACCACGATTTCACTCGGCCATGTGAGTTAAAATGAGGTTGCTGTGTTGGGGGAGAAATGAGATGCAGGGATGGACATCCACCTCAGATATGACACACGGACAAAAAGCACTCCTCTTAATCTTTCCAGTCCATGCATGGACAACCCTTTGAGCTCGATAATAAAGGACGTCACCTTTTGACCTTTGAAGCCGGAGCAATAAAGACCAGACACGAATGTAAACAATAAAAGGTGACACTACTGTGTACAGTTGGTTTGATGGTTTGACTCTATCGCTCCAATGCAGACCCCCGTCTGCACCTTTTTGTTTAAAATAGTCTTTCTCCAGCTGCTACAACTGCTGCGGTCAACCGGTCTTTTTGACAATAATTTTGGCTTCTTAGGGTTTCTTTTTTTTTTTTTTTTATATAATATTTTCTTGTTTGTAGCTGCTGCTTTCATCTTTTTAAGTGGCAGGTCCTCTTGAAAATAACACTTGAAATGCTTCACGAGATACAACATTTTTTTCAATTTCTGTCCAGTTTCACTGCTGGCAATGAGACCAGATTGAGAAAAATATTCTTGACTCTTGCAAGACATGAAAACTGCTTTGTGTTCAGCCAAGCGTGTTCCCACAACATGGGTGAAAATACAATATAGGTCCTTCTTATGAGATTTCAAATGTCTCTTTTTGTCATTTTCTTAGTGACCGCAGCCATTATTTCGGTGTAACGAACAAGTGTCCATAAAAGAGGTTGATGTCTACACAACCTGCTGACTTTTTGTTGCGTGCCTTGGCAGCGTTTGCCACTTGGCACTCGACGGTGGAGGGAGGCAGGGCGAACCAACCGCGGATGGCTGGCTGGCTTGTGAAACTGCACCACATCCAGGCTTTGAATTATGGATCTGCGGTGGGAGCTCGCTGTGCTATAATCAGTGATATGGGCCAACCAAGTCAACCCTGCTGAGCAGAGCAGCAGGTCCTGGTGGTCAGAAATCCCATCAGCCGATGAAGCCACCGGGCGGCGGTGCTCCATCACACCCCGCTGCTTTTCATGGTGTTTAGACAACTCCATCACGCTAATTGGGTTCATGTCGCAGCATAAGCAAGCTGTTGTTTGACTTCGGCTGATCCTTGTGAGGGTATAAATATTTTAGGAGCCTCTTTTTTTTTTTTTTTTTTTTTTTTTTTTTTTTTTTGTCATAGCCGCAGTGTGTAAATTCACGCTCGGTCCATTTTGTTTTGCCAGCCCCTGGGGTCGGGTTAAACCGAGTCACGCCCAGCGTTCAAATGAGAAGTGCTTGTAGCAGGTGATGTCCATTGTGACAGCGGCGACGGCATGATTAAAACTGATCAAACTGACACCACGTTTACGGAGGCTGTCGACCAGGAAATTGCATTCTTTTTTACTTTGTGCAGCTCTTCTGGCTTCTGGCCCATTCGTGTCAAAGAGGAGGGTTAGGAAAAACAGATACGTTGGCAAATTAACAAATAGGTGGTGTGTTTTTATGCCTTAGTCTTTGCTCAGTATCACAGCTACGGCTACGGCCGCCATCTTTGTACACGAACAGTGACCCCAGAAGCAGTCCGTTTTCTGTATTTTACGAGTTTGGTCAGGAGAACGGTTCTGTCTCCAGTTTTAAGCCCCCTGGATTCATAATTTCAGCTAATAAGAGAGATGAACTGGTCAGCTTTCCTCCCAGCGGGCATTTTGATCAGCTGATGTGTGTTTGACAGATCCTGCTTGTGGCTGCATGATGTGGTTGGAGCACTTGTCGCATTTGACATATGTTGGAGCTAACAATTTTAGTATTGGAGCTATTGGTTGTATTTACTAATTAAACCCATATATATTTATTTTGTTGCTGTTTTATTTTTAATAACATTAACATAACGTTATTGGAATTATTACTTCAATTAATTGTGTAATTGTTGGTGCCAGCACTGGTCGGCTCGGGGCCCTCTGTGGATCTGCACATATGGGTATGCAGGTATAGCATATAGCAGGGTTTATGTTTTTGTACCAGGGCAGCCGATTGTATGTTGGGTTTCATTTGTTTGCCTGCTTGAAATGGTAAAATACATCTTCTGAAACATTATGTTTCCTGCGTACGATTCGTTCCTCGGTGCCCCAGTGGCCGTTTGAATTTGAGCTTTGATTTATTTTATTTTGTTATTAAGTCTGAGGACAAATCGCCACGACAACATAAGACTGCATGACAGCTGGTCATGTACTAAATACAAAGACCGACGGCCTTGACTAATCATTATTTCATCGCCTATTAAAATCAGTTATTTCTATGATTAGTTTGAAAAAAGATCGATTGTAAAGAACCTTTTTATTTTACCGTCTAGCTTCCTCTGGTTTAGAGAGTTGCCACTGTCTTAACGTTTTTTTGTGTGTAAAAACACACAACGGACGTCACCTCCTTTCATCTTCTACACAGACAGGCTGTGTGAGAGTGAGCTAGCCTCCTCTCTCGTGGTCACTCAATGCCACCCTGCCTGCACAGACTCGCTTGTTGCAGCGGACATGAAGTGCTTCTTTCTTAGTTTCTATGTGTACATGAGTACATGTTTCCATGCAACTGTGTGTGTGTGTGTGTGTGTGTGTGTGTGTGTGTGTGTGTGTGTGTGTGTGTGTGTGTGTGTGTGTGTGTGTGTGTGTGAGAGAGAGAGAGAGAGAGAGAGTGAGAGAGAGAGAGAGGAAGAGGAAGAGGGTGGGAGGATATGTGGGAGATTTAATGGTATCCACGAGACGGCAATGTTTCTAAATATGCCCGTCCACTTCACGTCTGTGCTCAACAGCTAATACTGACCAGTACTTTACACCGAAGCCTTTGTCCGTCTGAAACCTCCCAATTGAACAAAATGGACCGTCTACTGTCACGAGCACCCGCGTCGGCAGGGTCCGAACCCAAGAAGGTTACCTATAGTCCGCCGTTGGTACCAAAACCCTCCGGGTCCATGCCAGGACTTCCAGCCTTGCGTTGCCGCAGAGCATAATGTCATTAGAGCCAGCACCTTGTAGTCTTATCAGAAGACTTAAGAAAATTAGAGGTATAGGATCTTCCCGAGCAGCAGCTGCTGGATGTGGAGGTTCATGGGTGGAGCCGTGGAAGGGACTGTAACTCAAGAAAGGCAGACGACAGACGGGACTAGAGGTGTTATCAACACCCTCGGACCTTAATGATTTTCCCCATGTGCCCGTGCAGAGAACCAAAACTGTGCACGGATGCGTGCTCTATTTGATACCTGCCATGCCGGCGATTATGTAAGAGCATTGTTGCACGCTCATCAGCTTTCTCAACGAACAATGACACTGGCACACCACGCATACATTAACAGGCCGGTTTAGGCTGGGTACATATGAAAGGGCATCGCTTTAGCTCCTTTTATAGACTTTTATTCACACAGGATTTTTGTGATGATGCCGTACTCTGTGTGGAGGCAATACGTAAGAAATCATGTTTTTTTTGTTAGCTTTCTGGTTTAATAAGAAACAGTCACTCGTCCCCTCTCTTCCAAGTGTGATGATTAGTTAGTGTACACTGAATATGTTAAGGCTTTGGACTATTGATCACAAAAACACAAGCAATTTAAAGTTGACATCTCGGACTCTGAGAAACCAATAATGAAAGTATTAGTAATAAAATTGGAAGTATGATTTTGCTGCAGTTTAGGAATTTATAGAGAAACTGAGCTGAAATATAATATGTAAAAACCATGTTTGTGTCTATGTATGGCCATGAAATGACTGCTGACGTTTGGTGGGTCAAAATATATTAATGATGTCTATAGATATTCTAATCGGTCTGCTGTGGTAATCCTGCAGTAACTTCCTAAATACATGACTCTCATTTACAACTAAAATCTCATACACCGATAAATGAGATAAAACAGCCAAAGCTCTCTCCCTCCAGTGCCTTTCCTGTGTGTCCAAACACTGCACCGTCACATATCTGTCAGTGGGCTCCTGGATCACATCCTGTAACTCTGCTCTGCCTGGTTGTTTCTCTCACAAACTGCTGCGAGGTCACATTTTGGGAAGATAACGGCCAACTAGGAAGAAAGACGCAGCCTAGTTATAGTAACCTAGTTCAGAGGGCTCACCATTAAACAGGAGCGACAATAGAGACACTACAGGACGATCCAAAATGTTGACAACTCGCCAAGACGAACCCGTGCCAATCCTTATTCTTCAATGAGAAGGTCATCAGATTGGCTGAGACAAGGTGGCACAAGAGCTTTTGACCTTGGACAGAGAGAATGAAGAGAGAATTACTGCCTTGTTCTCAGTATCTTTGCTGTGAAACGCGATCAGAAGTCGTACGTCATCGCAGCCGGGCCGCCGTGCAACGTGGAGTCAGAGGAGAAGCGGGAAGTGAGGAGGATGAAGAAAGAGGAAGCGGGAGGGAGGAAGGAGCGGAAAAAAGAGGAGCTTCGGTTGCACACGCCGCCCTCGTGTCTGGTGCACGATGGGTCCTCGTCTTTGCCGCGCGCGCGCGCCATAAAATTAAAAAAAAAACAACAACAACAACAAAGTGGTCGTGTTGCCTCATCTCTCTCCACGTTTCCTCTTTCTCTCTCTTCAGTACGTCATCCTGCTGTCTCTCCCACCCCCTCCTCCCCCTTCTCCTTCTCTCGCTGATTGCTCGCCGTGCTCCCCGCCTTCATCTGTTGTTGTCAATTTATTAAAAGTGAAATCCCTCCTCTTGAATTTCAATCGAGAGGCTTCAAAGTGAGCGGCTCAGTGGTTGAGGGGGTCATCAAACGAGCCGAGTGCTCCGGCGCTACGGTCCTCGGAGGATTCTCGAGACCCGCTGCTGAACAGACACGATCAGCTGAAAAGCCTGACGAACTCCCAGCAGCCGCTCGGTTGTATCTGAAATGACCTTAAGGGTTCTTTATTTCGTTTTTCTTTATTATTATAGACTTTCCTGTCAGTCAGGAAGCAGGACATTCAAGCCCACCATATTGTGAGGCGAATAATTTCCCTTCAGCTGTATAACCTGCTCCAGTCAGTCAGTTGCATCCACTCTGAGTCGGCCGTATTGTAATATGTTTTTGTTTTTTTTCCTGATGTCGTGCTGTGCCGCTTCCGTGCAAAATTTGCCCCTGAAATGTTCATTTGCGCGAGCTGTGATTTACTAATGATATTGGACTGAGCTGAGCGTTTGTCAAGAGGCACAATTGGACACAGTGGGACATTTCAGTTCTCGGCATATTCACGTGGCGATCAGACTGGCACACGCACAAAAGCAGAACTTCAGCAAAACACAACCTGCTCCCATGTTCCCTCTTAAAGGCATAGTTCGGGTTTTTGAAGTTGGGTTTATACAGTATGAAGTTCTTATCCACAGCCAGTGCTGACCCCCGTGTAATACACTAGACCATGTATAAGTGCCTCATACAACCCCCACTTCAAAAAAAATACCAACTATCACTTTAAATTCACTCGAGCTGGTCTCTCTCCTCTAGATGTGCTGAATGTGCTTGACAGGCTGCTTGTCGGGTCATTATGTTCTATGAACAGAATTCAGAGTATTACAGATGGCCTGAGTGGATATATATTTGCATAAATGCATATATACAGTACATACGTGCTGTGAAGTGCCACTAAGAGGCTGGATTTTTCACAAGGACAACCTGTCATACATTTTAGAAGACAGTGATGCTTCTGTGCTTTTAAATGTGCTATTTTTTTTTATTTTTTTTTACTATTTTTCTTTTTTTTAATCAATGAAAGGGTGGAAGGAAAGAAGACTTACAAGTGGACTGATGATTTGGGTTTATTTCTCAACTTTCATAAGGTTTGCAGTTTTGAAAGTGACGAGTTTCTTGCAGCCTGATCTGAATACATAAAACACCATTTGAATCATTTCAAACTGTACAGTTGATAAGTGATTTTAGGTGTGTGTGTGTGTGTGTGTGTGTGTGTGTGTGTGTGTGTGTGTGTGTGTGTGTGTGTGTGTGTGTGTGTGTGTGTGTGTGTGTGTGTGTGTGTGTGTACCCAGGGAGTATGTGGAGAGATTGCAGAGTAGTTTAAAAAGAAAAGAAGAATTATTGATTCAAGGATGATTTTTTAGCACGCATTTTGGTTTTTGGAAGGAAAATAAACACAGAAATATAATTACAAATTAGTGAGTCTGACACTGCCAGCGGTGATGAGCTGACTGTACAGAACATTTCGCTCATTAGCCAGTTAAGGTGTTCCCTTCACACCACCTGCTGCAATTAAGCAAGTGTGCAAATTAGCTACTTAGAAAAGAAGGTGAAAAAGATCCCTGAAAATAATATTTGTTTTTTTGTAGGCCTCACGGTTGATGCACCAATTGATGCACCTCCATGTGTTAAAAGGCATCACGTGTAACCCAGGTTGTTTTCTGTACCTACAATTTCCAGATGTCCCCTAAACGCTTGGCATAAAGACGTTTGATAGGCGGTACACTTTACAGATGTCTCTCCTAAACACGATGTTTCCTTGATGCCTCATGAGCAGACTGTCAGTAGATGCCGCAACTTACAGATCTCACCCAAACGCCTCACGTGCAGGCTATCCGTAGACGTTAACGTAGCTAGTTAGTTTGAAAATAGTGAAAAAAAGGCGTTCTAATGTAAGATTTACTTTGAAACCGACTGATTTCCTCTCCCACAAATGGAAAACGCTGCTCTTTAATGATGTCGTGCGATTACACTCTGTCTCTGCATCGAGGCCGAATCTTCCACGTCCGCGTTGCGATTTATCTGAGAACAGAGAGATTTCCACACCTCTAGTCCTGCATCTCATGGTGGTTTAGTTTTACATCAAATAATTAATTGGGACCCTCTGCAGCAGATAAACCTGCCAGGAGTTTATAACTGCCTTTAATCATGTGCTGGGCTGATCGCTGAGAGCTTTGTGTGACATCTTTGCAGACCTACATCAGACGCAGAAGTGGTTCAATAGAAAACACACTGTACATCTGCAACAGAGAGAGACATCTGCATCGTGTGTCAGCTTTCGCCCTAACAGCCGACTGCTATTTTGATGAGATCCGTCCAGCGTCACCCTGAACGTCACCTCACTGAGTCCAGAGCACATTTTCTCATTAGCACAGCCTTCCATAGAGGTTGACACGAGAAATATCATCAGGCTAATTGGCTGCTCAGATGTCTGTACGGGCTCGGACACGAACCGCCTACTCACGCTCTTTCTTTCATTCTCCCGTCTGCCTTTCCTGTCTCTTTTCCTTCATCATTAGATGGTGGTTCTGATGGACCCCATGGAGGACCCAGACGACATCCTGCGTGCCAACCGCTCCAGGGAGAAGACCTACATGTTTGACGTGGCATTCGACTTCTCAGCCAACCAGGTCGGTCAGAAAGTTCAAATGAATCAAACGTAGAATAAAATGTAAATGAATGTTCCTCTAAAATTCATGTACAGTTGTTTATTTATCACTTGACAGTTTCACATTCTTGCTCCTCTGCAGGAGGAGGTGTACCGAGCCACAACCAAAGAGCTAATCGAGGGCCTCATATCAGGCTACAATGCCACTGTGTTTGCCTATGGACCCACAGGTTGGTGTTTGTGTGTGTGTGTGTGTGTGTGTGTGTGTGTGTGTGTGTGTGTGTGTGTGTGTGTGTGTGTGTGTGTGTGTGTGTGTGTGTGTGTGTGTGTGTGTGTGTGTGTGTGTGCGCGTGCGTGTGTGTGTTGAACAAGGCCCCAGCAGATTACACAGTGCTCTGTCCAAATGGAGGTGTATCATCCACCAATTACATGTGTTTCCTCTCCGACCCTTTAATCTGCGGTCAGCCTGAGTCAGCCAGCTCGTCCGGAAAACATCCATAAAAAAAAAAAAAAAAAAAAATCTGTTTTATTTAATTTTTTTTATTTTCGCGCAGGTGTGATTATAAAATGAGTCATGCTCTCTCTCCCACGTGTCCAGTGGGCAGTGACAGACTGTAAAAGACTAGCAGAGCACTATTTGCTTCATCGAGTTACCCATCTGTCTCTCCGTTTCTCGGACTTAGTCCGCCTGTCCATCTGTCTCAAGAGATTCAAAGCTGTGTCCTCATGTAGAGAAGGAAACGGGGCTCGGCAGTGGACTCGGGACAGACAATGATTAATTAAAACAACACTTACTGGTCATTCATGCAGAAATAGTAAACATGAAGCTATAGTAAACTATTTTGTCGTAGCATTCAGCTTTGACAAGGCGGTTTAATTTAGAACGTAGTATTCATTCACTGGCTAACAGTCATGTAATTACAGCAGCGGAGTTGATGATAATTCACTTTCTATTTCTTCCATTGTTTATATGAAAGATATAAGGTCGACACGTACAACGTGGCCGGACTGCGTATGTGCCGAAGGTCTTTTAATTTGAAACGGAAACAGGAAGTGGCAACATTTGGCCGATTAACGGCGTAACTCCCAACACAAAAAATATTAACTCGAGCGGCTTTAGAAACCAATAAAGATGAAAAATCATTTCAATTTATACATCAAAGTAACTTAACAATAAAAGTGAGTCTATGAATTGCGGCCATCAGGTTGTGGGAAGACGTACACCATGCTGGGAACAGACACGGAGCCGGGCATCTACGTCCGGACGCTGAACGACCTCTTCCGTGCCATCGAGGAGACCAGCGACGACATGCTGTACAGCGTCTCCATGTCCTATCTGGAGGTGAGTCTTTCGTAGTTCTTGTTTCTGCATCTCATCTGCAGACACGTATTCTCGTCACGAGCCTACGGAATCATCTCAGTAACGCAGCAGCGGCGGCGACGGGTCGTCTAATTGCCCTGCGGTTAAACGTTGCAGCCGTTAGCCTGATTGCTCGCGTCGAGATTTCGGCTGATTTCTTCACATCTGTCCAGGTCACAGTTGGGACGTGGTCTGTTTTTTTGCTCTCGTCTCTCCACACTGATAACATCTGCGGTTGTTAGCTGATGCCAATTGCAGGCAGATACTACTGGTGTCACTTTACTTTTGCCTGGCGTCCATGTCGCATCTTAAATGAGCCGAGTCGGCATCCGAAACTCCTCAGAAAAGCCCAGGAACAGATTGTTATACGTGTCTTCGTACCACCTTCTTTTATTTTCCCGTCATGTTTTTTTTTTCCGCCTATCTAAAGCACGTTAAATTGCCTTGTTGTTGACAGAAGCTTCACATATTGATGATGATGATGAAGCCTAACTGCCGCTGCTGCATACAAATATCTCTGAACCAACATGGCATTATGTAATTTTAAAAAAACAAACCGATTGACTTTAAAGAAAGAAAATTGCCAAGGTTTTCCTTGTTGAGCACAGAAGTCCCCAGTGGCCTCATCAATGGCAGTTTTGCCATGTGTTATTGTCACTGATTGACTGAGAAGTGTGAACATTTCTCCCACTGAGTGTGTTTGCTCGGTAAGAAAAGAAAAATTGGGGGGGAAAAAATTCTTTTGTTTGCTGAGTACCAGTTCAGAACACCGACTAATTACACTGGCGAGCAGAGACTGCAGAAAAATACACGTTTTTATGTATTTCTGCACGACGAATCCAAATATGTTTTCAGTATTTCTCTGTTACGTGCAGGTTTTGCTCCAGTGTTCTCACGTGGACGTGAACAAGCAGTAACGAGGCAAATAGAACCGTTCTCTGACTAATGCTGGACACTAAAGAGGGAAGTTCCCGAAGGCCAAGTATTGGCAGAAATCGTACACTTGTGCATTTAGACGCATTGTAAGTTTGCACATATGTTGAGTGGAGCAACAGCATTGTTTATAAATAGGTAATAAACACACTGTCACTTAAAAAATACTCCTCTAAAATCAGATTCAAATTTGGGGCAGTAAAGTACTTTGAGATTCATCTATTTCAGTTTGAGGGACAAACTTATTTTATTTTTATTTTATTTTTTTTTTTTTATCTCCGTGCTCACACAAAATGTACTTCTGTGCTGTTAATTGATTGGCTGTCGATTGTAGCGTTTAAGTGCAACTTTCCAGGTGAAGTGATGCAACGTGAAGTGAGCCAAAACTTTGTTAGCCTCTCTCAGGTCAGCCTGGTGTGTCGGGGGCCTTTACATGGAGTAATGATGCAGCCAGACCATCACTCAAAGGGCCACCCTTATGTCTCGCCATCTGCTACTTCAACGCCACTATAGACTGGACGAGGTCCACACACTTAGTAAAACACCAGTGTAAGTAGGCATGTACTGGGTGTGTTGCACAGAAAGGCCCTCAGTGCTTTGAGGTGTGGAGTGGGCTGCTGTCCTATCAGCAGAGCGATTACCTCTGCCTTTGTCAGTGGATGATGAGCCGCAGATAAAACGGCAGGCGGATGAATGCGGTTTCTCTGTGTTGTCTGCTGGGCTTAAAAGCACCGGGTACAATGGAGTTGGTTCATTTGACTCTGACAGCAGAAGCGAAGCCTCGCCGGTGTGATTCAGTCTTCCTGTCGGTTTAGAGAGAACATCTTCATCTTTTCTTTGGAAATCTAAAGTTAATGTTTCCCCTGAAGCACATTGAAAATCATATTCATGTCTTTTCAAAAGTGTTCTCAAGCTATCTAATTACACGTTTCACGTGACACACAGCAAGCGACTTGTTTGTTGGAACATAAGAAATAATATGTTGTGAAAACTTTTCAAATCGACTGCCTCATCGAGGATCTTTGTGTGGTTTTGAGTGAAGAACGTGTCCATAATGGTTTTGGCACCCAAAGTCGTTTCTGGAAAAACACGACAGCACGAAGTAAACAATGAATGAGTCAGGCTGTCGGGGAATAAAGAGAGGAAATGAGAGAAAAAGAGGAAACGGAGAGGCTTGGAGAGAAATTATAGTGACGAAGGCAGAGCGACTGAAGCGGGCGGTGAATATAACCTTTTATAAAAAAGATTAAAAAAAGAGCAAATATGAAAATTACATTCAGCCTTCAACACAAAATGAAAACGGAACGACGTAAGCACTCGTCGGGTTCGCATTCACACATCAGACATCAAAATTACATTTTGTGTTTTCGCTGCCAGACGCTGTCATTATGTTCCCTGATTGACAATTTCATTAAAGCTCAGCTCTTTAGTAGCACTCTGGGTGGGCGGTGATGTGGAAATGTTCCTATCAAAACGCCAGTCATGGAGTCTGGATGCTCTTTGACCTGTATTGAACTCGTCGGGATAAGTCCTGATACGCGTGTGTGTGTGTGTGCGCGTGCGCGTGTGTGTTTGCCGTTTCCAGGGAGCAATCTGTTACCGCCGCCGCCTCACCAACAAAGAGGTTAAACGGCGTTTTATAGCTTGACTGAGCGACGAGCACACATCTGCTCTTTTTCTTGTTCAGATCGCGCTCGCTTTCACGTGTCCAATCTCTAAAACAGGAACGCATAAATATAACCTCGATGGAAGAAAAGACACACTCAGCCATTCTTTGCCATTCACATACACACAGCGCTCCTCCTGTTTTATGTGTTTATTCTGGTTTTGTGGGCGTTGCAATATTTAGAAACCTCAATGGAGAAGACTTCCTTTTTAGCTACATTAGTGGGGCCCCGGGGATAGTTAACTCCAGCTGGTTGGTCCACTGCTCGCACTTTTCCAGATGGAAATATCTCAACAACTGCCGGTTGGATTGCCGTGAAATTTACTTCTGACATTAATGGTTCCCAGAGGATGAACCTATTAACTTTGGTGATCCCCTGACTTTTCCTCGGTTTTCAGCGAAATGTCTTGTTAGATGGTCCGTCAGCTTTAACTTTGACGATTTCTAAACTTTTCTGTTCAACTGCATCATCAGGTCAAAATTTGAATTTTGATCATCAGTGATCAATGACATTACTGTTAGCTTATAGTTGTACTTTGGGCTTCAGTACTAGTTAGGAATATGTTTCGGGCGTGGTAACCACCTTCGATACTTTCATGGCAACAACCAACCTGCTTCGTTACTATCTAATGTATAAAAATGCCTCATCACTCAGTGCCAAACTTCTCTTTTCGAACTAGTTTTGGCCACCTGTCTGTCTGAGCTGTGTGCAATGCAGTAACTGGAGTCTTCTCGCTGGCATCTACTGCCAGCATGTCGGATGTAGAGGGAACTTCGGTGAGTTGTAGTCTCAAGCAAAAGCTTCCACGTGAGGTGTTTAGGGAACGTCAGTGAAACGAAGCGATAAAATCCTAAATGTGAGTTTAGGGAACGTTGGAGACTCGTAGCTGCAGAAAAAAAAACCTGGATTACACTCTCCCCCTCTAAACTGCATGGAAACTAAAGATTTCTACTGTAATGTATTTTTTTTGCTTTTGCATAAAAAGGATTTTATAACATTAGCATCGGTTCAGTAACCGGTAACCAGTAAGTCATGGTATCCGTACTAGTACCGCTAAATGAAGATCTTGAAACAATACTGAGCCTGCTAACATTTATTATCCAATTATATATATATATAATTATACCTAATTATCATGCAAATATTGTCATCGTGAACATACTACCATGCTCATAATGACAATATTAACATTTAGCTCTTACATATGTTTACGCCCGAGGACAGCCTCCCGTAGCCGCTGGCAAAACTGACTGTACACTCTCAGCTTTGTTTAACCTTCACCAGCAACGAGGGGGCACACGTGGAAAAAATAACAGAACAAAATGTCCAACTGTCAGTGTCGGTGAAAGCATCCTCTTGTCAGAGTTTGTGTCCTGGGTGAGCTTGACAAAATAGAAAAACCTCCTTTGCATTTTAAAACCTCCTGGCAGATCGTCATCCGGCGGTCGTTTTTCCATGATGTCACTTCCTGCTCTGGGCTTTTATGTGGCCGAAGAGCTTTCACTACCCCGATCGCTGTCACTCCGCAGAAGTCACCTGAAATTTCGTTTCGTGTGAGAAGTGAACTGCCGCTGGTTTGATGACAGCCTGCCACCCAACAAGCTGAGGTTTCTTAATGACACGGTGCTGAAAATACAGCACGTGATGTTTTTGTACCACGTCTTTGTAGGAGGCCTGAAAGCCTGAATGGAGCCTTTTTAAATGGACATAAACAGTCTCCTAGTTGGTGTACGTCTGTCATTCACTGAACACAGCCATGTAATCTTTACTGCAGGTAATGGACGGATGGATGGCATTCAGCTCACATTTCATATTCGTATCTTTTTCTTTTTTTTTTTAGATCTACAATGAGATGATCCGTGACCTGCTGAACCCGTCGTCGGGCTTCTTAGACCTCAGAGAAGACTCTAAAGGGGTGATTCAAGTCGCCGGCATCACGGAGGTGTCCACCATCAACGCCCAAGAGGTGAGACGAGCTGCTGCTGCCTGGCCGAGCGCTACGCTCCTCACTCGTGCTATAATGGAAACATTCAGAAACACCGCAGTGTACGTTTCTTTTTCTTTTTCAGATCATGGAGTTGCTGATGAGAGGCAACAAGCAGCGCACTCAGGAGCCAACGGCCGCCAATCAGACGTCGTCTCGCTCCCACGCCGTGCTGCAGGTGGCCGTCAAACAGCAGAGCCGCTGTCGCGACGTCCTGCAGGAGGTCCGCTTCGCACGCCTCTTCATGATCGACCTCGCCGGCTCCGAACGAGCAGCACAGGTGTGTGTGTGTGTGTGTGTGTGTGTGTGTGTGTGTGTGTGTGTGTGTGTGTGTGTGTGTGTGTGTGTGTGTGTGTGTGTGTGTGTGCTCAGTCAAGGGGGGGGGGGGGTTTCAAAAAAATGGCGGAAACTGGGTATAATTCACTCCACAGGAGGTCTTCGATTTGTCTGTGCATTTATGCGCGTGGGCGCATTTGCTTTTGTCAGGTGCTTTTCTTAAAATAACGTTCAAAGACTCGCCGAACACGCACGGCTCGTTTCAAGCCGGTATTCGTGAGGCTGTGCATTAACGTCTGCATTCACGCAGCTCTGACTGTAGTCTGCAGCGAGCGTTGAGGTTCCCGTGAATCACAAGATTTTCAGAAAGCTGTTTTATATCTGCCATTATTGCCCACTCAGCAGTTTATCCAATGAATACCTCAACCTTTTAGCAGATGTTTTAGAAAAGTACAGTTAAAACTGTTATTGGCAGCGGTGGAAAGCACTTCAGTGTTTCCATTCATGCCACTTTATGTCACTTTACAAATGAAGATGTTAGCATGGTGCATGATAAATATAACTGCTGAACAGTAAACTGTTGTAAACTTCAAGTTCAAAGTTAAGACTTTCAGCTACAACAACAGGATTGAACACTTTTATTTTTCCTACCTCAAGTACATTTTACTTCAATTATATTTACACTCGATTATTTTCCTGGCAGGCAGACAGAGCAACTAGCTGGTGGACATAGTAGAGCCGGATATTTGTGGAGACAAATAACGGAGTGAAAAAAGAGTAAACTCTGGACTTCCATTTGCCGGGTGGCCGGAAACATGACTCCCAATGAAAGCTAAGGTTCCTCCATTGTAGCTGCCCCACATGCACGTTTGCTCTATCAACTTAAAAGCTGATAATATGTCAGTGCAGTGTTCACAACTTGCTTTCGCTGCCCTAAAATGGCCACGAAAAAAATAAAAAGATGTAAATACTTCTTCCATCACTGGAAATCTCTCTTTTTAACACATAAAACGATGTAAACAGCTACACGCTGAACAACCAAACCACAAGTAGGAGTGGGAGATATGGCTCTACAATAATATCACAATATTTCAGGGTATTTCTGCGATAATGATGCGATCAAATACTGAAAACAAATTTATAATTCATTTAGAGAAGATACAAGTGCAACAAAATCAGTGTTATAGTGTCAAAATAAACAGTTTGCCTTCAGATATTCAGTAAACACATGTTAGTGTGGTTTGTTACACAGCTGATCTTTCATAACCTCCACACAACTGCGTGAATTATATAATAAGAGACATTCCCGATCACAAGTTTATACCAGTTGACAACATTATAATGATTCCAGTCACGAGTTCCTCCTTTCAAAGAGTTTATTTACTCAAAATGTTGGTGTTTTCCTTGAACAAGATGATTGCAACCATCCCGTTGTTCATTTCTGTCTCTTTTCCAAAACACGGTCATATATTGAATCGTTTAACTTTTGTGATAAAAAATGTTATTGATTTCTACCTATAACAAGTGACAAATTAGAGGAAAGAAATATCAGAATAAAAGAGATTTAAAGACTCATGCAAGGTAATATAATTAAACATAATCTTAGGGATAAAAGGGAATAAAAATGGGAGCAATATGCAGTTTCATGGTTTCCAAATGAATCATTTTCCAGCACAGCCAGTTGAATTTTATTTATCTCCTCTGTTGAGAATATTGTGTCTAGTGTCGTGCTGTTATGGTCAATACAAGCAGGAGCTGTATGACGATGAAGAGACGACTTTCTACGAGCCGATTCCTTTTCTCGGTTTTATTATTGCTTTGACCTTCTCTTTTTAAGCAGTCAAGTGAGGAGGCTGAAAAGAATTTGTTCAGTTTGCTGCTGAAGCTGTTTTCGTCAGCCCTGTGAATGGCTCGTCGTTGTTGCTCACGTTACCGCCGCGTCCTTCTTCCGCGCCACGAGATAAACATGCAAATGGCCGGCGGGCGGGCGGGAGCACTCGTGTACCGTGGAGACTGTTTGAGCGCTTCACGGCCGTACGATGGATGAAGGGCACGTGCGGCCTCCGTCAGGATCTGAGCCGAACAGGGAGCTGTTTGTCACTTGAGCCCAGAGGGAACATTTTCTCTGCCTCTAAAGTCGATGCTGCACGCAGTTAGTGAAAAGGTGGAGTTGATTTAGTTCAGTACTGATGGATCAAAGGCGGGACGTAATGCCACCTAGTGGTCAAGACTGCAAGGAACTTCTCTGACAGAAAAGTCCAAAGTATTTATTAAGAGTTTGTAAATATGGTTTCAACATAGCACATCATCGTCATTATTTATGACTGAAGAAGAAAAGATCAAAGTATAAAAATCCGCTCTTTGATATTATTTCCTAAGATGTTTTGTGATGTAGATCAGATTTGACTGTCAGTGAAACAGAAACACACCAACTATTATATATATATATATATATATATATATATTATTTATTTTGCTGCCTCATCCTGATTGGTTCCATGAAGTATGCAATGTCAGCTTTTTCTATTTGACTCCGCCTACTTTAAAACAGTGAAAAAAGAACAAGGATAAACAGAAACACACAAATCTCAGTGAAATAACTAAATGTGTTTTAACTTTGACCGTATACGTATATATTTCTTGAATGCATTGACTTTGTAGATGCAGTGTCCCTTACAAGTCACGCTGCTGGATACCTGTGTTGCATACTATTCCCTGTTTCTATCTCCTTCCATTTCCTGTCAGCTCAAAAGCCTAAAGCATAAAAAAAAATTTTTTTTTAAAATACTTCAGGTTTTCTCACTCATCTATCTCTGTATCTTTCAGACTCAGAATAGGGGTCAGCGCTTGAAAGAAGGGGCCCACATCAACCGCTCCCTGCTGGCTTTGGGAAACTGCATCAACGCTCTGAGCGAAAAAAACGGCAGCAAGTATGTCAACTATCGAGACAGCAAGCTGACTCGCCTCCTGAAGGTACAGCAACCTACGAGTTCCTCGGGGACTGAACCGCCGTGATGATTCAGAATTATTATCTGTGTTTTATCTGTTATGTTGATCATCCTCCTTCTCGTGTTTGAACGGTAGGACTCCCTGGGCGGGAACAGCCGAACGGTCATGATAGCCCATATTAGCCCCGCCTCCGTGGCTTTCGAGGAGTCTCGTAACACGCTGGCGTACGCTGACCGTGCCAAAAGCATTCGAACACGGGTGAGCTCAGAAAACAGATTTATTATTTTAGCTTTTTATCTACGTTTACTGATTACATAGAGATGGATAAGCTACAATGAAACCTTTTATTGTATTTCTTTTTTTTTTTTTTTTAAAACACTTCGGCAGTGAATGTATTTTCTAAATATTGTAGTTTTTACTGCACATGCAAATCTGCAGAGAGTAGATATCAATAACGTAGATCCATCTTCTGTAATAGTGTTTCAAGAGCAAAATTCTGCTGGTTTCAGTTACAAAAAGCCACTTTCAGTGCAGCTCCGTGTGAATCTCTCTCGTCACTGTGTGTTTCCAGGTGAAGAAGAACCTGATCAATGTGACGTACCACATTGCTCAGTACACCAACATCATCTCGGACCTGCGCAGCGAGATCCAGCGGCTCAAAAAGAAGATTGCAGATCAGGCGACCCGGCAGCTCAACTCCGACCGGGCCGACATCCGCAATGTCCAGGGTAACGCCTCGTCTGCAACGGCTGCCTCCGGTACACCAAGAATATCTGCTTAATAAGGCCTGTTAATGACTGTGTCCTTTTTTATCCCCTTCTGTCCTCGTCTGTCCTCTCAACATCTCTCCCCGCCTGTAGCGGAGGTCCAGGCCCACTCCAGCCAGCAGAGTCGGGCGGCGATGGATCAGTTGAGGGAGCAGCTCCTGGATGCTTTCCGTCAACAGATGGAGATCAGGAAGAGCCTGATGGAGCTGGAAAACAGCAACATGGAGATCCAGATCGACACCTCCAAACACCTGCTAACCATTGCAGAGTCAGTGTTGACCATTTATGTCGTATCTCACCGTACATATCATATTATAATCCCCTTAATCCCCAGTGTCGCATTTAGGAATCCAGCTATTTGGAAAAAGGTCAAAAACGGACTTAAAGTATGTTATGATTATCCTCAAGGGCCCCTGAGGAACAGATGATTATTTGAACATTACTGACAGTTTAAATGTGTTTTTTTTTTTTTTCCTTCTTCTTCTCTCTCTCAGCTGGGAGCAGGAGCGAAGTAGCCATCGGAGGAAGTGGCGTGCTGAAAGGAGAAAGGAAAGCTTCAATAAGGATGAGAGTGAGAAGGACTCTGATTCCCCAGAGTCTCCTCCGGACAGCACAGAGACGCAAGAGGTGGCGATGGCTCGAGAAAACCTGGTCACGCTTATGGCCGAACAGAAAAAGATTCACAAGCAGAAGGTAGGATTGTCTGTCTATTCCTTAAAAAAATTTAAAAAAAAAAAAAAAAACGGGGGAATGTTTTTTTCTGCAGCATCTCGCTTACGACAGTTTTGGTTGTGATTTTAATTGGGGAAATCTGCGGTCAAAAATGGGACAAGTTCTCCCACGCCTCTTTTCCTTTTTAAGGCGTTGCTGGAGCGCAGGTTTCTGGAGCAGCGGGATCGAGCCCGGCGCCTGGAGGAGCTGCTGCCTCGGCGGGTGAGCTCAGAGGAGCAGCGCGAGGTGCTCTGCCTCCTCTGCAAGGTGCACGAGCTGGAGATCGAGAACGCCGAGATGCAGTCGCACGCGCTGCTCAAAGACAACGTCATCCGGCAGAAAAACGTGGTGGTGCAGCGCTTCGAGCAGCACAGACACCTGTGTGACGAGATCATCCAGCAGCAGAGACAGTTCATCGACGGTGAGTCTGCCGACGAATAAAACCTCTTTTTTTCTTAAAAAAAAAAACTGTCATTTTGCTTTGTAGGTCTTTTGCAGAGGTCCGATTCAAAGCTGCAACAATTACTCGATTATGTATCGATTTTTAAAGCAAAAATGCAACAAAAAAAAAAACACTTGATGGTGCCAGTTTTTCATATTTGAGAATTAGCTGCTTTTCTCTGTCTTGCATTATAATAAATTGATTATTTGGGGATTTGACACAAAGAAAAAAAAGGCTTTTTGATGATGTCATTTTATTCTCAAGGATGCTGTCATCTCTGAAGACTTAATTGGCCTAAAGATGCTAATCATGGTCTGGTTTATGTTTTATACACAATTACATTCCTGCTCCACTGAACTCCGTGTGTCCCTGTGTTTCAGACCACAGTCTGCTCGTTCCTCCACACCTCCAGGAGCTGTACGATATGTACATGAGGGAGCAGGACGAAAGGAAACTGGACAGAGCCATGGCACTGGATAAAGTGACCACCAAACACACCATCAAGGTAACGGCAGCATTCAACAACAACAACAAAAAAATCGGTTCATAAATATAAATAAGAAGGCCCGAGATGAATACCGTTCATGCTCTTATTTCCAGGAGGGCTCTCTGCCTAAGATCGCCCTGCCCGGTCCGGGTCGCGACAACACGCAGGACGTGGATTCAGACCAGGAGAGCGTTCGCAACGTGTGCTCTGATAACAGAAGAGGTCAAGCAAAGATTCGTAGACACACCTTGCCTCCCATTCTGCCCGAGCTTGAGTTGTAAGAGGACATCTTGTTCATATGTTTGCCTATTTGAAATTCCAAAAGTTGCATTCACGTGAATATTAACCCTCTGAACCATGAGCAGTCTCATGTCACATTTTTTTTAATTATTATTATTATTATTTCACTGAACTGCAGGTCGTGCATCGTCATGGAAACAGTGCAATCATAGCTAGAAGTAGGGAGAACTCCAAAAATACATATCTTGTATGCAGCATCACAGATTTAATATCAAAAATCATAAAAGTAGAACAAATCGGGTTTGGAGGGTTAATGTTGAGTATCGTTATATCCACATACACACAGGTTCTCAGTTTTGTTGTCTTTTTTTTTTTCCCCAACATCAGGGACAATAACAGAGTTTTCAAGAGCAGCCCTCATGCCAGGCAAATGAAAAACTTGGCTGTAATGACCCCACCTCCCATCCACATTAATGGGAAGGGAAACAGAGAGGTAAGGACCGTTCTAGCAGGCGCTAATTGCCCTGGTTTTTATTTCAGTTCCATTAAAGCGCCTCGTACAGCGAATTAATACCGTCTAGTCAGGTGTTGCTTTTCACTTCGAGCAACTCGGCTTCCTATTTGAATTAAACTCCCAGAGCTCTTTCACTCTGCTGGAACATTTTCATTTTCAATCCATCCTCCTCCGTAAAGGAGATTCCGGGGACACGCTGTTCTAATTATTCATTTTTCCGACTCTTTTGTTCAGCTCATCATGCTGAAATTTCTCAAACCAGCAGAATTACATCTTGGTTTCGGGCTTGTTATACTGTCACCTCCAACTATGTGTGACTCATAGACAAGATGAAGTGCCCTATTGAAAGTAAACGTTTCATTTTACCGAGGCTCAGAATTACTGGCTGGCGCTAAGCCTGACCCGACTGAAAGCGCTGTGGTGAATATCTGCTCGTAATGTGTAATCTCATGTCTGTGCAGCTGCAGCCGCTGGCTCCGGAGAGCTGTCTGAGCTACAGCCACCTCAGCCACAGCGTCAGCAGCCACCTGGACTCATCGCCCGAGAGCAGCGAGGCCGGGGCGGATATCCCCTTCTCACAAAGTGGTAAGAAGGGAAATTGAGCAGTTTGGGTTTCAGTTTGGGTCCGTGGAGGGTTGGAGCCAAAGAAACTTCAGCAGTAACGTGAGCCCGTTCGACAGTGGAGGCTTTCGTTTTATCCAGTTATATGTATCTCAATCTCAAGACAGAATTTGGGTCTCTTATTAGACTGATGAACGGGAATAAAGTGTGATTGTCTTCCTTTTTGAGTTGACTTTTTATGGACTGTGAACCTGAGCGTTCGTAACTTCCTGTCCAGTGCACGCAAGCAGCAAACCGTCATCTGCGCGTGTCTCCTTAGAGCGGCAGCAGATCCTGAGGGGGGTCCAGAACATCGTAGTGAAAGCGGCCCGTCGGCGCTCCAAAGCCCTGGAGGTGGACGTCTTGCGGTTACCGCCTGCGCCGTCTCCCCTGGACCCCAAGAAGCAGAAGAGCAGCCTTTCCTTGAGCGAGGCGCCGCCCAGAGGTCTGCCGATGCGGCGCGGCAGGCAGCCCAGCCCGGAGCTGAGGCACGCCAACTCGGACGACAACCTGTCCAGCAGCACCGGGGAGGGGCCCGGCCTGCAGGTGACCTGGACGCGGCCGCGGAACCGGCAGGTCGCCGCCAAGAACCAAACACCGCGCGAAGTGGACTTTGAAGCGCGCCGCAAAAAGAGGCGTTCTCGCTCTTTCGAGGTCACCGGTCAGGCAGTGAGTATTCGTCATGTATTTTAAGGACTGAATTATGATTTCATTTCAGAAATCTTTTTTTTTTTTTTGTCAAATTTGTCAAATTCTTGTGTTTTATTTTTTGATACGGATATATGTCTTATAAAAGAACAGGAGATTGTGATGTAAGTCGATTCACAGATTTATCAGGCGATAAATTATTGCCCCACCGAAACAGGCAACGCTGGCACGTCGTTGACTTCTTTGATTTGTCAAAGTATTATAGGTGTCAGATAATATCTGTGTGATATCAGAAGCTTAAATCTGACAAGAGGACTAATGTGACTAGTTTAGAGTGTTTAAGACTCCTTTAAATGTTTGTGTAATGAAATCTGGTACTTGTATATTCTTTATCCTTCGTTCTGTGTGGTACGACACTCTTTACGCTCTCGCTGCCGTCGGCCGTGTGCGAACTGTGTCTTTGACAAATCAGCGGATAATATTTGTCTCTCTCTCACTTGCAGCTGCCTCAAACCAAGACCACCACAGCGCCGAGGTTTCGCCCTCTGGACAGCACATCAGACCCTCATCTCCACATCAACGGGCAGCCTCAGGCTCCCATGCTGCGTCCCCATTACAGAGGGGTCCCTCCTCTCGCCAAAGTCAGGCCCCCCTACAACAGCCAGCAGCAAACGGCTAAAGCACCGTCGATGCCCGGTGAGGAGGTCGTGTCATTCCTCCTCCTCCTCCTTTCATGACGACTTTTAGTTTTTTTTTTTTTTACTGAGCTCTGTTTTCGTTGTTCCCCGTCTCTCCGCAGGCTCGAACGCAGAGTCCTCCGCAGGCAACACGAACAACCTGAAGCGAGGGCCCCACCTGCGGCAGCCCCAGCCCCTCCTCTACATCACCACCACGGGCACCGGGGCCCAGCGCACACGCAGACTCTGAGCCGACGCCCGCGTTTCCTCCCAAACACCAGCACCGACACCCATACCAGCTGAGCCTGCTGGGGGGGAGGGGGGGGGAGGGGGATGCACCGCCCAGCCCCGTTAAAAAAATAAAAATAAAAAAAATAAGAACTCTTCATCCCTCGGTGATTGACATCAGGCAAGAGACCAACCAGACCGGAGCTGGATACCTCCACACAGGTCTCATCTGTGCTCCGATGTGGACGCTGAGCCGGGCCACGAGCCTTCGGACGCCAACGACCGATAAAAACGTACAAGTGCGCGTTCTGTTCCGTCACATGTTTCCACTTTAGCTTGCTGTCGCGCTGAATTACTCGTGTTATCGTCAAGTCAGGATGATGTCAAGCCCACTGTGAATGCAACACTGTGCTAATGTTTGTTCATTAATGCGTGCATATGGTTCGGTAACTTTCGGTGCTTGTTCCCGGAGGCCAGGAACAAAGACGAGGGGTGTTTATGATCGAGGGAAAAGATCTGCTCCATTAGACAAAGGATGAGATAATATTACACTGATGGAAACGCTAAAATGAGCAACGGCCTACCGTCAAAATGTCTCGGCATCGATGTTTCTTGTCGTGAAATTGTCTCAGTATGAAACACTGATATTTGAAGAAAAAAAAACTTGATTATTGTGCACTTCTGGATTGAATGTTATACCCTCGCACACCCCAGGTCTATGCCTTTTCTTACCCAGAAGTCCCTTGTTAAATGTCATGTTTCGTGTAGGTACATAGTATAATACCACAAGATTTTTTTTTTCCAGGTTAGTTGGTTGTGTTTTTAATGAAATATTTAACTGTTGCCTTTTCTTTTATGTTATTGACATTTGTTTTCATAATTACTACTTTCTAAGATTTATTTTGTACTTTTTTTTTTGTCTTCTTTTTTTTTTTAATTTGTACCCAAATAAATTTAAATGAAATATGTGAGATGTCGTTTATTTTCCAGTCTACTGTCAGCTGCCTGGTGTTGTTTGTCTGCAGAAATTATACAAAAAAAGTTTGTGTCAAAAAAAAAAAAAAAAAAATCCTATAATGAGAATGAAAATGGGGTGCGAGAGTTTCTACTGATCTGATGTGTAATATTCAAGAATGTCCACTGGATGGCGCACAGTGGCCACAAGCAGAAAATGATTGAACTATCCAGGCTGCAGTACAGCACGCCATCTAACGACAACACAGAAGTTTATCCTCCAAGAAAAACCTGAGCAGTTAACATTAGTATTCATAATTTAATCGTAGGATCTTAATCATTTTGTGAAGACATAATCTGCATTCATTATTTTACATATTTCGTTTTTAAAAGTATTTTTTTCAGTGCTGTTTTATTACTTACAATTTGGCTATACTTAAAAGGAGCTCTACGTAGGCACTACTCAGAAAACACAGCTCAGGATGAATATGGTGGATCATTTATGATTTAATCTCTTGATTTGGGCCCAATTGTCTTTAAACAATCACCCAAACAGTGAGTCTTCACCGTGCAGAATATATTTGGATGCATTTCTTCTGACAATTAAAAATTATTCCGTGACTATAAATAATTTGCGTAACACACACCGATAGCTCCATTTCTCATGTGTCATCGAAACTTAGTCAAATTTGCAGAAATAATTAGACGCTATGTTAATTATTGTTTAGTTATTTTATGCTCAAAGCATTACAACATTTTGATTAAAAAAAAAATTATGTGTCCTTGAGTTGAGGGCATCCATCCTGGTTGCTGCCCCCCAAAATAATAAATACAGAGGCAATTATACGTTTGAGGAGTAAAATCAACAAGTATATTTAGTTTCAGTTTTGAAATGAATCTGCTGTCATCCAGATAAACCAGATTAAAATCCTCTCATCCCTCAGTTTCTTGTAATTATATATTTAAAAATTACTGAGCAGGTTTAATGTCGACGACACTTCTAAAACGAGATTTTTAAAAATCAAAAAGACTAGCAGACAAATAAATGCAAATTTTTTTTTTTTTTTTTTTTTTTTTGCCAGAGTATTTGGATATGGTCGAGTCGGAAATACCGCCTCCTCTGGTCTTACTGACTTCAATCTCGTCCAATGACAACGCACTCCCGACGCGATTGACGCGTCATTCGACCAATGAGAGGAGGGATTACGGCTCTCGAGCGGTAGTGCACGTACAGCTGATTTGCAACCCGCCGAAGCAACAGCAGAGAAGAAGGAAAAATGTCGCTGGCGTCGACGCGGACCGTTCTAGGATCAGTGTCCTGTTAGGAAACACCACACGGCATTTCGGTGAGTGGGGCAGCCGTCACCAGTTGCATCCGAGGTTAAGCGCTTGTGGAAATTGTCGTGTCCCGTCCAGGATGGCACGTTTCAGGCCCTTGTCGTGGCACGAAAAAAAAAAAAAATGGTCCCGGCAGCCATGATTGAACGTTCGTGACGTTAAATGGAGACGCGTTGATACGGTTTGCGTTTCGAGTCGGTAGCCTAACTTAAAAGGCAAAGCGGGGTTTAACACCGAGTCGGAATGGACCGCAGTAGGAACTCGTTGATTTAAAAAAAAAAAATAAAATTGCGAGTAGAAAAGATAAATTATATAAATGTAAATTATGAGTTTATTCATGAAAACCCTGCTTCTGAGCACGCTCGGTGGGGCGCGAGACTCGAAGCGTGTAATCGCCACGCAAGATGATTTTTTTTTTAAATGTCACTTTGACGGACACCCAGAGGCACCAACTATTGACACCAAAACACTGGATTTGATCTTGTATGTTAAAGCTGTTGAGGTTTGTTTTTTTAAAACAAATTTCATATTTTCGGTACAATCCCAGTTTCCTTCAATACAAATGATTGCGATGAGATAAACAGACAATTTTTTTTTTAAATAATTTACAGTTGAATACATAACAATATGTCACAGTTTATGTTATTGTTACATTCAGCACAATCACGATGATATTGTGACTTAAGTATAGTTATGGTTTTGCATGGTGGAGCCCATCCATTATAATACATTTCACCCATTAGCCCATTTCATGTAGGCTATGACTTTTTTTTTTTTTTTAATCTTTATTGAAATGTTCCAAAACTGCATGTTTTCTTAAAAATAAATATTATTCCCACCCATCACCTATTTAATTTGGTTTCTTAAATTTTTAAAAGCCACAAAGGGGGAAGGCAGGCAGGGGAGAACCAGTGTGTTTGTTCAATGACCGCACTCACTGTTGAGGATGAGGAGCCCAGAAATTATGCTTTTCACTTGGACCAATCAAACACACAACACACAGGCCGGGCCCCTTTTCTAGTATTAACCACGATTGTCTTTTCTTTTTGTCTTTTTTTTTCCAGAATGAAACCTCTGCCGTGCTGCTGCCACGAGTGATTACAAGCGACATGAAACTGGACAGAGGAAGCGAAACGTCCTCACGGTTTCGATGCGGGAGGTTTTTACCGAGACCATAGAGGGAGTCAGGGTTCTCCTTTTGTCAAGTCGGCTTTAACCACAACCGTTCGGAGAACAGAGGGGTATACTGTAACGCCAGATGGGCCTCTGAGGTAACCCGATCGGATAATTATAGTCTCTCCTCCTCCCGCGGCTAGAACGTTAAAAATTTCAGCAACGATATGGACGCGTCTACTAGGATGGTGGGTCTGGACGCCCAGGGCAACATGGTGTTCACGGTAGTAAAGCCAGTAATGGGCATTTTTCAGGTGTCCTCGGAGCAAGCCAGCGGTGTAGCGCAGGGCGGCATGGGCCTGCAGGGTTTCTCCGAGAACACACTAGTCCTCCCCCAGGTGCAGGGTCAGGCTCCGCTGGACCACAACCACATGGAAATGCACACCATACAGCCTCACGTTCAGCCTCAGATGCAGGTGTCCGCCCCGGTCCCGACCGAGGACGCGTCCCAGGATCAGGAGCTGCAACCAAACCCGCAAAGCGCAAACTCGGAGTCCACAAGCCAGATGCCGTTTGCAGAGGTGTCGTCGCTCCTGGATCCCAACATGAAAGGCTCTAAGGCTCGTAAGTGGCGCTGAGCGACGACCTAAACATTCACGTGGTCATCTTAGCTCCTAAATGGGGAATCGGACTCCTTGAATTTCACTATTTTCAACCCTTAAACGGTACATTTCTTGAAGTTGATCGAATGCTGTTTATCCGCTCCCGTCCCGCTCTGATTTCAGGGAAATATCTTATCTCGTACGACGAAATCAAGAGGCGCCTACAGCCCCCTGAGAAGATGTCCCTGCGGTCCCTGGCAGCGTACACTCGGGTCAGCAGAGGTCCAGCCAGCAAGAAAACGCTTCTGGAGTCGCTGAATGTACTCGGCCTCACGCCAAGCACAACTACCTCCGTGTCCTCCTCCTTCTCCAAACTCACTGAAGGTGACTGATGTTTGTGGAGCGACATGTAAACGTGAGACTATGAAGAAGAGTGGAAAAGACTGAACTGTGTTTTAATTTGGCTTTATATTATTGTTTTTTTTAAAAAATTTATATATATATGTTTTAGGCGACACCACGGCTCTGTGTGACGACATGAAGGATTTTTCCCACGATTACATCGACTACAACAACATGGCGAAACAGCTCATCCCCGAGACGAATACAGTCCAACACTGGTCCAAAATTATTGAAACTAAGTATGCACGTCCTCCCGTCTTGTTCTCTGTAACGCGGTTGCTTCACGCCGAAGAAAAAGTTTTGAAAAACGGTTCGCCGAAATATAAGAACAGAAGGAACTGACTCGGCTGACCTGTCCGTATTTTCCCCTCTCAGGAACCACCTCGAGGACATGAGGAAGTGTTTCAAGGACCCGGTGAACAGCGGCGCGTTCGACAACGTCACTCACGGCCTCGGCCTCGGGATGTTGGACGTCGCGCTGGACATGATCGTCATGGTCCTCGAGCAGCAGATCCGCATCCTGTCCGGCGCGGCGGCGACCGACCCGGCCGACTCGGGTCCGCCGATGCGCCGCGTCCGCAGGCGCCACCGCAAAACCCGCTCCGTCGACAACGAGAAGCCTCGCAACGTGTCCGGAGGGGTGAAAGAGCAAGGCAAGGTCATTTCCAAGGGCAAAGGCAGAGCCAGAGCCAGGAAGAAGATCAGACAGGAAACCGGAGACTCCGGTCTGCCGGAGACCCAGGCGGAGCAGTGCAAGGCCGACGATGCGGAGAGTAATGTCCTCACTCTGGTCTCCGTGGGTTACGAGACCGTTTCCAGCGGTCTCAATGCGACCGGTACGGTTTGACTGACAGTTGATCTGCAGCCCCTTTGTTTTTCCCTCAGAGATGCTCGGCGATCGGAAACAAGGCTCTGCACGAGTTCAGCTGGTTTGAGGTCCAGTGAAGAAGATCAGGATCATCACACTATTTCATATCATGGAGTCTTAAAGCTTAAAGGAGTAGTTGGACAATTTTTTTTTTTCCTTTTTTTTTTTTTTTTATTGGCCACACCTGTCCACCAAATAGTGAACGTGCACACGAGGAGCAGTGAGTGCACACCCGGTGACAACCCACCGTGGGACTGACGTTTTCAAGACCTCAGTCTGGCAATCTCTTTTCTTTTTTTTTTTTTGGAGCCAGGAATGACCATATTTGGACCAGCGAGGACGTGACTGAGAACCTGGAGACACTATGCCCCGCCCACCTATGTTGAAAGTCTTGACTGCGCTCCAGGCATATCAATCAAACCAGGCACGCTCGCCCCAAACGCACCTCTCCAAACTCTTCTTCTTCTGTTTACATCTTTGTAGCCGAACACTTTCTTGTTTAGATTATTTGAATTGGCTCTCGCAGCCGTAATAATCGTCGAGTTATTTTCAGAAGGACCACTGGTCAGAAGAAGAGAATTTAGTTAACGACACCGTAAAGATTTTTATTGACTTTGTACTTCAAGGCACTTCCACATCGGCTTCACTTTTTCAGACTCGGAGACTACGTCCACCTCCGACGCACCCCGAGCCGCTGCGCTGCTCAGTGAACATTTGGGGGGGGCTGGCTGACTCCCTCGAGAGTACTTTAGCTGTGAACGTTGAACGTGGGGAAAGGGCTGTTTTCCTTGCCAGAGGCTGTAGTCGTCGGATTTGGTTACCTGAACAGGGAACGGGTTCCCTGTTTTAAAGTCTGCTAAGCTAAGCTTACCGGCTACGTGCTACCCAACTATCATGCAGTGTTTTTAGTAAACAAACAGGTGTAAACGTCAAACAGGTATGTCCCACAAAGTAAAACAGATTACAGCAAAAGTCTGGTTTTCTACATTGTTTTGATGGTGGTACAAAGGCTCCTGTTTTTTGTTTTTTTTTCTGTTGTGTTTATTGCTTAGATTTCCAGTTCTGTACTCCAGTAATGAGAATAATGTTTTTACTGGAACCTCAAAAGTTAAGTCAAATATAAAGATTTAGTTTTCATTTCGTGAGGACTTTCATAACCACTTTCCATCTATTTCTCTCGTTGCAGGTGTCGTAAGCTCCCGCGGTTGGTTCGTGTATTTTATTTGTGATCTTGAGTAACTAACCTTGGGGCATCTGTTTAATTACAGAGCTCCTAAAATAGGATTTTAATAATCTAATTTTAAAATGACCTCAGGATTGGATTAAAATGTCCATTCATCAGGTAGACAGACCGACCAAAGTTCTAATGCAACTTAAGAAAAAAAAAAAATTGCTATTTAACAATATGTCCTTGTACAAAAATAAATGCCCACCTGTTTATGTTGTTGTTGTTTTGGCTGAGGTTTTTCTAGAAGCTGAAAGGCATTATGGGAGATTTTTAGGGCAGTTGGAATACACTCAGCAGTCAACCACTTGCTAATACCTAAACAGCACGCACGCACACACACACACACACACACACACACACACACACACACACACACACACACACACACACACACACACACACACACACACACACACACACACACACACACACACACAAGGATGAGTGGAAGGGAGAAGAGCTTTAGTGAGGATTTGCTCCGTATTAACCCGGTGACTGAACAGGCAACCAGCTGGAGTAGAAGGTAGACAGCCGCACAAAAAAAAACTTAAAAACAAAAATCTAGACAATTTTATTTTACACAAAGCAACAGTACACGGAGTACACGGGAGGTGTAGAGCGCAGCAGTGCCATTAAAAGGAGGTGCAGGTTAGTGTGGACGTCCTGAAAAGCAACGGCTCATGACTCCAAAGAAAAGCGTTAAACGGGGGGAAAAAAAAAAAAAGAAAGAAATTATTTTCCAAGATATCAACCTGAGGAAGCTTCACTCGTAGCCGTGGCGGAGCCGACAGGGCGGAGGAGCACCATGTGGTACCCCAGCGGGCCACTCACCTGCGACTGCCCATGTTCCCGTCAGGAGAGACGCAGATCCAGCAGGATGCTGCTCTACAGTCCGAACGGTGAGTGCAGACCAGAGACGACGGGTTTAAAGTGTGGACGCTTTGACGGCGTTGCGTTTCTACTTGCCTGCATTCGGTCGTAGAAACTGTACGCGTTAGTTTGACGTTCACGCGTCTGTTGGTGCGACCAGACCTCCTATTTTCCTGTTCATTTCTGGGACGATGGTCAAAAGTGCCTTAAGCTGCGATACCGCTGAGCGCCGCTAGAGGTCGACTCTTTAAAAAAAAAAAAAAAAAAAGTCTCCCATTCGACTAATCTCATCAAATTCATAATTAACTCCACGAGTTAACTTGGTTTTACCAGCTAAAGTGGCTCCTTCATATTAGTTTTCTGGCCATCCATCTGAAAATAAGCTGTGTTTTTTTGTTTTGTTGTTTTTTTTGGGGGGGGGGTCACATGTATGGTAACTTCCGCAAGCAAGGCGGCGCCGGCCAAATTCCAAACTCGAGGGCCCAATCCCAAATGTCCACCCTAGACCATTAACCATAAACCCTCACTGACTTAGCTGGCGTCACAGTTGTGCTGTTTGAGGGCTGAAATGGTATAAAAAGCAAAATGGGACACTCCATCGTGACATCACGCCTCGCTTGCATCGGCAAAAACGGCACACCTCCACACAAAAAAATGAATGATTAAATGAATAATGGAAAATGATAGATAGATAGATAGATAGATAGATAGATAGATAGATAGATAGATAGATAGACAGATATAAGCATGATGTTTATTCGTTTTAGCTAATTACCAGAAAAGGCATTAATGTTTGTTAATTAAATGCAGACATCCAACTTAAAAAAAAAAATGACAACTTTACAAACGTGCAATAAATAACCACAGCAGCGAGCAGCCATGTGATGTCACTTCTAACACCCTCCGTGCTTTGTTTGTTTCCATTTTGTGGGCGGCAGACTTCAGGATGGACAACGAGAGGCGTCCAGCTGTGTCCAGACCTTATTGGAGAGAAGAAGACCACATCGAATACGTCGCCAATTTGGCTATGAACTGTGGGTAATTCCCTCGGGCGAAGGTTTTATACAGACAGTCGGGGCTCCAAGAGAATAAAATAAAAAATAAATAAAAAATTGCTGGGCCACTGGCTTCACCCGTCACTATGAGGTCAACATTTGTATTTTTCTATTTTTACTATTGACTGGATTGCCCTGAAGCTTGGCACAAAACAAGGTCACAAATGTAAATGTTTATACCTGCTAACATCGTCCCTCTTTCGCTCAAAGTACCGCTGTGTCTCAATTCAGCATCACAGAGCTGCTAGAACGATTGTAAAAAAAAAAAAAATGATTTAGTCTTCTCATAATCACACAAAAACTAACATACTACGTCGAGGAAAATTAGTGGTCATTTGGATCTAAACCAGGCTGACATCTGGATCATGTTGAAGCGGCGTGTGGATAAATAAAATGGACCTTTGTGTATTTATCAGATTATTTGGTCCCGACGTTTTGCCGTGTGTGTGTGCGTGTGTGTGTGTGTGTGTGTGTGTGTGTGTGTGTGTGTGTGTGTGTGTGTGTGTGTGTGTACTGCCTTGTTTTATGAATAGACCCAGCTGTAATGACTGTAATTTTCCCTGTGCTCCCATCCAGCATGCATCCTGGCTGGCCTTTTATTTATTTATTTATTTATTTATTTATTTATTTATTTATTTATCACCCATTTCATGACTCTTAATGTCTCCATTTTGTCCCCACAGATAACTTGAACAATGCATTAGGTTCTATCAGAGTCCTCGGTTTGGAGATGATTGAAGATGAGCTTAAACCCCACCTGAATACAGTGCTGACCGACATCAAGGAGAAGAGTGAGTTCATTCAGCTGCACTCTTTAACGCCGAGTTTATTTCAGGTCCTCGAGCTTCGGCTGTACCAGGAGACAAAAAAAAAAAAAAAAAAAAAAATACCATGGGTTGTCGTAGATTTTGTGGTTCAGGTTCTTTTCCGTCTTTTATTTGATTTATTCAACATATTGCCTGAAGACGGCAAGTGGCAGCCGTATCACACCGACCATACCCTCCTCTGGAAACGATCCAACCTGTAGCAGAACCACGTCCATGAGGGAGTGAGTGCCTTACAAACAAACAAACAAAAAAGGGAGGAGGGGGGGTGGGAGGGTGGAGAGGACGGGGGGAGGGGGGTGCGTGACGGTTGTAAGTCCTCAGCAGGTCTTAAGCTGTTTTTTTGCGTCTCCCGGCACGAGAACAACAACGGGAGGATAAAGAAGCGGCGGGTCGGGGAGTTCCCGTTAAAAAGTCAAGCCGGGCCGGACTACGACATTTAACTCGGTCCGATTCCTGCTCAAACATCAAAAGACACGCAGCCGCTCCGGCTCGATGCTGTAAAGGCCCACTTTAACGACTTCAAAATATATCCTGACAGGTTTTTGTTTTGTTTAGTTTTTGTTCAATAATTTGTCCCGAACGTGAACGTGAACGCGTTAACGCGGTTCCATTTGCGTCCAGAGAAGGGCGCCCCCGAGCAGGTTGTGATCAGCGGGATCCTGCCCATCCTGTCTCTGTCTCTGAGGAGCCGAGGGCCTCTCAGCCTGCTGACCGCGAAACTGGTGGCTGAACTCGCCAAAGAATGTAAGTGTATTTTTGACTTCCGCAACGGTAACTCTTGCGCATTTTCACCGGCGTACAAGATCGGTCGTCCGTCGCGCAGCCGGAAGCCTTTAAATCTCGGACGCGTCCTCGTTCTTTGCTGCGTGCTCTTCGCCAGAACAGCCCCACGTTTGCTCATTGAGGGTGTTCCTTCCCTGTCAGCTGTGGTCCGTAGAGGTTTCGGCGACGCCGGCTTGGTTACGGCTCTGCTGTCGGTTCTGACCAGCAAAGACCAGGAGCTGCTCCTCCACGCGTCGAGGGCCATCTCGCGCATGTCTTACGAGAGCTGTAAGTCACCTGACGTGATGCCTTTTAGTAGAGAAAACAAGTTCAACTCTTTAAACAGCCAACAAAGCTTCATGTAAAATGTTATATTAAATGGAAAAAAAAAAATTTTTTTGAGAAAGGAGCCAACTAGTCATTTTGGCTTCGGTCTTATTGTTTTCTCTTTATCAATATAATATATATATATATATATATATCTATATATTTTTTTTTACATGCGATACACTCTGTCTCCCCTTCAGCTAAGCAGCAGGAGCTGCTCCTGCGGCGAGGTGCGGTGGCTCGCCTCGTCGCCGTCCTGCACCGGTTCCCCGATAAGGTGCCCCTGGAGGAGGTGTGCCTCCAGGCCCTCTGCAACCTCAGCGGCATGGAGGTGGCCGAGGAGGCCGGGATGGTGTGGGAGAAGGGAGCGTCGGTGAGGCCGGGGGAGTCGGTGTTCCACGGCGTTTCTCCTCGCACCTGCGGCTTCGCCTCCTCCGTGACTCTGGTCCGCGTGTCTCAGTGGGGGCCGGGTCAGTACGCCGTCAACGTGGAGGTGTTCCAGCGCTGCTCCTGCTCCTTCTGGAACCTTCACGGGAACAAACGGGCCGCCCGCTGGTTCCCCTTCTCCACCTTGGGAACCTGCTCAAACTTGTACAAGGTGATCAAGTTCTCCAAGAGGAGCGTCCCGCGGAGGACGAGCCTGAAGAGTCGCGTGTTCCAGACTTTCCTCTGACGGGACCTGAACTAACCGCGGGAGACGACCTCACGACCCACCGTATCGTCGGCACGCGCCAAAACACGAGGGGCGTGTTTCCACGTCACCGTGGACGCGCGCGTTCACCCGAGGACTCTTCCTGCCGACCCTCCCTCTTCATATTATATATATCTATTTTTTTTTTTACATTCATTCGTCCAGTTTGTAAGTTCGAGACACCGAGCACACGTGACTGTTTTGTTTTTGAGTGACAACTGAATCCAGGATAAAGAAGATACCACTACTGGTGACGATGCCCTCGCTGTAATTTGTTCACAAGTGCTTGAAGTAATAGTGAATAAGCTGTATTATAGAGAATGTTCTTGTCTGCAGTACACCTGTTTCATATTTTGCTGCGGCCCGTTTCATTTTAAGCTATGCGTGTAATTATTTTGACATCTTTACTTTAAATAATAAAAAAAATAAAAAAGCTTTACTTTTAAGGCCTGCATGTGTTTTTACTGCAGTCTCACGAGGTGATTGTTGTTAAAAGGGGGTACGTTGGTCGATGATTTGCGCACGCGACGAGGTGACGGCGCGTCGGTGACGCGCGGACATCAACCGGCGTGCTGTGACAGCTGAGTGAAAGTTGGACCGGGTCACGGTAAAAGGGTCGCGAGCTGTTCGACGTGGCTGGGAAAGCACGTGGCGGCGTCCAGAAGCTCCTGTAAAGGCCCGCGGTGCGGAGACACCACACCTCGGACACGGAAAGGCCCGGTGGTGGGTTCGGCCAGCGTCTGAGAGGGACTGAAACCTAAAAAAAAAAAAACCAACCCAAAAAACATTCTCAACTCTTCTAAAGGTAAAATATACGTTTAATTTACTGTCTGACGCCAGCCTTGGCTTTCGGGATTATTGCACAAAAATGTGACGTCATTTTATTTTGTTGGTCTGTCTCGAGAGATAGAGACAAATACACGCGCTGGTTTGTGCAGCGCGCGTGTGTGCGCGCGTGTGTGTGTGAGACACTTTGCATCATGTAGTTGATGATAAAGTTGGAACTGGGTTAGGGTGTTTTATTTAATTATTTTTTTTACATGATTATTATTCCTGTTCATCAAAGAATGCAAACAGTGTTTTTAGGGCCGTAATCATGTATGTCAGAAAACACACACACACACACACACACACACACACACACACACACACACACACACAACCACCGTACATCTCACCTGACAGCGAAAGTTTACAGCCGTATTTGATCCTGTTTGACTTGCGCGACATTGCTCCAGCTGTCTCTCTTTTCCTCCCTCACGCACGGTTTCAGACTTTGAAGTGGTCTGGAGCAGCCATGTGCAGCCTCTCGGAACCAGCTTACATTACCGGAGGTTACCGCTAGATGGCATACGTGTGCTTTGGAGGAGCCTTTGTAGTCTTTGTGCAGTGTAAATATGAAATAAAGTGAGAGCCGGTTTGTGATTTTTGCACACACACACACACACACGGACTGAATCTAATAACAACGAGCTGCCTGACTGTACTTTGCGGTGGATATGCTCCACATATGCAATTTACACAGATGTAATTGGTCTACTTTGCCTCGCTGGTATGAAAGCAGTTTGTGCTGGCGTCCTAAGTTAAATTGAGCACTTGCCCTTTGACTGTAAATCTGTTAAATACAAATGGCAACACAAAAAAAGATGGACACGAGTGTATTCTCCCCCCCCCCCCCCCCTCGATCTTTCTCCCATTTCTCTTCAACTAATTACCTCTCCTATTGGTTCCATCCCGCCTCAGGCGTCCAAACGCAAGGGGCACGTCCTCTAATCAGTCCTAACTTTATTACTCTGGGAACCACTTCAATATTTGATGCGAGATGAGATGAGGCTTTGGAATTATTTACAGGTGGACAAGAGCTGCACACCGAGTTTTCTCGATTGTCCTCCAAAGTAAGAAACTGGTTCACTGTGAATTTGTTAAACTGAAAAAAAACCAAAAACATATTTACATTAGGAATCAGCATTACAGGCAGACTCGCCAGCCATTGATATCCTCATTGGATGGAATAATTAGCTCGTTAATGCCTGTCGAAATCGGGCCGAAAGTGTTTCGGGCCAAAAGTGTTTCGGGCAAACACTTTGCGACGTGATAAACTCCTCGGGTGGAAAAGACACTCGCTCGGGCGATGTTTGATCAATTAAGAGCTCAGCGGTGTGAAGCTTGAACTTTCTTAAAACGGCGCTAAAAGGTCGGGTCAGAGGATCTCATTGGCTGGCAGCAGAGTGGCTTCATTACCGGGGCGGCGGATTCTGTCAGCGAGGTGTTTTAAAGGTTGTGGCCCTTCAGCAACCCGCAACACCGCGCAACTTGTTAAATGGATTTAAAAAAATACGGAAAACAATAGGACTGCTTTTTTCATCCCGACCGCTCGAGGATTCTTGTAATAACTTTGGAAGTGTGGAAAGTGGCGTAAACAACCTTTTTTGGGGGCTTTTTCAAAGATCGCTGAGCGTATGTATTTTTTTTTGGGGGGGGGGGGGTTGGACGAGAGGCAAAAACTCGGGGGTTAATTAGCACGCGGCATCAAAGTGAATACCGAGCGTTAACCGGCAGCCGGCGACGTCAGATGGTTAACTCAGCATAAAAAAATGTCCTCGGAGAACACGGCGCGACTCCGGGGTCGCTTCAGCCTGACTGACTCTCCGAGCGGGTCGCACACAACACGCCTTGTTGCTCCAGGTAGCAAAAGCTAACTGGCTAAATTTGGTTGCAGCTATTGAGCCAGCTCAAGAATGACACGGTGGGAGCCTATTTTTATTTATTTATTATTAAATAAAAAGATGCAATGAGATAAAAAAAATAAATAAATAAATACAATTCTCCTACTTGTTTTGTATCGAACACTCTGGGGTTCCTTACGGCCCAGAATAAAATCCGTACAAGCCGACTTGTTGCTACGCTGCTATCGAGATATGCTTTTTATTTATTTTTTTCCTGGTCGTTGCCTTTAGTCTTCGCACAAACACGTGACGCGTCAGACGCATGAAGCGTTTAATCAACAGCTCCACTTCCACTCCATAATAGGCGACGCAGGAAGCGTGCATATATTACTTTTAATATAAAACGTATTAATAATGCATGATGGATTTTGCATTTATGCCCTCAAACCCTGATAACATGGCTGAAGACTGTTTTATTGCTCGTCTTTGCAAATGAGTCATTTAAACTTTAATCCTCCTGTTTTCTGCAGAAAGCACTCCCATGTAATTGCGTTAGGATTTCATCGTGCTTCCAATTACTGCTTTTGTCGTCTCTCTATTGTCGCCGCAGTTGTTCTCAGGCTGGAGTATCCTTTGGCGAAAGACAACCCACCTCGTTGACGCACAACACGTGCGCTTTCCCGTTTTGAAATGGACGCGCAAACTACAAAATGGAATTGGCCGAGTACAGAGGAGAATGCTGTAATGCCGTAATTTCACACACGGAAGGAAATGCACCATCTGCAGGCGGATATCTGGACACAAACTACTACTACTACACACACACACACACACACACACACACACACACACACACACACACACACACACACACACACACACACACACACACACACAGAACATGCAGCGGGGGGGGTTTCATTTCTCCACACAATGAACGCAATCGCTTTGATAGATCCGCCCTCGGGGGGGTTTGCGAATATAAGAGGTTTGATGGTCAAGCAGATGAAATAACAAACCTCTAATTCTCTGCCTCTCTGACACCCCTGCTGTCTTCGCAGCCAACCCAAACTCTCGGCTGTGGACTTCTGCGACATGTCGATGACAACTCCCCATCAGCGGAGATTCAGAATTAGCATTAACCGATGGATTCCTCCGTCAAGTGTAAGTTGAGCTTTTCGGACAGATCCGCCCGGCTGCGCCTTATTGGGGACGGCGGTGGCCTCGGAGATGAGAACGAACGGGAAGAGTTCACGCCTAAATTTAGTGGACGACCCGTCTCGCGGGGAAATGTCAACTACCGTTTTCGCAGAACCGACGGTCCCGGGTAGGAGGACTGGTACAGATGCCGCTCGGGTCGTTTAAATATGCCGCTCCGGCATGCGTTTGTGTAATGGCGTTGAACTGATTGAAGAAAACGTTGTGGGGACGGCCGCGGCTGCCCGTGGCCTCATTGCGAGGTTGGTGGTTGTGGTTAGTCCTGTCCATGTGCCGAAGTGCCCTTGGGCGAGACCGGTGTTTGTGACTCTTCGGTGGATCGGTGTGTCTGTAACGCCACGACAAACACTAACATGACTTTCTAATAAGAAGCAGTGCTGCTGCCAATAGCTCTTTTTATTCTGACAGACTGACGCCAAAAGTTGATGTTTTCCACTGATGTTTTAATACTTTATGTGCTGCCAAGCTCTGCTGCACTGCAAATATGTCACACTCCGTGTTTGCACTTTGTTTATTAAGTATGCAGTAGAAACAGCGGAATTCATAGCTATTTTCACTGTTACAGCATTTTGTCGTGAAATTTTCCTTGTTTTTTTTTTTTTATTGTTGTTTTTTTTGTTGTTGTTTTTTTTTACTCGGATGCCAAAATCTCAACCACGGGAGGCCGAACTAGATAATGAGCAGGGAAATAGAAACTGAACCCGACTTCACGTCCCAACGGTGAAAACGGCAAATTGGAAATTTCATCCAGCCCCGGCGAACACACCTGCGGGTGCCCCGTCACGGTGCGGCGCTGTACCGGGCGACGACAAGCAGGTGTTAAACCCAACAGCACCCGCACCAAAGAGCCCACCGCGTCCCAAACAGCTTATTTTTAGCAGGGCATGTCAGAGAGCTGAATGGTCGGTTCACACGCCGGCTCCTTCACTTCTATTTCTGTGCCGACATCACAAGCGAACGTGGCACAGATGTAGCTCTCTCCTGCTGCTCTGAGCGACAGAATAAGGCTAGTACTGGAACAGGCAACAACAACCACGACCAAACACTGATGCTGCGCTTCAGGCGTGTGTCTGTGCATGTAAATGTGTGTGTGTGTGTGTGTGTGTGTGTGTGTGTGTGTGTGTGCGCGCGTGTCTGTGGTGGTGGTGGTGGGAGGGAAGGCCATCTGTCCTGGCCTATTACGTCCATCACAGGAGGGCCTTTCCACACACACACACGCACACGCACACGCACACACACACACACACACACACACACACACACACACACACACACACACACACACACACACACACACACACACACACACAACTTCATAGATGCTGTGACACATAAACGGTGTAAGAAAGGACGTCGCACGACTAACCGTGGACTTTGTTTTCATAGTGTTTTGTTTAATGGCCTTCTTGGGAGAATATGGCGTCTTGACATCACCAGCGGGGGGGAAAGCGGTGATGTGGGGGAGGGGCGGAGGGGGAGGGCAAGAGCGGTGGCGCACAGAGATGACACGGCAGATGGTTGATTGGAGATTATCGCTGTGGGAGGAAACACCAGGAAGTCAATTAGGGGAGGGGACAGTGACACGCAGACCTTTTTGGAGGACCAGTCAAAATTCTTGAAATTCCATCGTGATCGTCAGAGTTGAGCAGTGACGTTATTGGCCGAAATGAGGAGCACACACCCGCAGAAAAGGACAAACTAAACCATGTAGCTGTGTAAAATTAAATATAAAAACCCTTTTCCTGAAATATGCAAAGAAATGACCGACTATAAGAGGTATCGGGCTGCAAAACAAAACGTACTGCGGTGGTACTAATTCTCGCCTGATGTGCCTTTTAAACCACAGCAGAAGGAGAAGGTGCAACAAGATGGCGTCATTTAAAAGAGCGCCAATCAAAGCTCGCACGGGTGAAAACGACGCAGAAATATGACGTTTCTGTTAGTTTCATCCAGCTGCTTTTGTACATATGAATAGAAACGATTATGCAAAATGATGGCGGTCAGCTCAAATAATCACGATCAAGTGATTACGTAATCATTGCGACGGCCCTACTTCCAGAAAGAACGTATGGAAAAGTTTTGATTGCACACTTCACATGATAGAGAGAGAGAGAGACAGTGTGTGTGTGTGTGTGTGTGTGTGTGTGTGTGTGTGTGTGTGTGTGTGTGTGTGTGTGTGTGTGTGTGTGTGTGTGTTAGTCCAAACCTGTGGAGCTATGCTGTGAGCTCTGAACTGCAGACTTAATGAACAGGTTTGAGAGCTTATTATGGTTGAGACCTCTGGGAAGTTCTTCTCATCAATGATAACATGACAGAAAAGATTGTGTGTGTGTGTGTGTGTGTGTGTGTGTGTGTGTGTGTGTGTGTGTGTGTGTGTGTGTGTGTGTGTGTGTGTGTGTGTGCGCCTACTGTATGTGTGGTAAAGACAGTGGCGAGAGAACAACAGGAAAAGAGACAGTTACAGACCCAGAATGGAAGACAAAGATAAGAGGCAGAATGTAAGATGAGTCACACGCAAAACAAACAAAGACAAAAAAAGAAGAAAAAAAAGAAAAGAAAATATAGCAGCTGCAGACAGAAGTGAAAATAAAGAGCTGACTTTGACAAAAACATCACAATGGTCTTCAAACTTTCTTTTCCACCTCCGTGTTTTCTCTCCATTTACCATTGTGTGTTTCGTCCCATTTTTCTTGTCTTTTTGTGCCCGTTTCAGTGAAACTCTCCACTCGCTGTTTTCCCTCAGCCTGCAGGTATACAGTTACTGTATGTGTCGTTGTCATTCTGCTGAATAGTGACACCGTTTGTACGCATGGCTATCGCTTTATTTCAAAATGACTGCGGCTCCCCCTGACAGGTAATACTTTGGACAACTTGCCTCCTCCTCCTCCTCCTCGGGAGGGGGGGGGGGTTGCAGAATTTGATCGTTCCATTAAAATATACCTCGCATGCCCAAACACTTCACGCCGCGAGCACGTGCGCATACAGTGTTCGAAAGCAGAAACAGCTGATGGAAAGATGCGAGGAACTAGTTCTGGCAGACGGGCTAATTAGTTTCAACGTGGAGGAAATAGGACTCGTCAGTGAGTGTGTGTGTGTGTGTGTGTGTGTGTGTGTGTGTGTGTGTGTGTGTGTGTGTGTGTGTGTGTGTGTGTGTGTGTGTGTGTGTGTGTGTGTGTGTGTGTGTGAAGGGCAGACGACGGGTGGAAGAGAAGCAGGAAGGGTTTATGCTAATATGTTTCTTAGTGCTGCTCCTTGTCCTGGATCTGTTGGGCCTGGAGGAAGCAAACCTGAGAGCGGAAATCCACGCGTGACCCGGGAGATGCACTATGCCTGACACCGGGATGATTGACTGCTCTGCAGCCAAGGATATGCAAATTCGTTTAACTTCTCCACAGTGTGAGGTTCAAATTTTGGTTGGGATGAATTAGAACCTTGCACCGAGTTGGACACGGCCTGCATTAGAACATAAATGGAGAAATTAGGGAGATTTAAATACAGATGGGAATCAGTATTATGAAATTATAGACAGGACTCACCTGTTGGGCGGTCTGGCCGCCTTTGCATTTGCATATAAATGTTATTATTCTAACCCATTAGGGTCCCTTTACTTTTACGTTATGTCTTCAATCACGAGAATACCACTGCCTTCAATAAGACGGCGCAGCAGCTCGGTGAGGCTGCGATTGCTCAGCTAAATACCAATATTTGCATGCTAACATGCTCATAATGACACGGTAACTTGCTGATGTTTAGGACGCGCTGTGTAGCCTCCTTTATACCACAGTCTCTCTTAGTTTATGGACTACAGCTGAGGCTCATGGGAATGTCATTAGATTGCAGGTGGGGTTTTTTTTTCTAAATGAAATATGAGGGCTGATCAAAAAGTTCCAAACTGCTCCTTGGACCTTTTTGATCCACCCCTGTAATTATGGATGACCAAAGTTATTACAATGAACCCAAACAGGACCCTGAAGCTCTTTTACGAGATTTCATGACAATCCATCCTTTTAATCTTTAAGAAAGTTAACTAAAAATGACAAATGTCACGGTGGCATCGGGGAGGGGGGGGGGGGACCTCCAAAGTCAATATAAGTCATTGTCTGGGCCCCGCAAATTTACGTACAACATTTTGTGCCAATCAGTGAGGCGAATGCTGACACATTTTAATGGGTGAGAGAAAGATTTGAACTGCTGATGGCACCAGAGGAAAACTCAAGAGAACACCAAAGGCTTTAGAATCCCTCCTCTGCACTTCATGAGTATCTGCGCTAAATATCTTTAGGCAACGCATCCAATTATTGTTGATAATTTTCACAGGAAATATAAAATGTCCCCTTCGCACTTTTGAGGCCTGTCTAGCTGATAACGCTGTCAACGAGAAATGCCTTGACAACAAATCGCACCTTTGTGACAAATGAAGGGAAGAAGCCGTCTGTGGTCAGGCTAATAATCAAAAGGTATTATCAATACATCTTTTCCCCCAAAAATGTGACCGGTTGATGCTTGACTGATTGAAGCCACACAGAGCACTGCTCTTCAGAAACCATCCGCAGCCTAATTAAGATACTTGGCTGATTACAGACTTGCCTGATTAGGCTGTTCATTATGTCCCAGGGTGAATGCTTTCACACTGGCTGATGACTACCGTTGATACCATTGAACAACATCGGATGGATACGAGCTTAATGGAGCATAATGGAGCACATTTTCAGCCTTTGATCTTCCCTGAAAACATCATCAACAACTATAGGTGCCAGCTGATCATCCGCAAGCAACACAGCCACGACTTGAGCACTTTTTTTTTTCCTTCTTTCTTTTTTTTTTCCCCTGCTGTCCCCATTTCCCATATCTCCCCAGACTGAAAGACAAAGCTGCCAGGCTTCTCTCCTCCTCCTCCTCTTCTCTTATTTCCTCTCGTCTCGCCTGATCTGTCACCGCGTGTCTTCCAGCCATCACTCTGGTTGACAGACGGACTATCTCGGAGTCGTCAGTCACTCCGCCGCCTCTCTGCAGCCGTCGTCTCCCGCCGGCAGGGACACCCCCTGCAACACAGCCGTCACACTGCAAATGAGGAGAGGCCCCTTGTCTCCTAAAACCGGGGGAAGCATGAGGAGAATATTTGTACAGATTGAGGAGCCTCTCTGCTCATGTGGTCATTAGCATTGCTATCAGCGGTTGTAAAGTGACTCTTAATCGCCAGGATGACTGTTTCTGCTTTAATCAGCTGTAACACACTGCCCCTTGAACTAGAGTGGACAGACTCATACCTGTTGGTCTATATAGAGTACGGAGATGGCAATAACAAAACCGTTTCTCAGGTTAGACGATACATTATTTTGTATTTGTGACATCTAGTCAAAAGAGAATTTCAATTCCAACACGGCACCGGGCCATAAATTAATCATTACAACCCAATGAAAAGCGAATGAACTTGTGAGAAACGCTCAAAAGGAAAAAGTTCTATCAGGAGAATCTGATTGGCAAAGAGGAGTAGTCTGTAGACACACGTCAATGACTGGCAGAGCAAGAGTTGTCTGTTGCTTTGTGGAAAATGAAAACTCCCTTCAGCAATGACTTTTTCTGACACTATTAGAGTTGAAACGTTGAGGCAGAATTGACAGAAAAGGTTGTGGTCTGTCTCGGTAATTTCAAATTCGGAACAGTTTGCCTTTAAGTCGGAGACGCAGGATGCAGCTTTCGCTTTGTTCCACCTGCAGACATTTTTTTCAAGACGTCATTTACAACCAGCCAACCTCCGATGAAGACTGTGTTATTTAAATCACGTAGCTTCTTCAAGCATTTTGTGCAGATCAGATTGCTGCTCATTACTGACGGTCAAGTGTAAATTCAAGCAAGAAACAGAAGAGACAAAGTGGCAGTCTCTTAGTTTGTTATCCAATCTAGCCCAAATTTTAAAAGGAGTGTTTTGGGTTCCGACGGGTCTGCAAGCTTGTGCTCAAGTATTCAGATCCTTTACGTAACACCAAACATTCTCACCAAATGCATGATGTTCATTTTCTTTCCTTACAAAACAATTACAAATCACAAATTGTGCGTTTGCGTGTCATGAAACTGGTGGCATATGGGCATGCGTGTCCTCAAAAACAAAGTAAACAAAACAGACATGCTTAAAGGCGCAATGTGTAGGATTTAGTGGCCTCTAGAGGTGAAGTTGGGGATTACACCTGAACACCTCTCCCCTCTTCCTCCAAGGGTGCAAGACAATCTATGGTGGCCATAGGCCCTTTCTCGCGAGCTAGTGTTTGGTGCCTATATGAAGAGCTCATTTTAAGTGGACAAAAACGCAACGATTCTCAGTTTCAGGTGATTTAGGAACTAATGAAAATATAATTATGAATATGCCATTATATATTACATTTCTGCCGATACATCCCTCTGGTCCTTTTGACCCTTAAGCCAAGGCAAAAGTATTTTTATGGTCCTTTTCAACAAGGCAATTCAAAGCACTCTAGATAAGACAGAAAGGCATTAAGACGAGGTATGAAAGAACACCGGGCAAAACAAAAAGACACGTAAATAGAATTTAAAATGATTTAAAATATTAAAATATGCTAAAAATATAATAAGACGGATAAAACAGTAGGTAAACATCAAAGTTCTGCTGCACAGCAGTGCGAGATATTAATAAACTGTCCTCCAGTTTAATTTAATAAAATGTGGCAAGATGGGCTCATGTGATCTGCTTTGCCGGTGTTAGTGACGAGTCTGGCAGCAGAGGTCTGAATCAGCCGCGGCCGTCTGATGGACTTTTTAAAGACAACATTGCAGCGGTCGAGTCAGCGGCCCGTCCAGGTAAACGACAGCGGCGGAGAGATTAAACGCATGTAGGCGCTTAAACACGAGCAATCTGTCGAGACATCCGGAAAGACCGCTGAGAGATGGAAAGAGGTTAAAATCACACCGTTGAAATTAGTAATGAACTGTTTTTTTTTTTATTTCTGTATATTGATCATAAGAAAAATATGTTATCATTGGCGAGCAGATGATCTGCAAAGAAGAGGGTGATTAAGGATAATATGACTTTAAAAACAATGACAACAAACAAAACAAACAAACAAAAATTTTGCAGATAAAGCACGACTTGTTGCTCACCAGCTTCCACTGTAGAAACCATATTTGTGTTTGTTGTGGGTCGTAACGCGCATGTTTGTGCCGTGTGATTATAGGCTGGTGGACTTCACTAAGCAGCATCTTCGGTCGCGCCCGTTGTGCTCCCCGCCAAGGCGACTTCTATTTAGACTGCGGCAGTCGGATGAAGATACGAAGTTATAAATGTATTTTCCCCTCAAAGCATGACGGATAGCTCGTACGACACTTGGAAAAAAACACAACCGTGTATGAGAGGCGTGCACGTATCGGCGTGTGTGAATGTGTTTGGCTCTCTGTTTATTTACTCATTCCCAATATAGATACACCCACCAGAGCTATCATGGTTAATAATGTGTCAGTGAAGATTGATGGTCAGCTACAGGGATGGCCCAGGCTTGTTCGTGTGTGTGTGTGTGTGTGTGAGTGTTTATGGTTGTGTGTAAGCATGTTTGTTCAGCATATACCGTAGCCACATTTTCTTCTTTGCTTTTTAAAAAAAAAAAAAAACAGTTTCCTCCCACACTCTCTCCTACCCCTACTGTATATACATATGTGCTGAATACACTGTATACACCTCCATGGCCTCGTCTATATACAATTGGAGCACGGAGATCAAAGAAATCGTAAAAGGTACAAATAAAATGCCAACCCTAAGGTAGTGCAATCTCAATGCGTCTTAATACACGCGGTATCACCGAGCAAATGCAAAGTTTTACAGACTGCTGTGAAGACTAAGCACTGGACAGAATTAAAATACATTACCAGGACATGGATCTGTTTTTATTCCTCGGCTCTCAATGCTGTTTTCTTTACCCCTATTTGTTCCCTCAGCATTTTCTGTCTTCATCAAAACGTTCCTCCCCCCTCCCCTCTTTTCCCCGAGACTATATCTCTCCTCTCCCCTGTGTGTGCTTTGTCAATAACTGTTTTCAGCGCCATCAAACAAACAAAGACAACACGCTGTTGGTCACTTCTCCAGTTGGTCCTCGGCCAACAAAAGCAGCTCTTCTGAGTGAATGAAAACGAGTACAAACCCACCAAACATGGATGACAATTGTTTGGCGCCGGGCGTTATTTGAAGTGGCATCAAGTGCGGTTTCCAGTCCAAATATTCAACACCGCTGGTCACACAGATGCCCAAAGTGACCTTGTTCTGTTTGTGTATTCACAGATGGATCCACAGTGTGTGTGAGTGTGTGTGAGTGTGTGTGTGTGTGTGTGCGAGTGCGAGTGCGGGCCGTGTTGGGACTTTACGTATTAACTGTGTAGCTCCAGGTTGGAGAGGAGGATGCGCTAGGATGGATGATGAGGATGATGAACTGTGGATTTAGTGCTGTGTGTGTGTGTGTGTGTGTGTGTGTGTGTGTGTGTGTGTGTGTGTGTGTGTGTGTGTGTGTGTGTGTGTGTGTGTGTGTGGTGCCCAAGCAGGCCTGCAAACGGAACATAAAACTCATTATACCCACCTTTATTAGCCCATCATACATTTTTTTATTATACGAAACTGGCTGCACTTACTTGCTAATGAAGTGGTAACCATCTCATCGGGTCATGTGTGAAACTATGATTAGCCGCGCAGACGCAGAAAACGAAGTGCTGTCCGGTTCTCAGATTCTGCAACACTTCAGCCCGTTTTCTCACGTTCATCTAAAAAAAAATCAGAACGTTATTGTGTTCACGACGGTGTAAAAAAAAAAAAAAAAAAAAAAAAAAGTCGCATGACAGCGATTCTATTCTCGTCTCGTCCAGACGACACTTTCGTTTCGAATTTACTCATCACAACGAGATGAGCTGGTACGGCCCGCAAATCAGTGATTTGGGTTCATTTGTAAACATTATCTGTCTGCTGTCGGTCAAACATGAAGAAATGTAATTAACTTATCGTGGTAGTGTTTGCTTTGGCCTGCAAATACTGAATATTCTCGCGTCATTGGTGAAGAAACGTCTCTGAGTATCACCACCTGCAGGCTTGAAAGATGACTATGAAAACCTCAAGTTGACTCCATCATCAGCCTGGTTTCTGTTTCATGGGGGAAACGTATTTCAAACATCCACAGAAACTGCTAAAACGTTTCACAGCAATAAGTTAAAAAAAAAAAAAATCGATGTTCCTCATATTTGCATTCTTTCCAAAGTAAGCTGTTAAATTTGGTCGTACGCGACGAGGCTGGCAGCGCTACTTTACCTGGGAACACGAGAGCTCTGGATTTTGGTGACGAATTTTGACTTTGAGTCACAACCACATTTAGACGGAGAATGGCTACAGAGATTTGCACCATGTCTCAAATGTGACACAAAAGTGATGAAAATGACCAAATTGTGACGCAGAAAGAGCAAAATTAAATGCACATGACCCCAAGGTGAAGGCTAAAATTACACCCAAAAAAATAACCACGATGAGATGCAAAAACCACAAAGAGACCAAATAATGGAAATGAGACGTAAAATAACCACAGAGACGCACAAAATAAACAATATGAGACGGAAAAAGAAAAAATAAGTGCGAAGTGCACGTCTGTAACTGTGTTCCTCAGCGTGGCCTCGTGCAGAGGAGTGGGTGTGTCCGTAACGACGGCCATTAGTTCCCGGCATCTGTCTCCTTGCTGCGTTCCTCCACTGATCCCAGAGCAGCGGCCCTGCGCTGACATTGAGGCCAGCTGTTGCAAGGCGGTCTCATGTGACTACGACTGCAGGAGAGGTGGAGTGGAGTTGGATTTTCTGGGTGAAGGAAAATACGAACGGAGAAGATGGGTCTGTCGGTCCTCACGGGGCCAACGCAGCACTTTAATCACCTCGCACCTATCCTCCGCTTCGTCCTCCCGTCCCAGATGCCCAAAGCGGCCAGCAGACATCTGAAGATAGTTTCTCGTCTGGTTCTCTCGCTCCCTCCGTCTTCTCTCGTCCTTCTGTGTCCCAGTCCCCCGTCTGTCTCTCTCTTCCCGCGTCCTTCACTCTCTCTTCATCTTGTTGTCCTCTCCTTTTATTACTTATTGACCATCTCTGTGTCACTGCCTGCTTCTCTCGCCGCGTGTCTCCGCGCCTCTGCACGATATCGATGAAGACAAATGTGACCCCAAGGATACATGATGTCCATTTTCCCGCCAAAGTCAACGGGCCACCCTGTAACAAGGACAGATCCTCTCTCAAATGGGGAGAGAGGTGGAGACGGACAGCAGGGAAGAGGAGAGGATGTTTGTATGACAACAAAATAAAATATTAATATTTTATTTTATAGATTGAGGCAAATATGGGGTATCAATATAAGAGCATTGGTAGAGTAGTCCATTCAATCATCCTGTCCTTTTAAAAATCTGTCTTGTTATAAAAACCTGAGTGTTGGGTGGGGCGAATATTCAATTATTAATCAAATAAATGTATAAACAAATTATTAAATCATTTAAAAAAATCAAATCTGTGGCTATTAGAAGTGGATGTTAGAAAACAAATTATGGATGCTGTCATTCTCTGCAACTTGCTAAACACATTCTGTAAAAACATAATCACAACAGCATGTCATTATAGGATACAAGATATTTTGGCTTCACTATTGTAATGTGGGAGGAATTAATAACACACCGTCAGTCTTTGGTAGGAACGCCGTTTCATGACCCGGATCTTCTTGTTTGATCTATTTGGCCGTGCAGTCACTTTGTTGTATCAACTGAACATACAAAATGTTTTCGAGCACGCTGCTCGCTTTAGTAAACACCATAAATGTCAATGTGCGTGTGCGCAGGGACGGGTGAGCAGCATACAAACTTTGGCTCTGTGTGTGTGTGTGTGTGTGTGTGTGTGTGTGTGTGTGTGTGTGTGTGTGTGTGTGTGTGTGTGTGTGTGTGTGTGTGTATTCTCTGCATGGCAGAGCAATTCATTTTGTTGTGACAGTAATTCTGAAGGATTGTATTGATTGGTCCTGATGGAGGCTGCGATATCAAGCAGAAGAACACTTGTCTCTGTCCGTCTTGGGCTTTACACACACACACACACACACACACACACACACACACACACACACACACACACACACACACACACACACACACACACACACACACACACACACACACACACACACACAGATTCAGAAACTGGTCTGGAGAGGCCACATCGGTGGATAGAAATAGAAATAGAAAGTAATCACATAGATAAGTGATTTCACAACAATTTCGGTCTCCGTCCATGAGCCATTCTTCACCTTGCCCTTGTGAAGTCCACTGTGTTTTAACGACTGAATAGGGGATTCAGTGGCAGCTCACTTCATCACTGATCTACAGGAAACGGTCCCTCTTCATTCCCTGGATGTGCTCCACTGCAAATATGGATCAATTGATGTCAAAGCGGCTTGTTTGGAACGCCTTCTTTAAAGGGTTATTTTTGGACCCTTCTGCTTCATCAGTTCTTCACCGTTCACTAAAAACAAGAAAAGGGATTAAGTTTGAATGGATACGATGATGAGCTATGACCCTCTGAGGCTGTGCTGACAGTGCACCCCGACATGACAGAGGCTGAGCATCATGTCTGACCACGTGGCCGTCCAATAAAATGACATGTCTTAGGTGCTGCGTCTGCTGTACCTCCGCTGGCTCAGGTTGGTTCAGGCCTAACAGGTACCGCTCATCTCATTACTCTGTAATGGCTCTTTAATCGGTCTTTTAATGGAGCTTTTTTTTTTTTTTTTTTTTTTTTTTTTTTTTTGGGGAGGACCTAATTGGTGTTTTGCAGCGTAGCCAGCAGTCCCTTCCGCCAGCTAGCGAGAGCTGGGATCCTTAGGGCGCTCTCAGGTGTCTGAGCTGATTGCCTGCCTGCCTGTTTGCTCTCAATCTGTCAGTGCTGCGGCCATGCTGGCAAGAAAGGAAGTGAAATTGCAAGAGTGTGTGTGCGCGCGTGCGTGTGTGTTCCTAGGGAAGGCGTCGGCATGGCACGCCATCCTTCAGGCGGCACCACGACAGGACCCATCTGCCAGCCAAAACAGAGGGACTGGTCGTAGCCACTCTGGCACCGACTGGCACAAACACAGCTCACCTCTCTTCTCCCCCACCTCCCCTTAATAAGCCTCCTCTTCTCTCCGTCATCCTGCTCTGCATTCGCCCAGTTATTACTCTCCTTTGCTACCCTCTTCCCTCCCTCCGCTGTCTTCAATTCTTATTTGCATCCACACCCTTGAGAGCAGTGAGTTCTCCAGCTCTCTTGTAAAGCCTCACCTCCTCTCTGTGCAAACATATGAGCCTGTCTACTCTGTTTAAAATAAATAATATATATATATATATATATATATATATATATATATATTGTACACCCTTAACTGAAATCTATTTTTACTCTAAAAGTTATATTTTATTTTTTGTATTAAATCCCTTCTTATGTCCATCAGTTACTCCTTTTATCCCTCCTACTCCCGCTCTGAAACATGTGGGTGGATTAAGACACTATTCCTATTGATTTATCTCACCGAGAAAAACAAGACTGCAGTGGGTGTTTTGCAAACCCATTAGTGTTGTATGATACCTGAAGATTTAAACTGCTCTCACTGCAATCGTCCACCCCTGCAGGGGATGCTGGTTTGACCCGTGCAGCACAAATTAAGACGACTCGAGTCGAGGGTCGAAGGTCGCGCAGGCGGGTGACGCCGGAGGAGTATTTTGTTTTTGTTTTCGGTGTATTTTTTTTGGTTTGTCTGCGCGCGTGTTTTCTTGGCCGAGCCTCATAAAGGCTAATTGGGAGGTGATTATCAGCCCGTCACTGTTGGAGTGTGACTGACACACTTTCTCATCAGGAAGCAGTGAGTCATTCACACGGTGACCAACACGTAGTAACGGCGAACGCAGAGGGATGCCTGTCCGGCTCTTACATGTCAGCACACAACACAACATACAGAAATACACACAAAGAACACCAAAATGTAAAGATTTACACAACGGGAGAGGCAAAGAGGCGGCGTTGCGCACGATGGACGTTGCTTTGAGGAGGACGGCCCGTCCCGCAGCGCCTGGGGGAGTTTGTTTTTTTTCCCCCACCGACTCCACTTTCTTCATTTAGACGCCGTGACGTTCTGATTGCGGTCACAGAACGCCGTCAGGTCCGGTTTGGGAGAACAGTCATTAGCAAGCTGCTATAGGGGCACACTGTCGGGACAGGCCTGCCAACGTGACGCAGCAAAAATTCAGGGAAAACAAATTTGTTGGACTGCTGATGTTGTTTGTTATCGCGTTTTAAAGTTATGGGGAGTTTTCCACGGCAGCTGTAGCAGCAAATTAAAAGAGTAGCAGCGGTGGAAGGTGCCTGTGTAGGCTACATTTCCATTTATTAAGTGCACTTATATTTAATCAAGTACAATCTTGGTCTTCTGGTTTTCTTGAGCATTTCCATTTTCCACATCTCCGTTTTTTTCACTACATTTATTTGATATTTTCACTTTCCACTTACTATACAGATTCAGATTAAAGGTACAAAATAATCAATGTAGATATGATTTATTCTTAGTCTAAACACTGGGGGAAATTTACAAAAGAGAATATACTTTAAATTATTTAAATTTAGCCCCAACTTTACCAGCTGCAATTTTAAAGCAATATTATGCATCAAAATGATACCCCAATAAGATAATATGTTATTCTGAAATATGCAATTCTGCATAATAAGCATCTTCATATTTATATTTAAGTCATTTTAACTTTCTGAGATCTGGATACATTGTGACAGAGTAACAGCAACATTAACGTATAAAAAAAAGGAACTTGCAGACAACCATGAAGGTAAGCAATTCATTTTAAGATGTTACAGCATGGCTGAAGAGTTAATAGAGACGATGGGACCAGTAACAGTCATCCACACAAAGACCAACAGACCAAACAAAACTGTCACTCTGACAACAGCATCAGTGATTTTAATCAAATGATGTCCTTCGCTCAGTCTCTGTTTTGGGAAGTAATCAACTAATCTAATTATTCCTCGCTCAAGAGATTCAAAGTGCAGCAGCATAGGGACTAATTTGCATGTCCTTTGCCAGCAAATAAGATATTTTAGGCGACACGTCACTTTTAAGTAAAATCCTGAAGATGTTAATTATGAAACCCCATCCACTATTTTTGGTCAGAGTCTTCCTCTGATACAGCCCATCAAATGTATTTAAAATCTGCAATGACCTCTGTATATTATAATTTTTCATTTTTGGCATCACCATGCCCCCCAACCCTTCCACCACCACCACCACCACCACCACCCCCTGTATGAATGGTACTTTAAAAGTAATTGTTTTGACTAACGGGTGAGTTCTTTGTGTTGTGTTGTTGGTTGGTAGATTTAATGTACGTCACATCCTATCAGTCCTTGTTAAAAAAAATTAAAAAAAAAAAAAAACTCTCCACACACAAGTGAGGTTCATCCACTTGATGAAAGGGTTCTCTTCATTAGCATGACACCATCCATGAATTAATGGCCATATGTTCCTGTGATATAGAGTGTCATACTGTGTTTGTGAGGGTAATGTGTCCCTCTAATGAAGGTTGACATGAAGCAGACATATTTCATACGGCCACACAGGCTGCATGACCAAATACGATTCAAGGATAAGGCTCCAGGACGCAAGGTCTTATGGGAGAAATGACGAGGACATCTTTTAGCAGCCATGTTGGGAAAGGCTCCATTTAAAAAGCTATTTATTCAAATAAATTAATCTGTTAGATTTACATGGTTTTATTTTGGCACACGTTTGCAGAAATCCTGCTGTTTAATCAGCATCTTGATTTCAATCTGTAAAACCGAGTTTAAACTGGCTTCTTTTGAAACAATGTTCAAGTTAATTGGACTGGAAACAACGACTGACGCACAGAAGAGGAAATCTCGGCCCAGATATTTGCTGGCTACACTGGAACTCCTGAAATATTAGCTCCCAGAAGCTGTGTCGCCATCAGACCGTTAGTTGGTGCTTTCGAGTTTGCATATGCAGTATATACTATTACCTTTATATTGAAATTACACCCTAGCTAAGTGTCTCTGATGATTGGAGGGGATCAAAGGATATCTTGCTGTGTCTGGGTCTGAGGGAAGAGCTACTTTGCTGAAGTTTCACGTATTAGCAATTCTGTAATTATCATTAGTGTCATTATGTCCCTTCCTTTGCTCTCTTCCTCCATCTCCCATCGGCAAAGTGTAATCATCTAAGTTATCAATCACGGCGGACTGCCTCAGGCGCAGAATTGTAATACCTGCAATGACAAATGATTTATATGTATAGTTTGCTCATTATATCAACACAGACACATTGTACTGGCTAAAACATTTATTCCTTCACTCAAAGTTGGATTTTGATTTAGTACACAAACGTGTTTTTAAATCAGAGTCTATGATGTGCGATAAAATATAGTAGTGATTACAGCAACAAGTCAGTGGTTTGATAATGCACATTAATACCCTGAATATTATCTTCTGTCTGGGGTGCATCATATTCTTCATTGTCGACATAGGGAAACAGATTTTTCATAAGTTAATGCAGTGTATTAAAAAAAAAAAAAATCACATAACTAACAGCAGTCTTTAGAGTTTACAGATTATTAATTGTTTCCCTGGTGTCTGAAAATGACTAATATCAATTTTACATATCACATTGGCGGCAACTGATCAAAGAACATCTGAACTTCAAAGGAACTTTAATGGGTGTTTGTGGGGGTGAATGTGCTGTGTAACATTAATAATAACAATGACGGAGCTGAAAAAAGCTGTTTTTATTTTTCTCTTTTAAAGATGCTCCACTGAAAAACACAGAGCTCACCCGAGGCAGCAGCAGATCTCCTACAGCACGCTGTTCACGGCAAAGCGAGACCATATTCCTGCGTGCAGTCTTAAGCATATGTCGGGTGTAGAATATTCATGTGCAAAAAAAAAAAAAAAGTATGAGAAAAAGCCTGGTGCCCTCGGGTGGCGTCATCGCCGTATGTAGAATACTGGCGGGTATGTACCGTTGACACCGAGGCAGCTTGGGAACATCAGCGGTGAGGCTGCGATCCAGCTAACAGCAGCAGTTTCTACTGTAAGTGTTTAATGTTGGAGAGTATTTTTTTATTTTATTTTATTTTTTTTGACATGCTCTGCACACTCTGCAGAAACACAACACAATAGGAGGGGGAGTTTGAAAGTTGCACTGAGAGGGAAACGGCACTTTTAACATACGGCGGGGTGGAAGTATTCCGAATGTTTAACTTTCACTCAAAATTTAATAGCAAGCCACAAGCTGTAAACAAAACACATCCTATGAAGTTGTTGTAGCAAACTTGTTAACGAACGGTTACGTTTTTTGTTTTTTTTACACGTTTACCAAAAAAAACGTGGGTCAACATTCGCATTTATTTGGAGCCTTCCCTCTGTTCACCTTCACTCTCTAAGCCAGTGATTCCCAAACTGTGGTTTGCGATATTCCACACTTGCACTCTTAAGTGGCCAAAGTACCAAATAATTGTCATTTAATTCTAGTCCTTATTTTTATCAAGCAAAATTCTATTTCTCGTGAGCCTCAAAGCAAAGCTGTCGAGGTTGGTTCTGCAAACCAGTCGTGAAGGACGAACTGCGACCATAATTGGACTAAACGGTGTGTAGCGGGAGTTTTGTTTTTGGTACGTTGGTGTGTAAAAAAGAAAACCACATCTGATGGCTCTTTGTGCATGACCCACTACCCTGTTACCTTACTCTACTTGGCTCTGTCACGTTGATCAACACCTCATCTCGCCCTGTCAAACTGACCTTCGCCGTGCGCTCGGTGAGGCTGTTCGGCTGACGGCTCTTTGGGAGACACCGGTGTGGATGGAGAGCTGCGTAATCGAGGCAGAGGAGGTGTTTTAGTTAGCCCCCCCCCCCCCCGCCCCCCCTCAGCTTTTTATTATAAATTGACAGCTGGAGCTCATCTGTGTGAGTAAATGTGAGCACACATCCTATGGACTCCGTGTTTTCATTTTGAACCAAAATCCTAAGAATTTGACTTATGAAATCCCTTTCCAAAGAGCTTCTTTTTTTTTTTTTTTTTTCCACAACCTGTTTTTGCCCGTGTGAACTGTTGCAGTAAGCCATCATTCTTCTGGATGTCGTACGAGAAAATAAGTGTGGTGATCAAGAGAAGTGGCGGTAATATGCCCTTCTCCCAACATATCCATCACACCCTTCAAATAGTTATTGAAGCCTGCATATTTGCAACTTTCCCATTTTGTATTATACCTTCAAACCTCTCACTGCTTCGTTCTAGCTGTCCATCTCTGTCTTAAAGCACCAAGCATCTCGGGGCTGGATATCATTCAAAAGTTTTCGATACAATTACCGATACCTTAACTTGAATGCTGCTTCCTGAACATTTTTTTTATTTATTTTTTTATACCAATTTTATAAAATCCATTTAAAAAAAAAAAAGAAAATTATATTAAACATCTTTAGTTTAATGCAGTTTAGAGGGGGAGAGTGTAAATCAGATTGTTTTCTGTACTAACAGTTAACAAATTACCCCTAAACATCCATATGAAGCTATTGCTAGATGCTACAATTTACCAATGTTCACTAAATGCCTCACATGCTATCATTCGATGCTAGCAGGTTGGTTGTGCACAGAGAAGCCGTTTTTTTTTTTTTTTTAAACGAGTGAAATAAGTTGTTCAAATGGAAGATGAACCTACATTTAAACTGAGGGATTTTATCGATGTGTGCAGGGCGCCCAGGTAGAGGCTACATTTGGTAAAATGCTTTGACTCGCTGACGCTGATGAGATCCGTTCCTGCGTAAACGGAGCAAAAGCTACGCATTTTAAAATGGAAATATGTCAGTCTGGATTGTAACCTAGTTATCAAACTTTTATACCAAACGGCAAGGCATTATTGCTTCAGGACTGCAGCAATTCGGTCACTTCCGCAAGCGTTTATAGAATGTATATACTCTGCTTTGTGGGAATTTCTGAAACTTTTATTTTATTTGCTGCACCTAATTATCAAGACATTTCTCTAAAATGTGTCTTGCGTTCTAAAGTTTAGACGGTTTCACGTAAAACAAAAGAATTTAAACAAACAGGTAAGCGAGCCCAGCAAACGTATATTAGACCAGACATTACGTATTAATAGCTGCCGGACTGGCATGATCCTTTTTCTTTTACGGTGTCCGTGTTTGTTTTCTTTTAATTGTCTTTCAGGTTTGATTTCCCAACAGCAGCTTATGAGTACAGTCCTTTTTTAGCATCAAAACCTTCATCAAACTCTCATCAACCCAGTTTCCAGCAGCAGCAGGCAGCTCTCTCCTGCAAACAAGTTCTGATAAACCTACTGTACACAACCCGCACAGTACCAAACGGCTTGCTTACACGGTTAATATTGTTTAGTGGAGCATTCAGCAACTAAAGAGCCAGATATTTTCCTCTGGAGTTCACGGAGGTTAAAGCCAAAATGCTCTCAATGCTGAGAAAAAGGATGAACGCTAATATCACTCTGTGTCTGCTAGATGTGTTTGCAAACAAGTTACCGTAACAACTGTATCAGCCCCAGTATGATAGAGGCTGCAGTCGAAAATATATATATAAAAAAAAAAAATGCAGCTTCCGATATTAAATGGCATTGCTTACATGCATACAATGAGGATGTTATTATTAGTATTTTTTTTAAACGGCTCTTGCTTGCGATTGGATGTCTGCAATATTACCAAAGAAACAAACAAAACAACAACTGCCTTTGAGGGGTGACCTCTTAAAGCAGGTTTCAGATGTCTGAAACAAAGTCGCTGCCTAGAAGATAAATATCAAATATGAGCATCATTTTTTAATTGTTGAGCTACAACACGCAAACCGGCCGTACGATTGTTTCAAACTCCCTCGCTGGCTTTATCGCCTTTTTTTTAAGTGTTTATTTACATTGCTGGCTCATAAAATGTACAAATTCACTTTTTATAGGAAGTTGGGAGACATGAGACCCTCTCATGGAAACTTACTTGATTATGTTTCGGTGTCATTTAAATGTTTGCTGACGTAACTGGACATTGCTTGGTGGATGGTTTAGTGGCTGCATAAAAGACACACGAGTTTGAGACCGGAGAATAGGGTTCTTACTCCGTCTAAAGCTTTATGTCAACCTTTGAAAAGTCCTGCCATACTTTGTCATTTAGGTAAAAACACTTAATAACACGTGATCGAGTGTGTGTGTGTAGATTCGTGTGGCAGTCTGCTGTTACTTAGGAGCACGCATGTACTTTTACATAGGAGGAAAACCAGGTCAATGAGGCAATATTTTACAGTTTTATTGATATGGTTTTGTCCTCTGGGATGAGCAGCTTTGCTCTGAAATTGTTTTCAGCTACGAAGACCTCCCCTGGCATGTGTGCGCGTTGTCTATCCAGCTGTATACAGTATGTGTGTGTTAGCATGTTTGTTCCGTCTTTGGGGAATGTTGGATATGCTGTCCGCTCTTGAAGTTGACATTTATAGCTAAGGAGAGAGAGACGGAGAGATTTACATTGTCTATGGCGGTTTTCCTCTGGTGGGACGGCCGGGTCACCGTACAGCAGATTTACGCCATCCGCTATGACCTCTGTCGCTTTTGGGCCACCTTCAGTAGCCAATAAAGGATTCCTTGTGAGTAGATGACGCAGGACAGAAGGTAAAAGTCTCAGTAGGAGCAAAGTCTTACATCTTACTGATGGGATGTTAAAATGGAAAAATCAAAAGAAAGAACCACATTATTTGAAGCCATGTTAGCGACCTGGCTCCAGAGTGGCACAAGTGGTCTGTTAATCCACTCTATCTCACCGATTGAACAGAGAAAATTTGGTGCAAGTACTCATGAAACTTGGAAGAATCCTACTGACTTTGATCCCCTGACTTTTCCTAAAGCCCAAATAGCATTTCAAGTACGTTTTTTTTGGGTGTGAAATATCTCTATGTACTAGATGGGTTTGAAATGAAGGCAGTTTCCTTTTCAGTGTGGTTGAGGGTTTCATGAAGAAAACACAGTATGACTGTAACAGGTTGAGTTTTCCTCTAATCCCCTTGAGTTTATTGATCAAAATTCAAGCTAGAATAGTGGAAAAACCTTTCTTCAGGTTGTTAGAAATGACACTAGAGAAAGCCGGGGAGAAAGCAACATGTAATTTGTGATTATTGGGCTAAAACATCGTAGAAACACCAGTGTGATAATCCCCCCCCCCCTCCCCCATCTGCTTCAATAAATCATCTGCCCTGTGGCGAGCTCCAGGTTGGAGGTCATGTATCAGGACAGGTGGGGGGATGCTGTTTCTGGAGGAACCCCCTTCTCGGTTCCCATCTGTCTGTGCCCCATAATCTGAAATCTGATTTGGCACATAGTCAGCATTGCTTATTAGGTCACTTTTTTTTTTGCATTTCCTGAGGGAAAATAGGACATATTGCTTCCATATTGACAGTAGCTCTTGAGTTTTACCTGGGAACAAATAGGTTTTTTTTTTCACAAATTACACAAGCCATGGGCAGAACTCCTTCACAAGGTTTCACTCTGGGAGAATTTTGTGTGCCTCATTGTAAAGTTGTAGATTTAAACATGATATGTTGTTTTGAGAATACAGTTAGTGTGACAAGAGTGACTGCAGAGAAAGTTTGAGATGGAGATAGATGGTGTTTTATTCAGAAGGCAGGGGAGACGGACCTCCCACACCTGTCGACTGCCACACCTGTTCCCTGTTCACAGCAACCAAAGAGGACTGACACTCCATCGCCCTGCATGAGGGCCACTGTGGGGAAGGCCTGGAGAAAGTGTGTGTGTGTGTGTGTGTGTGTGTGTGTGTGTGTGTGTGTGTGTGTGTGTGTGTGTGTGTGTGTGTGTGTGTGTGTGTGTGTGTGTGTGTGTGTGTGTGTGTGTGTGAGAGAGAGAGTCATAAAGCTTTTGTGCTGTGATGGGTCACTTTGAATTTATGGCCTATTGCCCTAAACTCCAGGTTCACCTGAGTAGGAAAAAACAGGATTTAATACTCCTAACAATCTGTATACTATTGTATGTTCGATTATTGAATTTTTGGTTTGATTTTCTTTTTTCCTTTTTTTACTTGATTGAAAGGTAAAATTATTTTTTGCAAATAAAATGTAATGAAATCAATGAAAGAAACTTGTGTTTTTTTCATAAGAACTACTATCGTGCCAAAATTCTTACCAAAAGTGCAGATATTTACTCTTCACATTCCTGCGGCCCAGAGGATATCTTCTGTTGAAATTTTGGCCAGTCTGTGAGATTTGAAAGGCTTTTGACCGGTTGAAATAATAATAAATTCAGAACAGAATTAGAATGAATTTATATTTTAAATATAACAAAATATTGTTTCAACATTTACATTTTAAAAACAAAAAACGAACACAGACATCAAACACTATCTGTCCTTCCTCATGTCCACTGTCCTTGACTACTTTTAATGAACGTTACAAACTAAGCTGAACTCAGCAGCCCGGTCCACCTTAAAGGTCAGTCCGCCTTATGTGATCCAGATCAGGTTAGGCTAGCACATTGTTGCTGACTTCGGGGCTAAACCCTTTGACTTTCATCAGCGGGTGGTTAGCTACACACGGGAACTTGCCCTGGGTCTCGAGAAGCTGTATAACACTTAGTCAACAACAAATAACTTAAATCGTACACACTCCGCTCGCTGCTGCTTTGACACACTGTGAAAATGAGGCTATTAATTAGATTTCTGTTTAGACTTCCAGATGTCTGTAACCCCTTTTTTTTTTTTTTTTTTTTTTATGCTGGTTTATACGCCAGTTCTGCCCTTCTTCGCATTCATACAGCGTTGCAAAGTCACACTTGTACATCTGTCGTTACCCAAGAGCCCAGCAGCAATCTTAGTTTTGTGACCTGATAGATGACCCCCCACTACCAGCATCTGAGTTAGTGTGTGTGTGTGTGTGTGTGTGTGTGTGTGTGTGTGTGTGTGTGTGTGTGTGTGTGTGTGTGTGTGTGTGTGTGTGTGTGTGTGTGTGTGTGTGTGTGTGTGTGTGTGTCTGTGATCATCTCTGGCAGCTTTGGAAATATTTTGGCCGTGAGCAGCCTGAAGAAATCAGACATGCCAAAGATAAAAGCCCGGCAGCTGGCATTACAATGCCACATCTCAGGTGTCTGTGGTAGAGTGGTGAACATGGTGTTATTTGTACCCATGTGTACCGTGTGTGTGTGCAAACTCTGTACATCTTCCGCCGCAAACTAAAAACACTCCTCTTCCGACTTTACCTTGAACAGTAGAACTTTAGTAGCACTTAACATGGCACTTACTGATAGCACTTTGTAGTTTGGCTTTCTTGAAGAAATTGTATTTTCTTAATTCCTGTTGTTCTGGGTTTTGTACCCTCATGGTTGAAAAGCACTAATTGTAAGTCGCTTTGGATAAAAGCGTCAGCTAAATGAAATGTAATGTCATGTCATGTCTGCACTGAAACTGCAAAAAAATAAACAAAAAAACCTGTGATATAAGCTAAATTTGAGAATTTATTGGCATGAAAAGTGCGTCTGTGTGTTGGAGTATAATATACACAGTCATGTCAAGTTGTATATGTTCTCTATATACGCTGTCTTTACAGGAAATATATTACTGGAAAGGGAAACGTAGTAGTCTGTTGAGAAGCCCAGCTTTGTTGTTTTTGGAGTTCCACAGGGGTGTTATCTGGGCCCACTCCCTGTATTCAGCAGTGATCTGCCAGTTTTCAGTAAACCTGCAATAGCAAGAGTTGCTTGTGTAACGCCATAACATCCTCATCCTCTAAATAAAAAAAATAAAAACTCTTAATGCTTGCAAGCATTTCCTTCGGCCGACTGTCACAGTGAATTTAGTGTGTAGCGCAGAGTCTCTCAACATGTGTTGCTGCTTTTGTCGCTGCCCTGTGGTATCTTTGAACTATTAAATGCTTCTCTTTGTTCACTAGCTACTCGATTACTTTGCCATTTCATGCTGAGCAGGTGTTTTGTCTACAACAAAACAAGCTAAAACTCAGTCTTTCACAATGTTGTTTGATACATTGCTATTATAAAAATATTGATTATAGACTTCACTTAAAACGGTTAATTATTGTTAACCCCTCCAGCTAACTGCAATGAATGATTTGGACCGTCTAAATTGGTTTGTGTTCACAAGATGGCTTTGAAAGTTTTAGAAGAACAACATAGTCTATTTTCTTATCGTTATAACTCTCTGTATTCATTTATTTTTTTTATTTTTTTTAACTTGCAGTAACTGGAAGATAGTAGTTAGAGCCTCTTTGCTCTCAGTCTCCAATCTGTCACCCCACAGCTTTTTTTTTCATCTCTTCGTCTGCACATCATCCACTCTCACATCGCCTTGCCAGCCTGTGATTGCCTCGTGATCTCGCTTAACTCCTGTTCCTGCAAATATAGCCACTCTCCCTGTAGTGCTGCTCTGTGGCAGCTCATCCACACATTACAAATGTGTTTGACCCTCTGTGGAGCCTTAAACAACACCCTTCTTTGTATTCTTGAGGCTTTTTTTTCTCAGCACAAAACCTTTGGCCTCTGTTTGCTCCTGGTTTTTAAAGGAGCTAAATGTTTAATGGGATCAAAAAAAAAAAAAAAAAAAATACATAACTGAATCGGTCAGTCAGTTATTTAATATTCAAACATCCAGCTGTCATCTGAAACTGTTATTATTCTTTTCCTTTTAGTTTTCTTTTCCTCTGAAATGATGGCTTTTGAAGCGCCATGTGTTTTGGGAATTGTGAGTCTGTAACAAGTACAAAGTGAATCTTGACAGCCAGAAAACTCAACACCTGGTGGAAAAAAATGTGTCGAGTCAATAATGGTATGACTTTGGAGTCAGAATCTTGGCATATAACTCCCATGGAGATGAGCGATAATTACTTCTTCTTTATAAACTGATTTGTGTGAAACTATGTTGTAGTGACACCAGCTTTTATAGAACTGCTACAACCACCACTGCTGTTGAAACTACCACTTCAAACAGCACTGTAGTTGCACAGCACATAATTGGCAACACAATTTCACAGCATCAACTATGTAAAGTGCAGTTTTTAGTACAACATAAGGTTCATGAAAATGTTCCTGACCTTTTCCTCTCCCATCATGTCCTCCTATGAATAAAAACTTTAATTCAATACAACGGCCAAGGTCGATTCTTCCCCTCCCCACAGCACAGCGCTGCACTGACCTGTCATATCCTCTCATACCACTGCACATATAACTGCATAAACACACATATGCACACACACACACACACACACAAAATCTCATGCACATGAACAGGTCCCTCCTAACATCTCACATTCTCCACACTCTCTACATAAATGTATGATGACCGTGCAGCTTTTGTTTCAAGGGTAAATTGCCCTCGTACTGTTTGGAGCTATTAGAGGGACTGAGATCACCTCTACCTCTTGCCCTGTTATTATTCATCTACTGTCCTTTATTTTCATTCTACTGAAAATCCCACTGTAGCCCGTATCTGCAGTGGCTACCTCCTTAACAGGAGTAAAAGTCTAGCGCTAAACCACCAGCTTTTTAGGACTGCATTTAAGCAAAGCAGTGCTTTGAAACAAATGTTAAAGCATGCTAAGAAAATGACAGTTTTAACATGCTTATGTTTAGCAGGTATGTTTTCCATCCAAGTTCTGCATATGTTTATCATGCTAACTGAACATATTAAGAGTTTAGACCTGACGATTTTGTTACAACTCAGGATTCATGCTCTTTCAATTCATCCTGTGGGGGGCGAATCAACAATGTTTTTAGGATTCATCCTCTGTGTACCATGAATGTCTGTTCAACATTTCACAGCATCCCATCTGAGAGATTTCAGTCTGGACGATAGCAGTGGGTCAGTTATCAACCAGGACTATGCTATAAAATTCTCCTCTGTTTAAAACTACCAAAGTGTTTGATCTTTCGATCAACATTGTTAGCAAATGTATAGCAACAAACAACCTTTAATGCAATTTTTACAAAGAAAAACAGGAGTGTGCTCAGAATCAGAGTGGAAAATCAGAAAAAAAACAACTAACGGCTAAATACTTGTAGAAATTGGCTGTCACAGGTGTTACATCTGCCACAACCAGCATTTCAGCAAGTGAAATTTCCAGTCCAATAACCACTCTGAACAAATTACAATAAAATGTTCACATTTTATTGTAATTTGTTTGGGCCAATTTTGCTTGAAATACGATATTTGAAGTTTTGTAATGCCGATCATGTGTAACAATGCAGAGTTATTATAACTCTGGCAACTTAGCATTTTTTTTTATTATTCTTTTTCAGTTTAAAAGAAAATATATAAATCGACAAATTTTGTGTGTGTGTGTTATGACGAGGTTAAGGCACCTTTTTTTTTTTTTTTTTTCTTGTTAAGCTCTTCCTTTTCAGTCTCTCTCCCAGCGAAGGGAAAGAACGATGGTGAACAGAGGAGGAAGAGAAAAGATGAACGAGTGATGTTCCCATTACTGCTGTGTTCATTTGAGCCCTGGAGGAGAAACAGAAGGGAGAGAGAGCTGTAATAGTCAATGTACATTTCTGGACAGATGAGAGCAGACTGAGTATTATTAGTCTGGGTCTACCCAGAGGAAAGGAACATTAGAAAGCAGGAGCAATTCACACACTTCATGTACAGACTGTGTTTTCAAGTTATGCTTTTATATCAAGCTAAAGGCATCATTGTGAATTAAATCTCCTGCAGGTGAGAAATGAATTGCCTTCTTCTCAGATCTCTGACTTTGCATTTGGAAAAATGACTGGAAGACGGATGAAAGACTACTTGAAGGACGACAATTCAAGAGATACTGTCAGACCCTCTGGTTGGCTCGACACGCGGATCTTCAGGGGCCACGTACACCGGTGTTAGCTTTGTGTGGCTCTGTTGTCATGAAAAAGGATACAGAAGGTATTTTATGTCAGTCAGTCAGTGGAGAAGACAGCACTTTTAAAGCAGGAGGTTTTTGGGGGTCACAGTTTCAAATGGTTGATTATTTTTAGAGGCAATTATGCAGATATGTTTATCTCAGTTTATAGTTGAATGGTTGACTTTCATGGCCTTGTCAAAGCATAAATCAAAAACCACTCAGAAATAACAGCATTTTAAAAAGAGACCAAAGAATAATCCTCAGAAATAGTTCAAAAGGGTGGGATTAGCTATCATAAAATGAGGCTTATGTGGATACAATGTAGGATCTTGTAAACATATTCCAAATATCTCATTACAGACATAAATAGTAAAGAAAACTATCATCCGCAATATGTATGTTAATCATACCTGTAGACCTTTTACTTTTCTCAGAATTGATTACTTTTTTCCTTTTTCTAAGACACTTTGGTCTTAGTTCTGATCATCATTTCTATGATCAGCACATTACTTACATGCGAGAAATCTCTGAGCAGTCTCTGTCTCTTTTTGACTTTTTGATTTCCTCTCGTATTATTATTATTATTATTATTATTATTATTATTATTATTATTATTATTATTATTATAGGGTTTATTGCTGGTGATGCCTTAACAAGCTGGCAGGATTTAAATGTGGCAATGGACTTTTGAAGTGCAGTTACTGAGGTTAAACTAGCTGCTAGATTGCCAGTCAATCTGCAAATTGTGGGGCTGCTTGCTTAAACTTAATGTCTTGTTTTTTTTTTTTTTGAAGGTGATAAATGAAAAATGTGATTTAAAATCAAAAGACCTCTTGTCTTAAGTGTAAGCAGCTTATTAATACCGTTAGTTTTGTTTCATCGTCACAGCCCCCTCTTGTGGTTGTTGTAATTATGATGGGAGCAAAGGATCCAGTGAGGAGTTCTTTCTGCGTAGGCAGGAGATCGGGGTGGATGGACGGGCCGAAAAATGATGATGTGATGTGGTTTTTTTTATGTTACCCATTCAAATGAATAGTCAGTGTTTCTTTTATGCACAGCGCAAAGTATTACATGGAAACCCTCAAAGTTGAACTAAGAGGATTAAAAACATTTATTGTGGCGCAGTATTTAAGCACATGTACTTGCTTACTTTCCGTCACCGTCCCTGGGTAATTGGGTAATATTTAGCTTCTTTTTTTTTCGTGTGTTTGGTGAAATTGGGGATTTGTTTATAAGTTGTCCAATTAAAGTTACTAAAATGGAGTAATTATAGTAGAAAACAAATCAGTCAAAAGAAATCTCTTGTTCCCGAAGGTGAAAAGACTATAATTGGAAACAAAATGGGAACAGAGGTACTCCGGCTGAAGCAAGATTTGTCATGAACACACGAGTGTGCATGGGAAATACACGCACACTCACACACGCACACACGTTTTGGTGTAGCATAGTTTTAAGGCACTGACTTAAACTCCCTCCCTGGAGAGTTAACCTAACCCTAACCCCAATTACTAACCTTAGCCTGACAATTAAGACAGAAACCACTTTAAATCTGCGGAGTGCAGCTGCAGTACAAAATCAAATGGAGATACCAAGTTTGTCCCCAATTAGACATGCTGTCCCCAGTCAACTAGTCAAAATTACCCCAGAAACCACACGCAGCGAACAACAGAAATGTCCAGGTATATCAAGGGGAAACCTCCTGTGGGCAGAGTTCAGTTTGACTTTCATTTTCTAGCTATTGCATAGACCCATTTTTTTTTTTTTTTTTTTTTTTTGCGTTGTTGCTGAGGTTGCAGGGCACATGAGATGGGGAGGGATGTAGAGCGTGAAGTCATTTAAGTGGGTTTGGAAGCCACACTGACAGTCTACAAACCTCACAGAGATATGCATTACTTCTCCTGCTCGCGTCTACACTCTCCTAGAAACGCACACTTTCCCTCCTGTGTGTACCGAGACATGCGTTTAACAGATTCGGCCATAATGTGTTTTTTGGGGTTTTTTTGTGAGTTCATTTGACTTGAGGAGTAAGCAGTGAAACATGTGATGCACTTGTTGCGAACAGGATTTCTGTTGACCTTTTTACCCAAAAAAAAATGTCAGTAAGGAATGATGACATTATCCAGGAGATTACTTTGAAGTCTGCTTCACCCTTTTACCTTTTTACTCACCTTGCTTGCATTTTAATCTCCTCACTAAATCCTAGGTCTTATTATACAAGTAGATCAGTGTCATTTAAATGTTGTAATACAACTGCTATTTGTGGCTGTCATACTCAAAGTTGCTTATTTCTTCAAACGTTTTTCATTCTAGGTGTTGTTCATTGTGAAAGTGACATACTTTTACTTTATACCGTTGACATATCGATGTTATAACAAACCTATTTTCATATCTAGGAGGCACTGAGACATCATTTGATGTTGTGTTTCGGACCACCTGATGAGTGTTTTCTGTGGCTGGAAAACAAAACCCACACAGTGAAGTTCAAGTCGTAAAGCCAAAACAATTGGCTGAAAGATACAACATTGTTCTATCGAGCTGAGAGGAGCTGCAGAGTTGGATGATAAGTCACCGTGTTCGTCACTTTCGGTGACGTCTTTCACATTACAAATAGTAATTTGTCCCATTGTTATTGTGAAAATATTAATTATGTAATGACACAGATTCAGACAGCTCGACTTTCATACGTCACAACCCTGAGGAACCAATCCCGTCAACTCGTGGGGTGAGGCTTTGCATATAATTGAGCTGCAGGTGAGCAGTGGGTGGATATTGCATATTCATAGATACGCATGTAATGAATGAAGGCAAAGCTGTCGAGTTGAATCCAAATCACTGAAAGATATTAGGGAATTTATTTGAATGGAAAAAAAAACCTTCAATTTAAATGTAATCTTGATGAACAGAGATTCGTTTTTAGAAGAATCAATGCCAGGAGAGAAACCTTAATAACATGATCAAAAACCAGCAACATTATTGGTTAAATCAGGGACGACCTGAACACAGAATAATGAAACAAGATTGCAGATCTTATTTCTTAACTGCTTTTAAAAATGATTTAAAGGTTTGTATTTGGAACGCAGCGGCTTCTGGATTAAGCTTATTTTATTTATTTTTTTGGTAAGTTTTGCAATGAAATAAAGAAAGTTCTACGAGACAAACAGGAAAGAAGCCTTCAAAGACAGACACAGACATACCGGCACTGCTTAATGTGATTACGGTGAATTAAAGGGTATTAAGTGCTGCGCTGCAATTACTCCCTTACTGTGTGAGTGTTTGTAATAGATGAATACATCAGGGTTTATTTAAACGCAGCAAGGCGAATGGCTTTCCCATCAGAAATGAAATCAGCATGAATAAATAAGTAAACAAACAGGAGCAGCCAGGCTGTGGTGTTGATGAGAAGCGCCTGCTTGCTGGGTATTAATCGATAGCAGCAGTCTCCGGCGTTGTTTAACAAGAGGAGAACAGCAGCGATTTCAGATGGTTCCTGCGCAAAACTCACTTCGTATTCTTGTCTTGCGTTCCGTCTCGTTGGGTTTTACGTATTGTTCGCTGTTGATTGCTCCCCTGTTTCTTGAATTCACACTCAGTTTTTTTTTTTGTTGTTGTTTTTTTTTCCCCTCTCTCTTTGTTTTTGCCTCGTGCCAGATTGGACCCATTTGATGGCCTTTTCCCATCGTTGTTTTGTCGTCGTTCGGTCGCTTTCATCACGGAGTTGTTGGTTGTATCAGGTTAGCGGTCGATCACACGAGGTGACAGCGGACGGGTAAAGACGAATGGAGTCCCGCCTCGGCTCTGCGGGCTAAGCTGGCGTTTCGCACACGGATCACCGGCGGTGCCTATTCAGGCGTGAACAGATTCAAAAGCACACAAAGAAAAGTAATAAAGCGTGGCTGATTGGACAGTGCGGACAGAGTTTGTGCACAGCTAAACACAGACATGCACACATACAGTACATACGACACGCACACACGCACACACACGCACACACGCACACACACACACACACACACACACACACACACACACACACACACACACACACACACACACACACACACACACACACACACACACCAGTGATACCAGCAGACAGACACATACACACATTAGACGTATGAAAAGGCTGGCAAGTGTGCAGCTCTCCACTGGGGCGTGTGCGTGTTCACCTGTCAGTGCTTCAGGGAAAACTGACCGAGTGTGTACATCTGTCTCAACCTCCGCCTCCTCTCCTCTCTTCTCTGCTCCTTCCCTTTCCTTTGCTCTGCCCTCCTCTTTTCTCCTTTCCTTTCATCTCCCTTTTTCTTGTTGATTTTTTTTCTTCTCTACCACGTTCCTCCTCTTCTCCACGTTTTCCTCATTTTCTCTTTTCCCATATGTATCCTTTCCCTTTCTTTCTATTTTTTGCTCTCCTCTCTTTCCACAATTCCTTTTTTTTTTCTTTCTGTCATGTCATCATCTTTTACCTTTTGACTGCTGTGCTTTCTGCTATTTCTTTCTGCTACTTTACATTCTCATCCTCTCCTCTTTTGGCCTCTCCTCTTCTCATTTCCTCTGTTTTCTCTCCCTCCTCCATCCTTGTTACTTTCTGCCTCTCCTCCTGTCTTCTCTTTTCATTTTCTGTCTGTACTCTCCCCTCATCTCTCCTCCATCCCTTTTCTTTTTCTTTTTCTTTTTCTTTTTCTTTTTCTTTTTCTTTTTCTCCTCTCCTCTCCTCTCCTCTCCTCTCCTCTCCTCTCCTCTCCTCTCCTCTCCTCTCCTCTCCTCTCCTCATTACATCCAAACCAGTGAGTCTGGTTTGATATCTGGCTGATGGTGATCTCTGTCCCCGAGCGCTGACAGGTACAATGGGCTTCACATCCTCGGCTCGACGCTCGATGACTCAGAAAGAGTGATCAGAAAGTGCAATGTTCTTTCCCCCGTAAATGAATAGGCTCAGATATATGGAGAGTGGAAACGAAGCAGGCGAGTGCAGGTGAAGGTGGGGACATGAAAGCAAAGGGAGGAACTGTTTATGCTTTCATGCAATGTTAGAGAGAGAGAAGGATTAAAGCCTAACCGATAAAGATGAAGACATAGAACTCCTTAAGTGTGGGTCACAATTAACTGAAGTTTACTACAAGTTGTGCAGATTTGTTTTCAGGCATCAAGATCTTTCTTATTTTGTCTGTCCACACTTTACTGGCTGAATGTGAAACCGCCGCTTGCTGTCGTGGTTTTTCCCCCTTCCTTCATTTCATTCGAAGGATCTGATTTCTATAAGGCCACCGTGTTGGCACAGCATGGGTCACATGGCAAAAAAAAAAAAAAAAAAAGTGAAGTCACTATTTGCTGGGAGCACATGTGCAAGAAGACACTGTGGACAGATAAAATGAGCTGACTATTTTTACCCGCCACCTTGCAACTGTCACACCGAAAGATAAAAACGACTATCTCGTGTTGTTTTGCCGTGTTGCTCCAGAGTTTTAGTTGAAAAAAAACCCCAAAAATCATCAAAGTGTCAATCTGCAGTGTTGTGGCATCTGATAATAATTCAGTCTCAAAGCAGCCTGTCTGGATTGTATTTAATTGTCCCACCAGAGGCGAAACGCCCTGCGTCAACACAGCCTTTCAATGCCGCTCCGTATTCGCTCTGAATGCCCGGTAAGCCGTAAATTTCATTTTTTGTGTTAATGGCCTTCATGGCAGGTACATTTTAGAAACCCGTGCTAAGATGACAAATATCTGTTGCAGTAAACCCACCGCGTGTCCTCATTTTAAATATCAATATGTCTGATTCCTCAAGAGGTTACAGGTATTATTATTCATTTGTTGTCAGACAACAATGAAGTCAATAGGGATTTGATTGATGTCTCGGTGCAGCAACAGGAGTCACTGTTTCACAAAAGCAATCTGCTGCACTACTCGTGTGCAGACCACAAACGGTTGGCATTTTAAACAAATGATTGTCACTCACAAAATGCAGATAAATGAGTAATGTCTTTGTTTGGATATGCGGTACCTGTGATGATCGTGTCAGGTTCCAAAAATGTATGAGCCGCTCAAATTACTTTTACACCCTTTTGGTTGTCTGACAACAGAAATGAAAAAAATAAAAACTAGAATCAGTAAATGAGAAGAACTACTTTGTAAAACAACCTTTTAGCTGTAAAATACATGACAGGTAATGACAGGAGGGAACGAAACGGAGGTTTAACAACCATGTCTGTCTTCTGCTGATCACACGTTGACTGTGAATGAGGACAAAGACGTGGAGATAGCGCTGCGGTGTCGATGACAATCTTTGTGACCTGAAAAGTGTGGATGCGCTCTTAGACTCAGGGTGGACGTAGTCTCCATCAAACTGACCTCGTTCAGACGGCGGGTGAGTGAGACAGAGTGAGACATAGTGAGACAGAGAGATGTTGTTCAGTGAGTCTGTATCACATGCCAGAAACTCTCTCTGGAGAAATTGGTCTTGTCTCTAAAAGCCATGATGCTATCTTCCCTATCTTGCACGCACACACACACACACACACACACACACACACACACACACACACACACACACACACACACACACACACACACACACACACACACACACACACACACGGGTACAAAACCCTCAGTGTTGTCAGAGGTGGTTTGTGCTGACTCAGATAAGGTACACCCATCTTATCTTCTCCCTTAAAGCGCAAACTTGTCCACATTCATCTGCTCTGCTCAGCAGTGATCTCTCCCTTACACACACACACACACACACACACACACACACACACACACACACACACACACACACACACACACACACACACACACACACACACACACACACACACACTCACTCGTATAAGACGTGACCTTCCTCAGACTGCTCTTATCACCTCTTATACTGATAGCGCTCATCTCAGATATCACGTTACATTCACAGCTGTGAAAGGAAGAAGAAATGGGTTTTAAAATAAAACACGATTAGATGTTTTCATGAAATTATTTTTTGGGGGGGGAATTAATTTACATGTACAGTCGCTTGCTAATAATTGTTTCTGGTCGATCTCTTAAGCAGTCATTGCCCAAGACCTTTTCTCTTTTTCAGGGGCACTCAACCTTTCCTTGAAAAGGTGAGCGGGAGTGTGTGTATACTTTATGAACAGACACAGAGACATAAGAAGCCAAAATTATAGTTTATTTGGATACGATCAAATCTTAATGAGAAATTTGTGCATATTCACAACTAATTTGCCATAGAGTGAATGATCTTTATCAGCAGCAGACTGAGGGTGTGTCTGATTCTCTGTTTTGTCCTATTTTTTGTGGATGACACAAGGGAAGGGAAAAAAAGCTTCCCAGAAGTATGTGGTTGATAGGGGTTGTAAGATTTTTACGACTGATAGACATAGAGCAGATGCTAAGATTGTATACACAGTAAAAAAAATATATATATATATATATATATATATACATGATCAAGATACTGAACTGAATTTGCATTTACTGGATGTGTACTGTCCTTCATGGCTTCATGGAAAGGAGGTGGTGCCAGGGGTAGGAAGAGATTGGTCCTTGTTAGTTGTACTGTATCTCTGGGGCATAGCGAATCAGAGAATCACTGCTTTAGACCCCAAACCAATCTGAACAATCTGATGTTCCCTGAGATGCTCTACCGCTGAATGATGATAATGCAATGTCATGTTCAGGACAGCATGAAGAAGAGGTGTTTTTTATTTTTTTATTTTTTAGCTGAGCAAAATCATTGGTGTGTCCTTGTACACTCTACTTGTAGAAAGCAGTGGATTGCATGTGCAGTTGATGAGGTTGCAGCATGTTTTTCTTCACTTGGACTTAACCTGGTATCACGCCAGTGTGGAATATACCCATCAGCCACTACATTGGGTCAATTTCACATTTTCCCTCGCTTAGGAATGAAAAGCCAAAATTGCTTGGTTAGGATGAGGAAAATAAAATTCTCCAAGTGAATTCACAGACTCAAATCTTCAGTGTCCTGGTGAAAATCCTCAGTTTGACCCATCCAACCACCGTGATCCGAATCTTTCGCTTACTTTTCACCCCGAGGCGAAGAAAAACGTGACATACTGCTGCCACAAACATGAGTTGGATCTCTGCTGCTATAACATTTCAGCGGGTTAGAAAGCCGCTTCAGGTCCTGAAAGTCAAACACAAGCCCTCTGTATGATGCATATCTAGGCATTAAGAGGTCCGTAAATGGGATGAATGTGAGATCTAGCCTTCATCTTTGTGGACCTATTTAACACTTTCAGGCTTCATATGGAAAATCAACACATTAGAGAAGCTGCCGGGTGAGAATGTAGCTGTGAATATGTCTTCTGCTCTGCCCTCGCTGCACAATCTGACTGGTAAACTGTTGACATTTTAGAGCAATGAACAAGAAGACAATTTCTTAAAGACAGCTTGTGTAATATTTAAAGATTTTGACAACTTGGAATTGAATACCCAGATGGCCCGATGAAGCATGCCAAATGAACTGTTCAGCAGAAAATTAATGTTAAACCCCGGTGACGAGAAGTTGTTCTTCAATTGTTTGGGTTGATATTAGGCCGGCGTGACAAAAGTCTGAATCCTGAATTTCAACTGACACGACAGTCACACAAATTTCCCCTACCATTCATTGAATCATGACCAATAAACTATTTTTATCAACAATAAATAAATGAAAGGACGAGAGTGAGTATGTGGTCCCGATGAAGGTCACTGCGACCCTGTACCCACTGGGTCGGAATCATTGTTCCAAATTTCTAATAGTTTCAGCATCCTCGCTGATTTCCTCGGGGGTGCAAGCCGAAATGTACTCAACTCAGGATACACCAAATGTCTTATTTTTTCTTGTCTTTCTTTCCTCTTGCTGGTGTAACGTGCTATACAAATAGCACGTTACACCAAAAGTCATCTTGTATCTTGTGGTCTGCAAACATTGACTTGTCCACACATCCACAAAGGGGTTACATGAAGTCAACCTTTTGTACCGGTCTCTTTAAACAGGGAGCGCAACAAGTCTCATTTATGACATTTTTTTTTTGCTTTTCTTTCAGAAGAATCTGTATGGTCTCATCCAAAAAAATGTCTCCTAGTATTTTCTATTGTATGGTAAAATATGCAATAAAAATGTACTTGTTTTTTTATTAACAATGGATCTGATGACTCGGAATAATGTGAAAGTAGTTGCTCGTAGTCGGAGACTGAGAGAGAATTGTCACCTATCTGTCCTGTTTTGGTTCACAGCATTGTTTTAAAATGGAGCAGCGAGCTGTTTTCAATGAAATGCCTCTGAAAAAAATGACTACACTGTCGGCTCAGCATCAAACAGCGCACAGGCAAAGCTAGTAATGAGCTGGTGAGCATAGTGGAGCAATTTGCAACAGAAAAGCCAGATATTTCTGGGTGTGTTTGGCTACACTTGTAATTTTCAAATACTGAATAAGTGAGAGGACACACTAAAAGGAAGATGGACTGAGTAGAGTTGAGGATCTGGTTGACCCTGAACTCCAACATATCTTCTTATGGAAGCAAAATTAATCTATATTAGGGATGGGACATGATTTTTGAGTGCTCGAATCATCGATAAGTATATGCGACTATCGTTCTTCCTAATTTCCCGTTTTTTACCGGTGCCTGGATGAAATGTTTTACTCCCAACAGAAGGTGGCCGTAATACAACTAAAAAGCTGTCTGACAGCTGCCATTAAACACCATAAGGAGAAGAAGATCACGTTACTCCCAGGCTCTGGAGCTTCACCAGGTAAAACTGTGTGGCGCTGTGAGAATACATGCAAAGACGACTACACCTGTCAGAAAGTTCTTTGAGGAACAGAAAGGAAAAAAAAAAAAAAATAGAAGTTTTAGGGCGAAGGAAAAGACAAGTTCTTGAGTGAGTGGAAAAGACAGTCTGTTAACTCTGCTCTTCCACATCTCCAACTGAGAAGCCATCACACACTGATCTGTTAAAAAGGGCCAACAACTTTGAAAACCTCAAGTCTCCCTTAATAACATCCGACCGAATTTCTTTCTTCCCTCTCTTCTCATTTGGCGCTCCCGCTCCAGGAGAGCACAGGGCTGAACCTCATATTAGCCGAGGAGGAAAAGACTCGTTGAGGGGAAAAGATGGAGCTGATAATAAGGCTGCTCTCGGCTACTGGGTCAAGAGGGTGGGACTGGTTAATTAGAGGGCTATGGTTTCGGCTTCTGTAGCCTGCAGTGTGCGTGCATGCGTGTCTGTGTGCGTCTTGCTGGCAGGCCGGTAGATGTGTGGCCCCGGTTCCTCGGCCGTCGGCGGCTCTTCGTGGGGTTTTGTTAATTTGCTGAAGTAATCGTTGCCAGAGCACCCCGGGAGCTGTCACCTTGGAAGGACAAGAGGAGAGGCGACGGTGTGTGTGCTTTATAGTGTTGTTCACAAGACGTCAGCAGCATGACACCCGCTAATCACAGCTGCGGCTTTCATCCGATGACCCGCAGTATTTTCTCACGGAGAAATCAAGATCTTCCACAGAGCTGATTTATCCCGCACAGGTGGAGCGCAGCATACAGGAACTTGATGAACCTCTTGTTTTTCCGGGTGAGGTTGCATCTGATGATGTATGGCCAGACCTGCATGTGCCCCACTGAAATTGCTCCCCGAAAAACTCATTGAGAAACTGGTGCGCCTCAGGATTGGAGCCTATGGTCTAATAGAGATCTGTGACAGTTTGGGAAGGGATGAAAAATCAGACTGATCAATACATAGCTGAGGAAAATGCCACATGAGGTGCAGGACATGGAACCACATCATCATTTGTCAGGCCCGTCTCAGAGAAATTACTTTTATACCTACTGCTCATTTGTTTCACCAACAACACTGTGGTAACAGACATAATTGCTGCCTACATTGTGTTCAGAGGCAACATTTATTTATTTTTTTCTAGTGAGGGAAATGCAACATGTTTGGAGCGAGGAGGCTGCGTTGAATGGAGAACACGCGGCATCCTGGTGCAGCTATGTTTAAACAACAAAAGCACTTTGGTAAAAGTGTCTTGCAATTGACTTATTTCCATTTTCAACTTGTTAAGACTCCGATGAGAAAATGTATACTAGTCTCATGTTATAACATGTAAGCTGTATTTTATTGTTGTTCGCTGTGGCAGAGCTAATTTTCCTCATTTTATATATTGTTGGGTGATTTTGATTTACTGTATAGGAATGCATTGTATTTAAATCTGCAGAGTAACCGGTAGCTTCAGCATCAGTATTAGTGGAGCATCAAAATAATATACTCAAGTAACCAGAGTAAGTTGTATGGAACGGTATATCGGTAAAATACTTCGTTTTATTTAGTTACTCCCGAGTAATGGTAATAGTGAGTTTCAGGATAAGTTGAGCTCAGCTAAATATCTGCTGGTAGCTTGACATTTACCATAAAGACATGAGTGATATCGATCTTTTCATCTATCACTGCATGCCAATAGTTTTCTTTCCCAAAATAATGAACTTTTCCTCTATGTTTAGGGAAACATAGTGAAAATGATCTCTCCTTAAACTTAACCAACTGTTACACAAAGCTTTGGTTGCTACAAGGAGATACCGTATTGCAAGAGTGTATTTAAATGGTTGGAAAATTAATAAAATGTTGTACGTGAGAAATTATCTGTTAAATTTATTAAATTTATTTAACATTTAATTGATTTAAGTTCAGGTTAACTTTAACCTGAACTGCCTTCACCTCCTCATTGCTCTCGCTCCGGCTGCATGTCCTCGATATTCGCTAGCGTTGCTACAACTGTTCGTATCTGTTCATCCAGTTCTACCACCACTACACACAGCAAACCTTCATGCGAACAGGGTTTTCAGAATATGTAAAAGCTAAAGCCGTGAGCAGTAGGTGGGCGGAGCCAGGCGACCAAAAACGGATGCTTGATTTGTTAATTAAGATGCAATCTGTCTCATTTACATTCTGTTTAAATTTGCCTGACAGACAATATTCTCAATTTAACACCCAAAAGTAATGACGTACATTTATTGTCCATGATTGTACCAGCTGTTTAGGACCGTGGGAGGGAAATTTTATTTTTTAAGGGCAAAAAGACTCTAGCTTCCGTAACGAACGTCTGTATTGTTCTGCGTAGTTGATTTCCTCAAAACAGATTTGAATCGGCGGCTCGGTCTGGAGTTGGGCTTCCTGAATGGCCGAGCTCATTCCCTTCCCAGAGATGGGTGTGATTGTGGGAAGTGAGCCCGAAGATTGCCGAAGTAATTAACGTTCTTGCTGGCTGGCAGATCCAATCGTCTTGTCTCAGATACGGGAGGAGTTGCTGCACGCACGCACGCACGCACGCACGCACGCACACACACACACACACACACACACACACACACACACACACACACACACACACACACACACACACACACACACACACACACACACACACACACACCAAAGTCTCAAATTCAAAGTTTAATTGCGTACTGTAGCACAATAATATGTGTCCTCATATGCACAGACAGCTGTCACACTCAGAACGCTGTATTGCTTTGATGATTTAGTTAATGTGATCGCGGAAGTCAAAACAACCAGAGCGGCTGTCATTTACATCACGTTTCTGCATGTATGTCAGTGAAACAGTAATGATGTTGTTGTTGTTTGGTACTCGTGCGTCTCTCTCCATAATAAGGCTATCAGTATAAAAATTGCACCTTTTCAGCCAGGAAATAAAGATATGTGGGAGTTTTTCTTTTCTCCCCCCCCCCCCAATATCTTCCTGGTTTTCCACATTGTCGTCCTGCAATTCAAATTATAATCCTTTCTCTGTCAGACACACAGAGAAATAAATCTCTCCTTTCCTCTCACTGCTCTCCTGCTCACTTCCCACCTGTTCTCATATCAGCCGTCCTAAAATTTCTCCTTTCGTCTTCCCCTCCTCCCCGTTCACTCGTCTATCTCGCCACATTCGCTCCACCTCCCCTCCCTTATTCTCTCTATCTCCTCTTAAAGCCTCCTCCCTCCTCCTCCCGTGTAACTTATTCTTTCTCTCCTCCTGTGACAGTTCCCAGCCATCTCCTCCGACATCTCTAGTTTCTCTCAAATCTCCTTTTCTTCCTCGCCAATACCCCCGACCGCTGTCCCAAATATTTGTCTGGCTCTCCTCATTTCCTCCCACATTTTGTTGTCCTCTCACCTCACTCGTTCTTCGTCGTTCCTTTTCCTCACCTGTCAGGGAGGGCGGGCCAGCCTTTTTGTCTCAAGGTGACTCAGAGCATCTGGAGCTGGTGCCGCGACACGTGAAGCAATTTATTCGCAGGCGGGAGGTGTGAGGAGACCGGACTCCGGCCCTCTGGTGACTCCAGACGTTGTAGCCGACGACCCTGTCAAGGTTGCCGCTGCTCGTTGTTTATATACGTGTATAAACAGCATCTGCGTGCTTAAAAAAATCAACTGGGCCACCACATTCAGTTTGCGCATTCTCGGCATTAATCTTATTTAGAATGAGTTCAAAAACAAGCACGCAGTGGATGAAAGAGTTGAGTGTCCCATGGTGGAACATTATGAGGTGACGTGTGTCTGCATGGGAGCGTGAGTGAATAAATGAATAATGTTTTAGCTTTGAGGGTGGTCCTTAAAGACTCCTGCGTCCTCCTGACATGAATGTTAAATCCCCAGGCTGGTAAAGGCTCCTAATTGTTCCTCATCTCTGCATTTGCATCCTTCATCTCTGTCTGAGTTTGAGATGCCATATTTCAAGTGTGTGTTGAAGAAAGTGAGAGGAATAATTTTTGAATGTGGACATGTTTATATTATGTGCTGTTAATGTGTCAGTCTCTGTACGTGATGTCTGCAGCCTGTCCCAGGTGCTCCACTGATGTTTTCAAATGCACGCCTCACATCTGTCATCATTTGGTTAGACAGGTCCTTCATCAGTCCTGATGCAGCCTTTACACACATGTAACCAACACAGACACACATATACATTTTCAGGCATTTGGTGACTAAAGTGACTGCAGTCAATCCTAATCACTGTTTTCTTATTACTGTAAAACACTCAAGAAAACTACCCAAGTTATACCCTGTAGTGAGTCTCATATTCCTACCTTGATTATATTTATGTTCTTTGCAGTTATTTGCTGGTAATTCCAACAGGTCTTGCATTAAAGTTTAAAAAGCTGTCAATTATTTATTTATTTTTTTTGCGATTGTTTATACTCTCGTCAAATGCCACCATTTTGTTGAAATACATCTGAAATGATGCAACTGAGACCAAGAGTCTACAGCTGTTCTCGCAGCTCTGAGGCTGTCCTTAGGCACAGTGTTGCACTGAGCTGAATTCCAATATCCATCAATATATATCCGCCTGCACTGTGAAACATTCATCTGTTTTGAAAAAAACACATTTGTCTGACATAAATGAAGGTAAAAACGTGTATAAATAATTTGTTTGTTACTGTGAGTACTTCCCTCTAAAATGGTTACAGTAATATATAACTTAAAATCCTACTTTATTATAAGTGCCTCGTCACTAGTGACCTGAGGTATGTAACAAAAGCTCACAAAAATGATTACAATTTATCCTGAGGGGGACACAAACCTGTGTACCAACTTTTGTGGCAATTCATCCACTAATTGTTGAGATCGCGCTCTCATAAACATGAATATCAACTGTAATTTAACTGTTCGGTATAAATGTGTCATTGTTGTGCGAACTCAAACATAGTCTCAGTGGCAGATGGACAGGGATGCTGCTCAGACTGACATGCATGAACTGTACATTTCCACCCTCCATTACACAGGAATCATCCAAGAGCTTCTCCATGCCACCACGTGGAGGACAGGAAGTCATTCATTTCAACAGCCATCAAGACTGCGAACACAATTTAAGGCCAGCTGGGGCTCCATGTCCACATTTAACTCTCTTATGGCTGGGCAACTGCCATATTTTTTTTTTTTTTTTTTTGCCAGTCTTGAACTTTTTTTTATATTTAGTGTGAAAATGCTCATACACCGCTGTACACATTTGGTAACACTTTAGATTACAAGCCCACGTGTTTGTTAATATTTTGTACATATGGGGCACCAAGTAGAACGTTACTTGTTGTGTTGCTACGAACAAGTAAAGAAGTAAAAAAAAAAAAAAAAGTCTGAAATGTGCATTTTGGGTGACAAAAAAAAAAAAATGACTCTTTAAGTACAGTACTTTTTAAATACACCAATACATTCTGAATAATTATAAGGTACAAATAAATATTAAAATTGGTTAATAGTGTTTTGTTCCACAGAATCAATGTAAAAAAAATCAAAACATTAAATGCATTTAAATGTACCTGTCTTGTACAAAGTAATAATTCTACAGTTTGATCTATTTTTTTGATGTCCAACTTGACAAAGATGTTATTCAGATATTCTTGAATGTTTTCTTGTCTTCACTTACACCTACACATATGTACCTAAAAAGAGAAAGTTGTATTGATGCCCTGTAAACACAAAGAAATGACACAGTAACTACTGGACCATTATGTAATGAGTCATCCAACACTTATTCCAGGCTGTCGTCTTGTTAAAGCTGTTGTCTTCTTGTAAGAGACTAATGACAAGTGAAAATTTGATTTTCAAATCTCTGGAAAGTGCAAAACGTTCAGCAATCATCCAATTAGTTACTCTGACAATAGGATGATAGTTTATTTATTTGACAGCTATATAAGCAAAGTGCTCAGAAGAGCTCAACACTTTTTTTTTTTTTTTTTTATCATCTTTTGGGAACAGATTTTTGTGATAAAAGCCTTCAAACTGAATTTTTAGCGACATTTGAAATGAGTGTGTAAAAGAGTGTAGCTATTTTGGGAAAGTATTTGGTCTAAAAAATACTAAGCTGAATTTGACATCACTTTCATTTCCTCTCCTAAGTTTGAGTTTGTCATATTTAATTTTACTACTTTACTATTCAGCTGTTTTTTTTCCTTGGTACCAACAACAGAAATAGTGATGACCCATTTAACTTGGTAAATAAACGACTTTGTAATGTAGGGCAGATTTTTATAATTTCTTTCTTTACTTTCCTTCCATACATTCGTATCATTCGATATTTGTGCCAAAAAAAATATCAATACCCCTTTCACCTGTGTAAATCCAGGCTTTATGTTTGGTCAACAAGCATGTCTTAATTATATAATTGCCAAAGCCTGCTCAGCCCCTTTCTGCTCTTCGGAGATGAAAAGAAGTCCAATTACCTCGAACTCAAAAAATATGGGATCAGTATCAGAGCAGAGAATTAAATCAATATTATGGTCCAATCTAAGGCAGTGCTCCAGTAACAAAGCAGAGAGTAATGGAAAAATCAAAGTGCTCAATGGTTGGACTCTCCAACATTACTCATCTGGCCTCCTGAATGGAGTCTTATCTCGTCATGACAACAGCACAGCGAGAAAGTAATTGCCATGGCAACAGGTCACCTTGAGTTGAAGTAGTTTATCTTTACCTTAATTTGCTTCAGACGAGCGTTGCTCAAAATTTTACGCCATGTCATGAGTAACACTCGGTGAGGTCCACCAAACCCCGGCAGAAACCTTGTCAATCCAAGAAGTCTACAGAAAATCTGAAGTGAAATAACATCAGTGCCAGTTGGTGCAGTCTTTTTTTTCTGCGGCGTATTTGTGTCAGTCACCAGCTGACATGTGACCCAAACACCAGAAGGATATTCCTCCAGGATGCTGCAGCAGATGACTGACCTCCATATGACAAGATCAGAGGAGGCGGCTTTGATCAGCGACCAGATTGTCGTCTTCACCTGCTGTTCTGTCTTTTTCTTTCCCTTCTAACTCCTCTTTTTTCCATCCCCTTGCAACCTTAAAAGAAAAGTTCAACATTTTGGGAGGCGCAGCGCAGTCTGTATGGCACAAGTGAAACTGTAGCCAGCTGCCAGTTAGCTTAGCATAAAGAGGAAATGGTACGAAACAACTAGTATGACTTTGTCTAAAGCTGAGAAAATGCTTCGAACACAAAATCGAATCAATGTTTACATATTGCTGCCTTCAAATTCAACTTGTGCGCTCGTAGTCATGACGTGGAATTACGTGCGCACAGTATGGCGTTCAGGTGGTTGAGTCGTGTTGCCAGGTAACAGCAAAATGAACAGTGTCTAGAAGACATGGAGGCTAATAATTAAACAAGCTAACAGACCTATGATGTCATAATGACTGGAGGAAAACAATAAGACTGTTGGGACCACCAACATTTTCTTAGTTTTCCATCCAACAAAAAAATTAGTTCAGCTATTTCTGAAAACAACAGCAAACACGTCAATTTGAAAAATTTTAGCTTTCACAAAATGGCACTAATACCACAAGAAAATATTTTTTTTTTTTTTTTTAAAGACTCTTCTCATCAACATGTTAAACACTTCCCCCATTTGAATGCAGCAACAATCCAACACATAACCTCCCAAATGTTCTTTCTTCAGTTTTTGTTCAGCTAACCATCTGCTGGCTGTAGCTTCGTACTTAGCGTCCAGACATAAGAACGGTTCCCGTCTTCTCATCCAACTCTTGGCAAGATTAATCCTATTTCCCCAAAATGGTGGACTATTCCTTTAAGGTTTGCATTTCCCCATTAAAACACATTTTTTTGCTGCAAAGTACACCGATTTCAGAAAGATAACTCCACAAAGAAGACGCGCACATGCATGTTCATTCAAAAAGGCTCTTTAATCGGTCTAAGTGATTAATTACAGGGTGAGGGAGCCAGGTAATATAGATACTAGAATAGCTTTCAATTACCTCATTTAAATTTGATCATTAAACAGTTAGAGGAGATGGGAAGAAAAAGCAAGATGATGAGGGAATATAAAAGAGTTGAAAAGAGGGAGTGATGAAAATCTTTATATAGGCCAACGTAAAGAGTTAATACATGAATAACAAATGTTCCAGTAAATCAGCAACAGTTTTACAAAAAGAAAAACTCAGAATGTGCCAGAGGTGTGTTTAGAAAAAGAGACTATAAATTTCTATCATATGCAGAATATATGAATATGACACTAACCATCCTCGAATAACACATATCTCTATATCGATATAGTACTTAGAATACAGAATTTATTTAATGTGAGGCCATGTGTGATGTTGTGCTGTACTGTAGCCTCACAGTGAGACCCAGTGAGGAACAAGAGTCCATGGTTTAAGACACCTAGTGCTGGTCAACGCTGTCCCAATACTGTCATCCTTTTGCAGATTGTGTTCATATGGACTGCTTTCGTAAAGACACCGCTTCCTCTTAATTCATCCCGAAATGAAGACATGAAGGGCTTAGCTCCAAAACATTATAAATATTTAAAGAAGTTACCTGAAATTCATTAACAGATGTCCCAAATGATTATTTCATTCTAGAAAACTGCTCCTCTTCTGTGTCCGGAGTCGGAAGTGTTTTAATATCGAATGTCTCATGTTGGAATTAAACTCTTCATGTCTGCGTTGTAGCCGTCTTCAAGTATCTTGCTACAGTGGCTGCTTTAGTTTTTGGTGGTTGTATATGAAAAGAAACAATCTCTTATTCCTCCACCGTTTCCCCCCAGCTGTAAACGGTTCATATACTAGACGACACCCACGACTGAATCCCAACCATCCACAATAGAATATACACAACACACGCACAGCATGAAAACTCTGGTTATAGTTTAACCATGCGCCAACACCATGGACTGTTGTAAATTTTAGTGCATGTTAAAGCACAGAAAACACACAAGCGTTGTTCATAGGAAAGCAGCAAGTGAGTTAAACTTGCCAACTCCAGCTTTCCACAGCTTTCTCAAGGTTAAATTGGTAACAGTGCAGTCTTCTTACAATAATGTTCATCACGTCGGTCCTTAAATTGGGAGACCCAAACTTATATTCTTTACCACACACTTTGATCACACAGAAAAATCAACAGTTACTTCAAATCATGACTTTACCCCTCTACATGAATCTAATCAATAAACTCCCACCACAGTGGTAATGTTTTAGAGTCTTGTCTTGTGTATCTCCACAATTTCCATCTCATGAGGTCCTTATGGTTTCTTGTCAGACTTCAGACTCTAGACTGGACACCCGTCGCCAGGGTCGAAGTACACAGGGGCTCCCCACAGGTTGTCCCCCTGGTCCTTGACCTGCCAGAGCCTCTGATCCAGTCTGGGACCCCTGATAGATTCCGTAGGCACCATACACGCTGTCCTGGTACAGAAGAGCCCGCTGGCCCCCACATCGGCCACCACTGCAAGCCAACAGTTGGCACACTGGGTTGGGGCTCAGGTGACCGCTGGAAGCCTGGCTGTGGTGCTGCAAGTCTACTGGGCTGTGGTAAAGGGGTAGCCCAGGGTAAGAGTTCAGGTAGTGCGCGTACTGTCTGCTGAGCAAACTCGTGGCTCTCCGCACCATACCCCGCCCTAACCCAGTCCCATGTCGAACTGCTTCTCCATACGTTGGGAGGTGGGTGGAGTGGGAGTAGCGCAGCCTCTGGCCCTTACGCCCGATGGGCTTCCTCTGGTCCTCCCTTATGTGGAGGTAGGCCTGGTTCCTTGGGAGGCACAGGTTGTTTCGAAGATGGGCCGGGTTGTAGGCCTTGGCAGGTGTGGTCGGAGTAAGAATACATGGGAACAGGTCTGGCAGGGTTGAAGGTGATTGGCTGGACAGAGAAGACTGGGATTCATCGAACTGGTGGATCTGCTCGCTACCCCAAGTTGCTTTAAGAAAAGAGGGGCGGCGGTGCCTGCGTCTCCCTCTCACCACAAGGTCCTCCGGGGGCCAAGAGCTGTAGTTTTCTACTGGAGGATTCATCACCTCCCCTGAGTAAATGTTGTCAACACTCGGGGAGGAGATGTGGTTGTCTTGGAGGTGGTTGGCTTTGAGCTGACTCAGACACACAGAACTTTTGTCACTCTTTTCCAGGTCCCCGTATATTCTCCTTTCTATATCCCCATCATCACCCTGAAAACTCTTGGATCTCCTTTTCCTTCGCGAAAAGCCCTGGTTTTGGGGCGAGGAGACTGGGTGAGAGGCGTAGATGTCAGGCAGCTGGAGATCAGTGTAGGGGATAAAGGGCGAGTGAGGATGGGTGTCTACATAGAGTCTCCCCGTGGTCTGGTAGTGGTGTGGGTGCTGATGAGGCAGCGGCTCTCCAATAGCCAGGTGGGGACTGCTGAGGCTGGACACGGGAAGTGGTCTGTCATATAGACATGAAGTAGAGCGAGTCGGAAGTGTGTAGCGCAGTGGTGTTGGCCTGGTCACACTCCTCTGCTGTTTCAGAGATGTAACAGCAGTCAGAGGTGGGCTTAGAGAGCGCTGAGGAAGAGAGCAGTGATTCTCCGTAACATAGGCGAACCCTCCCGGTACAGCCTCTGTGATAACTTGTGGAACACGAACAGGCAAGCTGCCACCGTGACGGCTCAACTGCTCTATGGTCTTGGTAGCGTTGTCCAGGGAGCTCTCAACATTGGCGGTGGACACCAGGTCCTTGGCAGTGCGAAGCATCTTCAGCATGTTCACTTGAGCATAATTGGAGGTCAGGTCAGGTTTGGCCAAACCAGATGAGCGCCCAGGTTCCTCTACTCCATTGAAACAACTGTAAATACCCTGATAGAAGAAAAAGACGGACAAAGACAAAAAAAAAAGATAAGACAATGAGAAGTGAGACAAAAGACAGGAAAAGTTGAGTAGAAAGAAAATTAACCAATCATTTTTAATCAAATCAATGGATAGCCACAAATTGTTCGACCTTGAATTGCCCTAGTGGTCCTATGGGGACTATTTCACAGACGGGATTTCAGCCAATTTGTGCATCTCTAAGTAATGACTCACCTCTTAACTAATAAATCCCCATTGGCAGTCAAATAAAAAAAAAAATTGATTTCATTAATATCTCATTTTATCACTGAGGCAAGTCTTAGTCATAAATTCATTATGCATTCTCCCGGGACTCAAAGAAAAACTGTTTAAGCTGAGAGAATTGCCCCAATAAACACACACGGACACACATGCCTAAAGTCCCTGACAGAACAAACCGTCTCTAACTGCCTGGACAAACAAAGAGCCAAATCCCATGACTGCTCTCTGCTTACAGTTGGCTGAGAGCTCCTGAAAGAGCCAAATTTAATTTGGTCCTTGGGGCTGCCCCACACGGATTAATGATCAGATAGTCATTTAGCCGTTAATCTGATAAAACCCAGATTCAGGCACAATGGTATAATTACACAGTAGAGGGGACTGGAGTCCATAGACATTTCCCTGGCTTCAGCCTGCGCCTTTTGCGCTCAATAACCACATTCCTAAACAACAGCATCAACAAAATGGGTACTGATTTGGGCAAATTGCGAATGAACATTAGGCAATCAAAGTTGAATGCTGGGTAAACACCAAAATTAGAGTTGCTTTTTTTCCTTTATGTCTATCTCCTCCCCTTTCATTCTTAATAAGAATGCTGTGCCATCTTAGCTAATATAATAACAAGGTCCCCCAATGATGCCATGTAATTACATGCAAATAGACATCCATTTGCATTCATTTATCATCCCATAAAAGCCACTTCATGTAAAACAGCATATTAAATGAAGAAAAAGCCAACCACCCAGTTAGAGTCAAAATAATAGACCAGCCAGTCTTTCAATCTCTTAAACAAGCTGTTATATAACTAATCCAATTACAGCTAGCCAATCAGTCACTAGTCAATGTGAAAAATCAGTGAAGCAGTTTCTCAACCCCACTTCTGTAAACCAATCAGCTATCAAACCAACCGAGGATGCACAAACAACTCAGGTCATTCCTAAAAACTGCTTAATGATCGATTTAAAAAAAAGAGCAAAATCTCACCCTGCTAATGGCCAACAGGAAGTCGAGTTTGTGCGACTTGTGGAGGGAGTGTCGTAGTTTCCAGTAGAGCAGGTGTTCCCAGGCAAAGACCAGCAGGCTGAGACCCATAGCCACCAGAAGCATGTAGAAGACACCTGCCATGTTGTCGATGTCCAACTTGCTGCTCATCACCTCGTTCTTCTCGTTCTGGCAGATTCCTGACAACCAGACTGTCTCCAAGCGCTGGGTGTCTCCTGATGGGACGAAGGTTTACGAGAGGCGAGGGGACAAAAGAGAGAAATATGAGCAGAGATAGAGTGCGAGATGACTTGACAGAGCGAAAAAGATAATAACATACCAACTGGAGCACAACTATTTCCCTGATTGTCTTGGATATGCTATACAGTACAGTCATAGAGTCTTTGGACAGTGATTCATTTTATTTGTTGATCATGCACACAATTTTCCAACTACCCCCACAATAGTACGACAGTATGTCTCCAGAGCTGACTGCAGTTCACCTTAACTTCAATGCTTTTTTTTGTAAACATGGGAACTTGGACTAACTGGATCAACTTGTTTGATGACCCTGAGGCAAAACTTTGCTGTTGGGCCCCTGTTGCATCCTATTTTCTGTGAGTAAAGTACGCACAGCACTCTATAAATGCCTTTTTATATATATATATATATATATATATATATATATATATATATATATATATATATATATATATATACATATATATGGAGGTATTTTGACAAAACACACCTTTACTTATTGAAAAAAGTACCATGTGAGCTGAATCAAAACTTGGGAAGAAAAAAAAAGGTGTTCAAGGTACATATTGATACAGAGTCTCACTACAAGACTGGGCCACAAAAATAATTCATGACATAGTTGATGTTATATCTTTGTAGTTAAATAATTGAAAATATTAGGGCACCTGACTGTCAGAGGCCTCGGGCAGTTGTCTGTTTTCCTTGGTCCCTAATCCAGTTTTGGAGGTTAATCTGTTCTTGTCAAACATGTGTTCAGATGGACTGATTTAGCCTTTCAAATGAATCTTGCTGCTGGACCTTAGAAGATCTTGGTTTTTTTTTTTGGTTTGTTTGTTTAGGATCCCTGTTCTGCTCCACTGTCCTAAAACTGGGGGACATTGTATAAAAGTTGTCAAAAGATACCCAATATGCGAGGCAGAAATTTGGATGAGTGTATATAAAATAAAACATCTGGAATATTCCAATTTGAGGCTGCTGCCATAAAAACGGTTATCATGAGGTGGAATATTTCACTCAGTGTAGATATCGCATAGCTTAAAGGAGAATAAGTGAAGTGGAAAAGGTGATTTTACGGGTATTATATAGTTATTATTCTGTTTCAAATCCAGCAGAACTTTGAGCCATAACTGTAAAAAATCTATTACTGTCCTCCCCGTTTCTTGCTGCAATATATAAAGGGATATGACTATTTTGTATTCTTTATTCTTTGGTGGCGTGCATGCATTACACTCTGTTGATGAAGCACCTTTTTAAATGTGAAGAATTTACAGTCCTGAAACACATTTCCATTAGCTATCATTACCACATAAGCTGCTCCTATGGGCCTCTGAACAGGTGGCCACCTCTTGAGCTGAGCTCTCCCTAGCAGCCTCCAGGGAGCACGGCCCGTTTTATCACCCGGTTACCGTATGTTGACCATAAACACACTATTTATTATATCATCACGGAAAGCTCAGAGTGAAGGCGAGTCTATGTGTGGGATGCTCTTAAGCCCTCAGAGGAAGGAGGATATTAACTCCACACCGACGGCCATCATGTCGAGTGTGTTTGTGTGTACGTGCAGGTAAGAAGGGTGTGTGTGTGTGTGTGTGCGCGTGTGTGTGTGTGTCTGTGTATATAACGGAGATAATCATATCCCTAACACTCCCTGCTGTTCTGCAGGATATTAACTCTTCCCTGTAAGCCCACTTCCCTGCTGATACAGCACACTGAAGTGGCCTGGCGCCAGTTTCATGGTTCACATACAGTTTGCCAGTGAGACAGAAATAAACACAAACCGATAAAGCTGAGGAAAATGTGACAGTGTTTGCGCAGGTACGAGTTTGCGTTTGAATGCGTGTGAGGTTTGGATCTGTGCCCACCATCTCCAAGGAACTGCAGCAGCGCCAGGTCGATAGGTCGTTTCCAGCGGGAGTCTTTCTCCAAAGCAATGCCGTATCCCGTGGTGGCGAACACTTTCCCACTACCAATGGTCACCAGTTTGCAGCCCTCGTCTTTGCCGGCCATGTAGTTCAAAACGGCGGCGTCGTAGATGAAGGCATCCAGCTTCCTGCATGAAAATAGCTCATCTTCATCTGAGAGAAGTTTAAGAAGTTCTTACATAAACACACCTCATTTGTTAAAGTTGTAGTTATCTTTTGTCTCTCTCACGGTTAGTGGTTTTGTGTGTTTTAGCTCTTTAAATGCAATTGCTGTGCACTTTGTGTTGCTGCTGACCACATTGAAAAGCACACTGTATATGTTTTTGGACTTTTCCCACCATCCAGGCTTTAGTTCATTTCTGAAACTGTCAGCTCGCAGAGACTTGAAAGTTGCTTGAGATTGGATATCCATCACAGTGAACCTTTACTCAGGGTTTTAGAAATGTTTCACCAAAGTTGCAAAGTGGCGATGCTAGTTGTGGGCAGAGATTTTTCTAGAGACTAAGTGATAATGTCAGCAGGCTATCACACTGACAATGGAAATGGGAATATTATATGTCATTCGTGTTGTCGGTATTTGGTCATAAACTGATTTGACTAGCGACCATGAATGTCTGAATGGCAAATTCAAAAGCAATCAGTCCAATAGCCATTGAGATATTTCGGTCTGGAACTGACTGACATTGCTATACCGAGAGCCATGCTGGTAACATGGCCAAAATTAAAGGTGAATAAATGTTCACCCTGATGTATTCACATTCCAGACATATTTCAGGTCGCTGGAAGTTCATTTTCCTTCCACAATGACACAAAAAAAAAATCCCTACAAAAATATTAAGATCACACAGTGTGTACTTTATGAATAAAATGGTTCTTTAAGTGCTTTGTGAAGATGTTTGACAGCACTCTTCTTTACAAATTAAGCTGCACCAGACATTACTTTACATCTAAAAATACACCCATCACATTGGCCTAATTCAGAAATAGATGTAAAAAAAACAACAACAAAGAACATCAGTTATCTGCTGTATCACCAAAATTATGATTATTATTACTGTGGCATCTTGTGTCTAACGTCATGATCAGTTAAATATAACTGCTTATTTAAATGTGCTATATAGTTCATATTTAAGCAAGACTGTACCCGGTTTTGAGGCTTTCTAGGGCTTCCTCCACCCCCTTCTGGTTGTATTTTACCATGTGCGTGTGCATGTCGGGGTAGTTGCTGCGGATGTTCCTCTCTGTGCTCCCATTTGGGACGGTCCCGAAGCGGAAAGGAGGGTAATGCTCCTGTGGTTTCTGGAACTGTAGGGAGAGAGAGGATGAGAGGAGAGGAGAGGGAAGGGGGAGGAAGAGACAAGATCGGAGAAATGAGGAATGGGAAACAATAGAGGGAAGTTAGAGAAGTTTGGTGAGAAGGAAGTAAGGAGAGAACAGAAGGAGAGGAGAGAGACTGAAGGGAGTTAGAGAAGAATATGGGGAGACGGGATGAAAGAGATGGGAGATGATGAGGGAAGAGGTGGAGACGGGAAGGCAGACAAAAAGAGGAAAAGGCCAAAGAGTGAGGGAAAATATTTTTAAAAAGTAGAGGGATATGGGAGGAGCGTAAGGAAAAGGAGGGCAGGAGGGAAAAAAGAGAAGAAGAGGGAGGATAGGCAGTATAAGTGAAGCGAGAGCAAGGAACAGAAGGGAAGTAAAAGGAAAGTGGCAAGAGGAGAATCGTAAAGAGAAGATGAAAGAAAGAGTATTGAGCACAACAAGGCGGACAGGAGAAAGGTGGATGAGAAGAAAGAGAAGAGAAGGATGTTAAAAAAAAAAAGAAAAGGGGAGAAAGAGACGAAACTAGGAGACAAAACGAAAGGAAATGGGAAAGAGGAGAAGAAGAGAGGAGAAGTGTAGAAAAGAGAGAAGGAGGTAAAAGGAGAGGAGACCGAAGCAGGAATAATTGTGAAAAGAGAAGAAAGAGGGCACCAGAATGAAGAAATGGGGTAGAGAGGAGTAAAGAGGATGAGGCACTACTCAGTTTAATGTAATCCATTTAAGAATCATTCCATGTCTTTTTTCAAAACTGATCTAATCAGCAGCTGAATTCAAAGCTGTATAAATGGACTGGAAGCTACTCGCTCACCTCAATTTGATTAAATCTGCTATCAAAGCAACATGCATGTGTTTGAATCATTTTCACCGTCCGCGGAAAATTCACATTAGACGAGGCGACTCGTACGACGCAGGGCCGAGCGCTCGGGCTCAATTAGACTGCAAACAGAAAAGATCTTTTCATCTCGGTTACAGCGTTGACCTTTTTGAGCTGAGCGCAAATGAATGAGCCAATCAAACCGTGAGCGTGGGAGTGGGTGTTTGTATGTGCGCTAATATATAACCGCTCTTCGGCTGCAACTGCAGCGGATTCAGTCGAGATGTATTTTTTTATAATCAGCTGTTTGAACAAAACAAACAAAAACAAAAAAAAACACATCACAGAGGATTAGAAATTACAGGATAGGTTCATTTTTTAAAGTCAAACCTGATATAATGCTCACATGGCTGTACAAAGACAGGATTATTAGTTGCTATGATTATTGCTCTTGTCAATAGTGGCAAATAAATTCCTTCTAAAAACAGTGACATAACTGCTTAATGAGAGAAGCGTAATAGAATGAAGTAATGCTGTGATTAATTGAAGTTAATATAAGGCTTCAGCAGTTTGAGTTAGATCAATTACGTGTCTATATTTCATAGTTTTGGTACATATTGAGAGACGGACAAAAAAATTGGGTTTTTTTTGTTTTGTTTTGTTTTTTCAATAGTGTTTCTGACAATAAGAAAAATCAAGAATAATACCAGCCTTATCCTTTATACCTGAGAGATGTGCATGTTGCCGGCCTGCGACCTTAAACCCGACTAATCCTTCGTCATGTAGGACCTCCGAATTAAAGGGCAGCTGACGTTGGGTTGTGCAGGCTAATTTATATCAGTGCCTTCATGCTGTGGGATATAATGCATCTGCATAAAATTAATATAGTCGGTTAATACAGACGTAGATCAATGAGGTGGCTCTGCTGATCCCTGCCTGCCAGTTGTGGTCGCTGTTAGAGGAATAAAATGCTCTTTTGTAAAGCTCCTCTGAGGCCTGAGGTTTTGTGTGTGTGTGTGTGTGTGTGTGTGTGTGTGTGTGTGTGTGTGTGTGTGTGTGTGTGTGTGTGTGTGTGTGTGTGTGTGTGTGTGTGTGTGTGTGTGTGTGTGTGTGTGTGTGTGTGTTTTTTTAAGTGGTAGGGGAAGTGCATGGGTGTTGTTCTCCTCTGTGGCTCGACTGTTTCTGTTTTAATCGTTTGACATTTGGTGATCTTGTTTTAACAGTATGAGGGGAGACGAGAGATGGAGACAGCACAGGGGGAATATTGATGGACAGACCAAAATACTGACAGGACAAGTGGAGACTCAGACACCATCTGTATTGACAGACGGCAGTAATTGATTAGTCATTCATGCCACTGGGCTCCCCGCTGATAGGGAAAAGGACAGAGACATTCGCAAGACAATCCTTTTACTTGACTCCATCTTGAAGGCTTTCTGCGAGTCCTTTTGTCTCTCCTTCCATTCATGGTTTATTAGTCAATGCGGAGTGATGAACAGTGGCAAGAGCTGGATTCAAACACAAAGGGACTCGGTTCGCTCCATATCTCCCTGCTCCACAAGCCCAGCCTGCTTTCAGTATGTCTGCGTGGACATGCTATAATTGTCCTGCCTCATCATCACTTCCGTGGTTATTATTCCAAGCGAAACTTTTTATTCTTACCTTCTTGTCGGAGAGGCCGGACACTGTGTCGATATATTGTTCCTGGATCATGAAAGCAGCCAGGTTGGCAGTGTAAGAAGCCAGAAAGATGACGGCAAAGAAGGCCCAGACCAGTACCATGATCTTACTGGTGGTTCCTTTGGGGTTCTCGATGGGTACAGAGTTGTTGAAGACAATTCCCCACAGCAGCCACACCGACTTCCCGATGGTGAACGTCGGACCGCCAGGGTCTGAGGAAACAGAGGGAGCAGATATTACTCTACTGTATTTAATCTTGACAAACAAAGTATGAATTCCTGTGGTTGCTCGATAGCTTTGTCAGTTCCGTGCAAACACCTGATGTCATATTTCTTGGCCGGAGAATCTTATTTTTATAGACTCTGTTTGTTCTGCAAAAAGATGACGGTTGAAATAAGTAGAAATCTCAGAGGAAGATATCTCAAGACTTTGGGACGTGCATGTCAAGATACCACCTGGGTTCAGACGGGAAATGGGCTTTTTCTTTTTGCCAGCGACGAATTGACTGTCAGCACGATGATGTTGGCTTTTAGACATTTTCGGCGTGTTCTCTCATCAAGCAAAATATATCTACTGTTCACTACGTAAGTATTCATGAGCCATCTCGTGCCCTTCTGCAAACTTTCGAACAACAGAACAATTTCACTGCCTCGGCCCGTTTCCATCGCTCTCTGCCACCGTTGCTCATGTGCAGCAACGGAGGGTGCCACCGCCATCAATCACACTTCGATTAGCGCAGCGACGAATGCTAATTAAAACAGGAAAATGACCTTTCGGACCCGGAGACGAGGCACGCTCTGTCAGTGCTGCATTGTGGGATTGATTAGCCCTCTCCCCAAAATCTGGTCGAGGAACTCTCAAACGTCGCAGGACATTCAGACGCGGCTGGACGTAGCGGCGCGTAGGCAGGCTTACAGTAAAATACTTGGAAGGATGCAAATTCAGTAGCTTCGAGGTATCTTTGTGGATATTTTTTAGAAGAGGTAAATATAAATGGCTAAATGTAATCCATTCAGTCATATTACACTTTGAAAACAGGAGAGTTTGCAAGTCTGTGAGATTAAAGGCATTCAAATCTGTGGGATAAATATGGACTTTACTGGCAGGTTTTTGGCGCCATGCCTCTGCTTTAATAATACTGTAGTAATTATTTACTTCTTCATCATCCGCTGTACGCGAGGGGGATCACTTCGACCACTGAAAGCCAAAGAAGGAAGTGTAAAAACTCACCTTTGGCGCTCACCAGACTGCGGTTATAGCCAACCGGGCTGCAGTATTCGAAAACAAACACCGTCACGGCCACCACGGTCAGGCACATCACAAACATCATGACCCAAACTGCTGGGCTGTAGGGCTCTGGATGAGGGAGGAGAAAGGGAAGGAACAAACGTTGATTGAACCAAGTCTCTTTTGTACTTCCTGCTTCTGAACCTCAGCCAGTGATGGGGGGAAGGGGGGGTCACCATGTGTGGTTGGAGGATAGCAGACAGACAGAACGAAAGAACTGACTGATGTGAAAATGAAAAGAGGGGAAAAATAACACTGTTTAGGATTTTGTGCTGAATTTTGTTGTTTAGGGGTTTGGAGAAGGGATTTAGGTGTGTGCGTGGTGCATAAGGGGATTTAGTTGTAGGCTACAGTTATTGGTGGGATAAAAGCTTAATGGGAAGTTTCCCGAAGCGTCTGCAGAGACAGAACTCGTTTAAGTAGGCCATCCTGGAAGAAAGCGGCATCAACATTGCAAACGTGTGCATCGACACTGCGGGATAACAGATGCTGTGATGAGTTTGAACCAAAGGAATCAAATCAAACGGTTGTCGAGGACCTTTGTTGCGTTTCTCACCGAGAAAGGCAGACGGGGAAACGGTCCCGTTGCTGCGCGCCACCATGACGCTGATGCCGGTCTCCACAAACGGCACGGAGAAGTCGATGATTTCGGAGCGCTCCTCGTTGATGGTGAGAGAGCCGATGGCCATGTCAGCTCGTCTATACACAACCTGAGAGAAGAAACGCAGAAACAGAGCGTGAAATAAACCAGCGAGACACCGAAAGCGGTCACAAATGTTTTCCTATTTATTCTGCTGTTTTTTTTCAGTTCCTGATCTGACTGATATCGCAAAAAGAAAAAAAAAAAAAAAACTTCCTTTGCTTCAGAGAGAGCAAATTCTGAATTTCATGAGCAAATCCCTTTTCAACAGCGAGGCCACCGGCAGCAAACATTTTGGGCTCTACAGTACGACACGACTCTAATAATGGCTGTTTGCAGAGATGAGTGAGAAATACTTGTCCCGTCATTATTTGAGCATCGAGGAAGACCGCATGCTGCATCTCAAGAGTGCTCATATCCACGGTAGCTTTACTGGAAAATACAGAGAAGTTTTTCTTTTATATAAATGTTGTACACAAATGTTGTACACAAACACACACACACACAAACACAATTATCCAGCCACAGATTCAAAGCAGAGTGCCTTCAGGCTCAGAAACACAAGCAAGAAGGCTCTCTTGAGGAACACCTGTTCAGGGTGTTTCGCTTTCAGATGTGACTGTGTTTGATGTGGCTTGGCGTGTGTGCGTGTGTGCGTGTGCGTGTGTGTGTGTGTGTGTGTGTGTGTGTGTGTGTGTCTGTGGTGGTGGTGGTGGAGGTGGAGGGGAAGTGTGTTTGCTCCATATGTATATGCATGACCTCACCACTGACCTACATAAAAACCATCAAAGAAACTCTCCCGACCATGTAATGCCGTCACAATGTGCATCACTGCTAAAAACGGCACTGGTACTCAAGTACTGTCTTCACGTACAGCCATGAGCTCATTTCTCCTCCATTTATTTGGCAGAAGTTTTTATGATATCACTTTTTTTTTTTTTTTTAGTTTAGCAAAATTTAGGCTGATAAATGTGACCATTCAATGAAAACCTATTTTGAGTCAAAATTCTGACTTTACAGTCATGTTTCACCTCCACACTTCGACTAGTATAAATGTACAAAACTACCCCAAACTGGCTTTCGCATTTCATCCTTCTCCCTCTTTATGGGACTTCTACTGAAGAATCTGCTGTCAACTGTTTTGTTGTTTACCAAAGACTTGTGTGTCATCACTTATATTTACTTCATTCCTTAAAGTCATTTAAAATGTTAGAACTGAATATTGCTATATTGAAAATTGTTCAAAAGATAGTATTTAATATGAAAGGAGTTGCTTGTGGGTAAGAACCCACAGAGAATTACAACCCGGCTCTGTACTTCTTCTCAGCTCTATTTTACTGTCTTTTACAACATTGTTTTGGTTTAACTTTTGTTCCTGTCTCTTCTCTCTCATCATCATATTTTTACTTCCTATTGTTGTACTTTTTAGAGTCCAGATGTGTGCCATGATGCTAAATTCAGATTGTTCTTTTTTTCTCATGACCTCAACGAGATTATCATTATTACTGTATGCACCGTTACCTAAAACTATGGCTTAACATTTCGTGCTGTTTTTGTGTGTAATATTAACACGCTACACATGAAGAGCTTACCTTTAAAATAATTAGGGTGTGCTTTAGCCCGAGGCTACGTTTATTCGGTTAGATCTGAGGGTGAACATTTTAAAACACTTTGTTCTAAGAACTGTCTGTAAATTCAATAACCTGGCTGCTGCATTCAGGAATTTATTGTTCTTTTAAACAACGCAGCCGTGAGTCTCACCTCCCCAATCATTCCGTTCCAAGTCCCGCGGACCAGCTTGCCGTGTTTCCCGTTGGTGACCAGGTAAAGGTCGTAGGAGAACTTGATGGTCTTGGACAGCTTCTTGAGGATGTCTATGCAGAAGCCCTTGCAGCACAGTTTGGTGTAGGTCTCCGAGTGGCCGATAATACTGCGAGAAGGGTGACAAAAAGCACCGTCACGCATATACCGTAAGTACAGTTTTGTTTCAACATGATCAAAGACTCTCCCTGCGAGCTGGGACAGTTGCTATCTTTAGCTTTCAGAGACTAAAGCTGCTGTTTTTACTTTTTTTTTTCAACGAGTGAGTGCTAAATAGTCGCCGGCTCTCACGCTGACAGCGGCCATCGTCTACGGCAGCAAAGTGAAGGGCAGGCGATTGTTGGTTCATTAGCTAAAATCAATGTCGGTTAACAAGGTGTCTCTCAGAGAGACGGAGCAGACACCCAAAAATGGCAAACGCGCACAAATACACTTCCACACAGTGTGACGGAGCCCACAGTGAATGGCTGAGTGACTGTGATGGCCTCTAATCAAAGCACATTAAGGCGTGTGGGACACTCTCACTTCCTCTGTGTGGCCTTGCTACTTAATGGGGTGTAGAAGAAGAGAACAGAAGGACAGAAAGTTTAGAAAAAATACCAGAATAAAAAATAATGGCGAACCTCGACAAGCGACAGCGGACAGTGAACGTTAAAAGCGGACAGATTGGAAATGAAGCCGACACATTTCCTGTGGAAAAAAAAAAAAACCAAAACAAAACCTTATTTTTTCACTTTTTCATCTATCCAGCTGCCAAAGTGGAGGCCTAAAATGTACAAAGGCTGAGTCACGCTGTGTGTGTGTGTGTGTGTGTGTGTGTGTGTGTGTGTGTGTGTGTGTGTGTGTGTGTGTGTGTGTGTGTGTGTGTGCGTGCGCGTGTGACTGACTGATAACCTCAGCATGTCAATGAGTCAGCATAAGAGCTGAGGAACGATAAAGCGAGCATGCGAGTGAATAAATGAGCAAAAGATTGAATGAAATAAAGTCAAGCGAGTAATTAACATTCGAGCTGATTATTTTCAAAATTGTAAGAGTTCATTTTAGAAACATTTTAAGTGCGTTTGGAGGGCTTGCTTCTTTCACGGGAGTCTAGCTCGGATAAACGCAGTGTTAATTAATTGCTGCAGAAGCCGGCCACCTGTCGTCATTATACACACTCTGCTAACAATTCACCAGCGCGCGCACACACACACACACACACACACACAAACAAACACGCCTGAAACTGGGCCATCTATCGCCCGCCTCACACACAAACACATGTGCATATACAGTAAAGTGTCCTCCGAGGATTAGCAGCAGTTGTGTTCTGCTGTGTGGACTCCACAAAATGCCCAGAAACTAGTGCAGCATGGAGGGAGGTGGGGAAGTGGGGGGAGGGGGAGGCGGGGGAGGGAAAGAGGCAGTCGGACCAGAGAGAGGAAAATTTGGAGCTGAACGACAGACAGAAAACACACTGCGAACAACCAGACGAGCCCTGACGGGGCAGCGACTTCAGTTTGGAAGGAAAGGAGGGCAAGAACAAAGGAGGACAGATGGAGGAGGAAGGAGGAGGGTATTTGAAATAACCACCACTGTCAATCTTGTAGGAATGATGAGGAAAAACCCTGCAAGGTTAATGCCCGACAGTAATTGTACTACGGCGCATTCGTTGCGATTGTCAATTCAAAATATCAACATTTCCATCACCTCATCAAACTTTTAATCTGTCGAACGTCACCTGATTTAACGGATCACTTGTTTAGGTTCTTGATAGTCCAGAAAACCAACCTAACCAACAGTCCCAAAGCCAGAGGCACACTAAATGGCCTTAAGTATGTAGACACTCAAACATTGCACCGACATGACATTGTTCAGCATTTCATTCTAAAGTTGTGGCCATTTAATTTGCTGTTGTTTGAAAACCGGACTGAAGCTATAACTTTGAGATTCTTGTTGCACAAGTAAAACAACCTCATTTAAAATCCCTCTGATGTTTGTAACAACGCTTGAAACTAAAAATCCATCATTGGAACAGTCAGTCTCAACAGTATCATGAGCCAAATATATTATTAGAAGTTATTTAATAAATAACGCAACATTTTTTTTTTTCCTGATTTGGCAGCCTTTTAACGATCACTATTTCTCCACAAGCTTGTTGGCTAAACATCACAGCATGAACTGTAATGGACGTAGTCTCTACATTTGAAAGTGTAGAAGTGCCTTAAAGTGTAATGACCACTAAGGGCCACAAGGGGCTAAAAAAAAGCCCAAAATATCCTCTGGCTCCAATAGAGTCCCATTTAACAGTCAACTCCTCTCATGAAATACAAAGTCGATACATGTCTTTTACCCGAAGTCTTTATGGTGTCATCAGAGGTATGTTCAGGGGCGTCTCAGGTTTGATTGACATATTTGGGGTGCCGTCAGGTTTTCGTTACAGGTGGATATATTTTAATAGTTCCCGCCTCTATCTCCACCTCACCCTCCACCCTTCGCCTGCAGCTCGATGTTATGAAAAGCACCACCCTTTCAAATTGAAGGGATTTTAATACCTTAAGTATGTGACGGATGAAATCCTGGCTGTCTGAGTCCCAGACTGTTTGTGGTGCCATGTAGTTCAAAAGTGCAAGTACTTTGCAATGACTGCTTATTTTGCTTACGATAAGTCTTCCAGCATTTATAAAAAATAAAAACAAAAAAAACATGGACATGTTAACAAGGTTAAAAACCTGATTATCATTTGGAGGGGGGCCTGTAATCAGGTAGACTCGGCTTTCTGCCAAAAGAAGCTATCAGCTGTCCGAAGAAAAGAGGTTTTTAATGAGCTAGACAAAAAAGTTTTAATCACACTAAACATCTGCTCAGCAGGGAAGCTGCTGCGACCACACAGCAAGATTAACTGGTTTATATAGCAGCAGTCCTCTTCTCCCCGTCTCGTCCTGCTACTTGTTTTTTTGGTCACCGTCCAAATGGGACACGCCAGCCGGAGAGAAATAGCCAAAGAGAAGCAGAAAGAGCGTACGATGGAACAACACCGTGCGATGCTATGACAGATGTCTCCATGTTGGACAGATAAATCTCCTTTACCGGCAATCAATGTGCCATTGTGCCCAACAGCAGCCGCTACGTATCTCTTTCTGCAATTAATGTGCCAGCAGCGGTCAGCGCACACACGCACGTGGAGTCACTGAAGGCACCACGGATACGGTATCTATAGGCTGAACTGTTTTGTTTTCTCTCCGTCAGGTGATTAAAAAGGTGGTCCATCCTCTCCAACGAACTTCTAGTTCGGTCCGTAACGACTCATTCTGCATCCAGCAGGTTGTTAAAGTGAATAAAATAATGACACATGATCGCTTTCTTAACCAAGAGTTTAGATGAGAAGACGGACACCACTCCTACGTCTGCTACAACCAGCAGCTGGCAAGCTTCGTTTAGCATAATGAGTGGAAACGAGCGCAAAAGTCCGACACGTAATTCGATTCAATTTTCGATTCAATTAAATTTGATTTCTATAGCGCCAAATCACTACACAGGTTATTTCATGGCACTTAATGCATTAACGTCCTCAGAGCAGAACTTATTCCTTAAAACAGTATTGTACAGAGAAACCCGACAATTCAAAAATTCCCACATAAGCTGGGAGGGAAAAACTCCACCTGTAAAACTGTTGTCTTGTCTTGTTTAGCATTTCAGATTTTATACAAGATATAAAGTGTTTTATACAAAATGAAAATTGAGGCACCTTCCCTTCGTTTCAATTTCAGAATGAAGCAAAACTGAAGCATCTACTAAACTGCATATTAATCATCCCTCTAAGGTTGTTTTTTATATATATATATATATATATATATATATATTTACACCATCTCTACAGTATGTGAAACTGAAACACAAGTGTGTCGGTAAAATACACACTCATTTCATACTCGAGCAATCAGAGCTGGCTGTACAATTGGTCTGTTTTCTACAACTGGGTCAGCTCTCTGCTGCAGGTAAACAACGCAGAAGTATGACTACACAGAAACATGATCAATAACGGGCGGTGAGAATGAAGTTAGGGAATCAAGCTCCAGAGAGCGGAGAAGAGCTGCCGTACAGTAGGTGGAAGTACAAGTGAAGGACGACAACAACAACAAAAAACTACAGAGTAAACAAACATGGCCTTTAAATGCACGATCCAACCTGTGCGGTGACATGTGGTGGGTGTAACACGTTAGCTGTCAGTTGACACGCGTGCAGCATGAGGTCTGACTTGCAGTCCCACCAGAGCTGTTGTTCGTTATAAAAAGGTGCAGGAACAGGCAGCAAATGTTAAGCGATGTCTGCTCTCACAGTATTTCCTGCTGCTCTTTGCATGCTGAACAAGATGCTCACAATCACACGTGATTAATAGGTCCTTGGAAGCAGCGCTTCTCTTCCTGTGTCGCTGCGTCTACCCGAAAATAGCAGAAGACGCATCTAAAAATAATTACCGCTCAATCATTTCATTGGACTGACCTGCCAGATCTGAGTCAACAGGGAAATTTGCGTACAACCGGACTCTGTTTGAATACCCATCCCGGCACTTTGCAAAGAGACAAAGTGGCAGCCCGCGGTGACGTCACCCGCTGGTTTGTGAACAGCTGTTTTAAAGCCTTGAGTCGGGCATTTTGGCCGTCGCTATCTTGTTTTTTGTTTTTTTGGAGCCAGACGTGACCATTTTTGGACGAGCCGGGGATCAGCGAGGGCCGGATCAGACCGAGAACCCGAGGACAGCGTGCCTATGTTTGACATGTTCCTCTGGCATGTTAATCAAACCAGGCAGGCCTCCAAACATACCTCTCGTTGAGGCCTAACATCTTATTAATCCTGGAAATATTTTCAGAAGGGCCACCAGACAACTGATCAGAACGAGTGAATTTAACTAAGGACACCATAATAATGTGGAAATGAGTCTTCCTTATTTCTAAAAACCAAACCTGGAAGTTCTGGTTTCCATTTGTAGTTTTCCTCATCTAAATCGTTCAGTTTGCTTTCGCACATAGAGGAAGTGAGGTTAGTAAATCAGTGTTTTAGTCACATTTTAAATTCACATTTTTAAAATAAAAAAAACATGCATTGTTGATTTTAGCAGGATATTATAGCGACTCCTGAAATGTAGCTGACCTTTAATTATATTTGTGTTTTATCAGGTAAACTGTGATTTCAGGGCCGTCTAAGGCAGACAAACACGGATTTTATATGAGAATAATGTTTTCCAGTCGTGGTTGTAAATACGTATTTCACAGAGTGCTTCTGTTGTCAAACTGGAAACTGATAAGTGTTTGATGTTGGTTTTACTGCAGAGCTGCAATTAAGTTTATGACAGACTTGTACTTGTATTGTTTGTGGTTGTTTGAACATAATGAAGATGTTGTGTATTCTTGATGAGCACCAGTTGTAGGTAGTCGGACGTAATAGCTGTTTAATGGCTGTTTTCTGCCATGCTACGATCTGTGTTTGACACCGGAGGTGTGTTTTTAAAGTGCTTCGACATTCAGCACACACAATTACTCTGTGTTTAATGAAGTGTGGAGGTTTGAGGTGTCTGCTCAGAACAAAACTGGGGCAGAGGAACAGGGGAGGGAGGGTGCAGATGTCTGGGTGTACGACTGAGAGTTACTGGAAATGTTTTGATACCCGTGCTGATATGATGCCAATGTTATGGTAGCCATACCAGAATGATCCTTTATTATTAGAAATATGACCTATTTTTACAAACCTTTTTTTATATATACAGCGATAGAAGCCTCCAAAAAGTCCTCCAATGTTAACTGCTGTCTAAAGATAGGTAGCCGAATCAATAATTGACATTGATGATGATATTTTTGATTGAAATCGGAAATGTTCTGCTCAAAGAATAAACAACTGGTATATTCAGATTAGGAGCTTGGAGAGTAAGTGGACCTTGATTTGAAGTTTTTCTTTTCAGCTGCTGTTTCTAAGGTCAAAAATTAGTTGTTTTTTTTAAACTGAACTTTGAAGTCAGTGTGGATGAGAAGTCCTAAAACGTGCTGGAAAGCTTTAACACAAAGCTCCACTTAAAGGAAATTGAGCAAACTGAATGGGCTGACGAGGACAGCGTGTTATACGACGGCTAAAAGCTCTCGGAGAAGTGAGTAAAATCAATGAGCGATTTTTGCGCTGTCGAAACTAAAACTGACACTTGTGAGAGAAACATGGTGAAATGTTTCGCTCATCGGTTTAACATGATGGTCCAAAATGTCTGGCAATGAGACTGTTGCTGCAACCCATGTTTACACACCAACCAGACCATTCATCTCAGGTTTGCTTTGCAAAATCAGCATTTCATGTTTCCCCATTCTCTTTTGAGGTTTTTCAAAGCGTAGAAATGCCAGCAGCAAAGTTAAAACCCTGTTTATTGTTTTGCTACATTTTCAAAGCATGAAAGTGGCACGCATCGATATATTTTTTTTCTACTTACATCCATGGGAACAATTCATCATTACCGGGGTTCAAATATCAGTGACCGTGTGTTTGTATGTGTGAGTTACATATGTAGGCTTAAGGCGGGTTTCAGCAGCCTCCCAGAAGAGGCTCAGTGTTCAGCTTCGCCAAAAATACGTGCTCGTCTATTTTTGACAGATAGCATCGAGCTGCCCAGAGCAGATCAGCCCGGCAGGAAGTCGCACAGAGGAACAGCATAGAGCATCTGGTCCATTTTCAAAATAAAACCCCCTTGTGCAAAATCCCAATCGTAATTCACATCGCTACACCAACAGCTATGCCCAGGTCTATCTGTTAGGACAGGAAAACAGCCTAACAGGCACTGTATGTGAAATAGTTAAGAAATAACGATGAGGATTCATGGTTTTTTTTTTAAACTAAAACAAAGCAAACTGTACAGGAAAAAGCAAGAAGGAAGAAGAAGAAGAAGAAGAAGAAGAAGAAGAAGTGTTGGCGTTGTTGCGTGTACCTCTCTGTGTAGTTGGACTGACGCCTGCAGGGCACCGTGTTGCGGACACAGGTACCGGTGTCCGGGTCCACGTTCTCCACAATGACGAAGGGACGCTCCTCCAGCGTGGCCACAGTCAGGTGACGGTCGTCGGACACTTGCTCCAGGAAGCTGCCGTATCGAGGCCAGATGGGGTAACGGACCTGAAGGATGCCCCGAGCGAACGTCCCCACCTGAGCACGGAGACAAGGAGCTCATTGGTATTATGTGTGTGTTTAAACCGGAGCCACGACCTTCATGTCAAACCGGTCTCTCTTCACCTGTCCTGCTACTCCCCACTTCACAGAATTTTTTTTTTTTTTTTAATTCATTTTTAAAGAAAGATTTGCATGTCCTGACCTGGAGGAAGACGATTAGAAGATGAAAGGAGCGTAGAGTTCATTAATGCATACTAAGGAGACTTAAAAGTCTTGAAGCAAGACATCTTTTTTTGGGGGGGGGACAGAAACTAAAACAAAGAGCAAACCAACTGCATCACATTAATAATAGATCCCAGCATGTGTTGCCCTCAATCTGTGTTCACTTTGTTGACTGATTATTGAATTATTAATTTTCTTTTTTCAACTAATAAACAAATCAAAATGTCACTATTCATAAATGGGAACTGTTCAAGTGATTACCGCTATTTATTATGTGTTTAAAATATTTGCTGCGTTTTGAAAGCCATTTTATAAATGGAAAAGCTGTTTTTGTGCCACTAAAGCTCACTGAACTGAAAATAAATCTACAGACTGAGATCTTGACAGATACTGGGACAAGATAAGAACTGTAAAATAGCAATAGATCGTCGGAGGGAGTCACTTTGGTCCAGAATTGCTGTGTAATGTCACGTCACAAAATGAATAGTCCCGCTGATGTCGGCACTAAGCTCAATGCGATGCTCTCCATGAGAACCAGGACTGTTTGTCACATCACCCGACCTAATGAGCCGTACCCGGCTCGGCCGGCGCTGCCTTACTGTGGGTGAAACTCGCTCCCTCACAGATTTAATGAGACCTCTTTTTCATACCGGCTCTTGATTTCGCTCACTCAGACTAAATGTTTTTCCTTCGTCATACGTGGACGATGTACAGATCTATATGGAGGTACAGAACGACGTGTGGGGACGGCGATTTGTTGGTCTGCACCATCTGTGAATGACGGAATCGCAGAGATTCACGTTTTGAAGATCCATCGTTAAATTTCTGCCCTTTTTTTGGACACGTGTGTTATTTTCTCAGAGCATCTCAAGCAGAAGCTTGACTCGTCATTCTTATACTTGGCACTCTGTTGGGAGGGAACCAATTGATATGGATTTTTGACTAGAGGGGCATAATTTACAACTTTTGCAACCCATACGAACACTCATTAGGTACAGAGCACAATTAGTGATCATTTGGAGACGTGTTTTTGTCCCCTGAGAAATGAAAGTTCAATATTCACTCTCCTTCTAACTCGATTTTGGTCTCCAGCACCTCCTGAGTAGAAAAAACTCCACTGTGTTCATCAGCTAATCAGTAATGTTGTGTGCAGTCTGCGGCTTGAAGGTAGCATACGGTTACTTTATTGGGACTTACTGACGTTAAACTACTGCTTGGAAACAGGGTTGAACTAAAACTATGAGCCGAAAGACGCAAAAGCTCTCGATAGAACTGAATGGAATTGCAGAGTTGTGTTATAATAATCGTGGGACTGTCGCTGTGAGGAACAAGTTTCCCGTTGAACGTAGCTATTTTATCTAATGTTCATATGAAATGATGCATTATTTCACTGTGTTGAGTCTTCAGGTGCAAGATCCCAGTAAAGAAAGGAAACTTTCCTGACCTAAATGTCCCCCGGCTGCACCCTTCAGATAGGAAACCGACGTCATGTTACAGTGCCGGGTGGTCACGGTGGAGAGAGGCTTTACAAAAAAAAAAAAAAAACAGGACACCCATGATGTGTCATGATATGACGGATAACGGAAGAAAAAGAAGCAGAGAGAGACGTGGTGGTAATGAGACGGGACTGAGAAGCAGAGAGCAGGTTACGGGATTTAGACAGTTGTACGGCATCTTGTTTGAAGATGTCTCGTCAGGTGTGACATCGACACCACATCTGAGGACAAGAGACGGACGGAGAGTATGTGAGGTTTCAGGATCAACACACACGGGGGTACAAACCCAACCCCAATTCAGCACAATTACATGTCCATGTTCATACGCACACGCATACATACGCTCCAGCCAGGAGGTGACATTGATAAAGTAGGTTGGTCTTTCCAGGGCAGAAGTAAATTAGTTCAACTGTAGCTGTGAGATTACGTTCAGGTCTGTCTGTTTAGTCGCACTTTTTCAATACACCCTCCGGGCTTTGTGTGTGTGTGTGTGTGTAAAACTGTCTAGATTGCAGGGGCATGGGTTCGATGAAACAGGAGTAGGAGAAGGATTTAGCTTCACCAGGAAACACAAAGATACACACCATTATTAATTTTAAATTCTGTCTCCACTTCAAAGACCACCTCCTGATGATGTTCACAACGTTTTAGAAGTTACCTCCCGGTGTAAACTATCTGCATCCAGCCAGGTTTTAAGTGTCGGTCGGAGGTTTTCTCACTTGTGTTGTGATGTTTTCGGATTCATTGTGAATTCCACTTTCAGAGAATGTCATTATAAATTATGGCTATTACAATAAAAAAAAATTTAAAAAAAAATCCATTTAGCAATCGTAGGGGAAAAAATATATCTTCCTGTTTTTGTTTTTTCTAAGTCACTGACATTAAGATATCTAAAGATTAAATGTTATACATTGAAACTGATTCTCGAGACAGACTGCAGTTATAAGAGGCTTCTACTTGTTAGTGCTTTCCAACATGCCTCTAATTCACCAAGGAGAGACACACATTGATCGGGCAGCAAGCAGCAATCTTTCACCAAAGCAACACAAAGTGCTTTTTGCAGAGCTACTTTGCACTAATTAAACCATCAGGAGAGATTGGGGTTCATAGTCACGCTCAGGGAAACGTAGACATGCACATGAGGCTCCGGATTTTACCCATTACATCTAACAGCAAAATGAAGCCAAAAGATTACATAGCCAATAACGGTTGTTAATAAACAGGTCTCACTTCAAACTATAATTAATCTGAACCCTAAAAATTAAAGATCTTTTTTTATTATCTATAAAAAAAAATTTTTTTTTAAAACATTGCAAAACACTGTCCGCCTCAGTAATCTGCAAGTCCATAATATTCACAGTGCATGAGATGCATTTGTTTGCCAGATTTATAATGTCATAGTTTACTGGTCCACTCCTCTGCACAGCCGTAGCCACACTGTCCTACATGCTAACAAATATTGGGCCGCGCCACAGGACGAACTTTTTAGATGCTCAACTCCGTCGGTGGTTTTGGTTCTTGCTCTGTCCACGGTGATGATTTAGAATTTGTCTGACTGTTCCTGTGCTACCAGTGCCAGCGTGTTGTTGTGATTATGTTGCCCGGTACCTTGTCCCAGAGTCTCTCCCGGTCCAGAGCGATGATGACCATGGAAGGGTTGGCGAGGAAGCCTTGATTGTTGAACGACAGGTCCCTCCTTTCCCACGTCACGTTCAGCATGTGCCTGTGCCCGACAGAAACATCAACACAAATATCCAAAGTATAAAGTACGCAATCAGTGAACTTTGATTCTACACTCTACACATGATCATTTGCATATTCATTTCCTCGGATACACGCACACACAATGATCACCTCCTAATTAAAGCCAAAGCTCCCCCGGGAGGGCTTAATCTAATGTGGGAGACTGGAAGTAGCTCATTAGGGGATGATAGCGGCAGGTGATTGGTCGGACAGCAGGGTGTTCCTACGGAGTGATTTTGATGTGTCTTAAGGTATAAATCCACGATAGATTCTACTGTGTATAATGAATTCAGACCAATTTGCATTTCAGACCACTTCACGTCGCGTGCTGGCGGCCTCGTGAAAAAAGTTGAAGTTGTGCTCTTCTGTCGATGCGTCAGTAATGATCACTTTGGGAGTTTCAGGCTGTAAAAAATGATTTCTCTCCGTGTTTAACGGAAAAAAAAAAGGAAGTCAGTAAGATTATATTTATACAGCACTTTTCAAAACCAGGGTCACAAAGTGCTTTAAAGCTTGAATAAATATTTAGCTGCTGGAAAGACAAGAAGCGATAGCTCGAGTATGCCTCACCTGAACAGAGTATTGTTGTCTGAGTGTTTCGACGGCTTGTTGCAGTCTCCGTGTCCCTCGGGGATAAAACCATACTGCTTCTTGAAACTCTCGGCCCCTTTGGCTACAATGGCCACACCCTCCCGCACCCTCTGCCGCAAGCTTTTTCTCCACTGGTCCGTAATCACGCCGATCACACCGATGGGGAAGCTGGCAGGTGGAGGGCTTTCGGGGTTGCCCACGGCAAGACTGGGGAGGATCCAGATGTAGCCTGGCCCCAGCAGACCCACCTCAGCTGCCTGTTGAAACAAGTACTGCGCCTCCTCATGGGAACAGTACACCAGCAGGACCTGCGAGTCCACCTGCAGACAAGAGAAGAAATCTGTGGTAACTCGCAGAACGAAGGGAAACAGCTTGAGCATGCCGTAGGTCATCGGAAGACGGTGACGCCACCTGTTCCAAAAGTTCAAGCCGAGTTATAACGTAGTGAGAGTGGGAATTTCAGCTTCATTTAATTATTATTAACTTGCACTGAATTACTAAACTCGTCATTGTCGTACACCGACCAGTCAAGTTGCAGTTTCCATACATGTCTGTAAAAACTCATATATATAGCTGAAATTTAATAAGAAGCATTCATCCAAGCTTTGTTGTTCTTGTTCTGATGGGTTTGTTTTGCTACAAATTCTTAAATGCTTCAAGCACATCTTCAACCTGCCAGCAAAGAAGATCGATACAATCAGCACTGTTTCTTGTTGGACACTCAAGATCAGTCTCACCAATTCAGTATCTGACTGAATGTGAAATATGGTCACACTCTCCTCTTCTGTTCCTGAGTTACGGCGCTGAACAATGGCCAGAACATTTTTATGTCACAGTGAAGTTGACCTTTGAGCTCTTGGATATTAAATGTCATCTCATCATAGTTTTTAACCTATTAGACATTTTTAAGAAATTTGGTCATAATTCTTGAGTTACAACCAGTAATGGGCATCGAGACCTTGACCCTTGACCTTTGGCCAAAAAAATCTCATGAAGTTCAAGTTCGAGTGAACGTTTGTGCCAAATTTGAAGAAATTGCCTGAAGCTGTTCCACAGATATCGCATAACAAATTTTTTTCATACAAACTTGATGCTTAGCAACTTTATATGTCATCGTACCTGCTGCAGTATTCGTTTGGTCTTCACGTCACTCGACCCGACAGACATTTCCAGAGACAAGATGTCCTGCAGATTCCACAGAAAATAGGAAGTGTCTGTGTAGGACTGAACTATATCCACAAAGGTGTCGTAGCCCGCCAGCAAGCTGGTGATCACCGTAAACTCGCCCCAGTCATACTCCTCCATCATCTGAAACAGGGACATATGAAGTGCTTACTAGAAGTTATTATTAATTATTATCAGTACATTTCAAAATCTATAGGGACCGAAAGCAATAATTTGGAAATATATGTTGGTTTACATTCTTGCTTAGAGAAGATCGATATCATTCATCATGGCTGTGATCAATGTGTAGCTGGAGCCAGTTTCTGTTAGGCTTAGCTTAATTTAGCAGTAGCCCAACACAGAGCCACCATTAAAATTGGCGAATTTTGCACATCAGATTAAACAAGACCGACTGTGATCAAGAAGTCTTTGCAAAACAATTCCTCTTGTATTAATACATGCTTGGTGTTTAACATTGATGTAGACTACATCTGGTCAGTAATGACAAAACCAAACTAGAAAGCTTTAAAATCTGAACTGATCTATATGTGATTATATTTACTAATAGCCATTTACTGATTTTGCTACAAACTGTCACTTTCATTATGAAACTCTCTCAGCTGATAGATTGACATCATTACAGACTTAACTGAGATTATCTGGTTGACTCCCAAAACATCTGTGACAATGAAAGCCCGCCAATCTCATGGCAATTTGTACAATCCATCATAAATAGCCTGCAGATTGTATCAGCATGTGGACGTTGGTCCAGAACTTATGATCAGGGTTTTTCCCCCACTGATTGTTAGGACGTCCCTTTCACGGTGTTAATCCGCCTGAGAGGTCCCAGTAGTCAGGCTTGACCCTCCAACCATTTGGTGTGACAGCGTAGGATTTTGATTGGAGGTTAATAAAATGCACTTCTATACCTTGAACATGCTGATGGCCTGCTGCTTGAGAGAAGACCCCATCTGCAGGAAAGAGGATCCCTCGGCCTGTAAACACAAGGAGAGTCTCAGTTGATGGTTCAGTTTGTCACGGGCGGAAAGGCGAACGACATCCACGGCCAGGTGGACGTTTGCTGTCACAGGCGTTTGAGATACTTTTAAACGTGCCACTTCTGCAAAGGAATTACAATTTCCGAACAGGTTTTATGGGCCCACAGGTCATAAAATATGAGAAGAACTCAACATCTTGAATAAATCAGCAAACGAACATCCAAGTACAGTGTTGAACCTGTCACAACAGAAGCAAACCGGACGAAAGGTTTTCAGATTACCTGCTCGGCTTCTCCTCATTTACACGTCACCTTTAACATTGCCACTGCTGCGGAACATTTAAATTTGGTTGAAACTTCAAGAACAGTGCATTTTAATACTTCTCCCTCTTGTTCGGTAAGCATATTATCACCTGTAAAGCCATCCGTGTTAAAAGTCACGTATCCGGCGGAGCACAACGGACTTACAATACCAATTAAGTAAATGAGAAGTGACAAATGTGGGGGTGGGGTGGGGGACTACATTTTAAGCGAGCTTCGGACACTGTCACTTGAAGCAGCTTAACGTTTTAGAAAATGTTTCATAAATATCCGCAACGTCCTAAAAAGTGCCGTTTAAAAGTTTGGCAGCAAACACATGATCGATAACCCTTTAAAACTTGACTGATTGACAATACACAGCTGTGAAATATTCATTTGCACTGTACAGCCATAAAGATGCAGATGCAGGGTGATGTATGTTGTAAAAGGAACAGCTATCGTGGATATTATATCACGCTTTGCACTCTTATCGATGTTTTCCTCTTCAAACGCTTTGATTGCCCGTATTCAGCCTCGATGTGGCACAAGTGTCTCCGAGCAGCTCTCGGTCCCGCTGCTCTCTTTCTGTCGAGAAGGGGCGGTCCAGTGTTGTGCGTCTCTGTGTGTGTTAGCACACATTTGCATGTCTAGTCGCTGTGTGCGTTGACAGGAAAGAGGTTGTCAGGAGTCCCATGTAGTTCAAATAGTATGAGAGAAAGCAGGCTTCGGGGACGAGAAGCGGAGGAACTCTGGACAAACGGGGACGAGCTCCTGCCCTTCCCCGCCGGCCCGTCTCGTGCCCACTTGTTTTGGAGGATGGGATCGTTTGATTTGGCCGCTACTAACTGTGTTAGAGTGTTTTTCTTTCCCTCTTACTGGTAAAGTGTTTCCCTCTTCATGTTCATCCTGATTGCCTGGTCAGTCCCATTCAATCAAAGGCTTGGCCTCTATAAAGGCTGTATAAGCATGTTCGCCACCGAGACTCTGGCTTTGATGTCAATCTGTGCACACTTCCATTTGACAGACTACGTGTTAGTACACTAACTTTCATACCGCAATGAATTGAAACTGATTCATTTTCTGTTTGCTCATTTTACTAAAATATGAACGGTCTTTTCGTGCCCTCTGTTTCACGCACACAATAAAACACACTGATAGCTTCTGTCCAACAGCAGTGTAGTGGTACTTAGAGGAAAAATAAAGATGAATTGTATATGTTTACAGATTGTATGGTCTGAGCTGCAACAGCTGCGGCTTCCTCGACCGGCAATTTCAACAGTTTGAAAATTGGTTGGCGGTCCCTCCTCTTCCGCCGCACGTCCGCCAAAATATAAACAATTGAATATCAAGTATCCAGCGTTTCATACAAAAAAAAATTCACCATTATGAGTACAACATCCTTGTACTAGTTCACTGCAAGTTTCCATATTTGTGAGTGTGTAAACGCAGTTATGCACATGTAAGTGGAAGTACATGAATTCAGCCTCTTGCTCTTGCTCGACCAACACATACCTTGTTTCGAGTTAACCATACCCCTTTAAAGCTTGACTGGCAAGGCAGCTTTGCCATATGTGCTCATTTACAGTGATTCACTGCTTCGGTTTCACATGTATTCACATCCCAGAGCACGTGTCACATATATTTTTGTCAGCAACAGGAACCTTTCTGTCACTTGATCAAGATTTCTAAAATAACGCTAACAACAAAACAAATTACTGTCATATGTAAAAGATATATCCTGAGCAATGATGTGGTGATTTGAAGGTCAAATGATGTTGGAACATCATTACAAAACTGGATCGAATTCTTATGTGAGTGAAAGTTTTTTGGGGACATATAAATCATGTGTAATTGTTGTGTCAACAGTTGTCATTTCATTTCTGCTTAAACAACCACACTGAATAGGAAGAAACGTACATGCACACAAAACACAAAAAGCATCGGCTGCACTTGGCTGAAAAAAAAGGGTCAACAAATTCAACTGAAACTGTCCCACAGACTGAACAGCCCTCTTTCTTTTTTTTTTTTTTTTTTTTTAGATGAACCTCTGTAATAGTTGGAGATGTGAGAAGCCTCTAGGTGCTGGAGGGCTGAGTAGACATGTGATGTAAGCAGGTGCAAGAACATGCAGAGATTTGACATAAGTAGTAATATTTCAAGTTTAGATTCGATAATTGATCGGCAGCTGGTGCAAGAAGGCGTTCATCAGCGTAATGTGTTATTCTATTTTCCATCTGTACTCCTTCCTATATTAACTGCAGGCCGAAATATAAGTCTGTAATCTCAAAATACAACTGCACGCATGTATGAGAGAGGAAGGCAGAGAGAGAGAGAGAGAGAGAGAGAACAGATAGTGTTAAACTGTCAAGTGCCATTTGGGACCAAGTCTCAGATCTTCTCAGTCTGTTCCCGTCTCAGAGGTGACTAACTGTCATCTCTCCTTCCTGTTGGTCTTCGCTCTCCCGCAGCTCAGAGACTCCGCGAAGCCCCGAGAGAGCTCTGCAGCCCGAGGAGTACCACAGGAATATCACAGCCAGACTCTCCCTCACTCAATTTGACCAGGTTTTTATCTCTGTCTCAGCTCGTTGGAGACTCACCTCCAGGAGCTGAAATGCCACCAGGCCACTGACTGGGCTGCGCACCAAAATAGTTATAAAAATAGCGACACACAACTGTGTCAGGCTGTCACTGAATAAATAAAAAATGGCTCGGGATTGGCAGTCCTGGTTAACTATAGTGCCCCACTTCAGCTGATATGCCAGAGCGGTGGTGAGGTGCAATCGTTCGAAGAAGTGCCATTAAAATCCAATTAGTCGTGTCGGAGCTATTAAACAAACTGATAATGTGGTGACCCCTTCAGTCCAGTCAGTGTTTTATCACTTTCCAATTAAGAAAGTCAAAATCAAACTTATTGGAAGACATTCACTTTCCCCGTTGGTAGTGAAATCAAATAAGAATTACAATAAAAAATAAAAAACATTTTAAATACCTTCTTTTCCGTGTCTTAACTCACGGTAACACCACCCACATGAAGAGACAGAGTCCTTCCCCCTCTCTTCCCCCCTCCCCCTCGGCTTCCTCGTCCTCCACTTCCCAGCCGTCTTGTTCTCACCACCTTGGCAGTGCGGCTGTCACACACCGGCGTAATTAGCAGTCCTACTGCCATACGTATGGTAATGTGACAGGAAGATGGTGGACACGGTGGCTGCTCGCGCACTCCTCTCCTTCCACGGGGGAGACTTTGTGCCGCGCTTCCCCCTCGGTGGAGAGACTGGTGTCGGTCAAACAGGGAGCGAGTCGATGCTCACGTGTAGGTGTTATTTTACTATCTCTCGTACGGGTTATACATGCGCGCGTTTTTATATGAATAATAAATGTTTACTAGAAATAACCAGGAACGTTTACAATGTTGGGTTCATTGTTGAGTGAAATCACTCCGGTAACTATTATTCATTTTACTCCATTAGATTTATCCGTTGGCCGCAGTTACTTTGCAAATTGACTGACACAACTGACACTGTATAAACTGGAAAGAAAGTGTCAGACAATCATCGCAAGTCATTTGGATTCTTCCTCTGGGGGCCGCAAATGTCAGTAAATCATTTAATTGTAATCCATCTGTTGTTGTTGAGATCGTTATTGACTAACTACCTGACAGACAAACAATGCCATTGAGCCACGCTGCTAGACTGAGTAAACAAGGAACAGTCAGAATCAATGCAGCACAGGCCGAGTATATCCTGATTTTTAGTCCCCACCGTCAATCACACTTCAAAATCGCTCGACCCTCCGCTTCCAGTAATGTGAATGGAAAGATTTTTGTCTGCCTGGTCAAAGACTCAGTCCTTCAAACTCCTCCGCAGGTGTAGCACAGGCTTTCAGTTTACACAGGATTTGTAGTTTCCAGATCCAGCCTGAGATCAGTCAGGTGATGCCACTGAGGAAAATATTCAGACTTGACAACAATCCTCCTGAGCCTCAGATAAAAGTGTTTTTATCAGGATTGAACAGCATACACTGTGACAAGTAAATTGCCTTTGACAAGTCACATCTCTGGAGTAGAGGAATATGTCTGCCTCTGTCCACCTCACATTCATGACTGTTTCCAAAGCGTAGAGAAACATGGATGAACCCGAATACAGTGATGCAAAAGTCTGAACCCACGACAAGGAGTTTTCATTCACGACACGCACAAACAGTTTTTCCTAATTTATACTTCCAGACGGTCGATAAATACTGAAGATTATATCCTTCTTATTCTAGAAGTTGTGGCAAATCTGTTGTAATGGATTGCACGGACCTGTATAATAAAATAATGAGGATTTATTCATATAGAACTTACTCGTAATGCAAAATGTATTAATTGATGAACCTAGAACTGCTTCATTAAATTTCAAAAACTCAGCCTCGGCTGACTGGAGTCCGAGCCCTTTTCCTCTGTAACATGCTTTTTAAAAGCACATCATTTCTCATTTTAGTTCATTTGAAGTAAAAAAAATTATAGAGATTTTCATTTAAATGAATGTCTGCTCAGTCATTATCTATTGCTGAAAGACACGATAGTGACTGAGCCTGTGGCCCGCTGATGAAAGCCCTCACATTTGCAGTATTACAAACTGAACGAGCTGTCGGTGGCGAGACATTTCCGGAAAAAGAAATCCCAATGTAGTGATGTGTTGTCCATCGTTCTACCGGGGAAGAGGGGATGCGGAGCTAATGCAACTGACGTCACTCAGGCAACACTGTTTGTTTCTCTGCAAAGTGAGATTTTTGCATTTTAGTTGTTTCAAAGCTTGATCTACACGAACATATACTTTATGTAAATGTGGTAGAGAGTGCTTAGTGACTTAAGAACCCACAATGTGTAATGTGTGTATGTTATGAATGCTCCCACTTCCGCAGACGAATTAATGAAGTCGTGACCTTGATGTTTTCACCGAGGTTGCAGCCACGGCCCTGAACGTGACTCTTTCTGTACCTCCAGCAGTTATTTCCAAAATAGTTTTGATGCTTGGAGCATCACAGACTAAATTAGATTTACTTCTGTTTTGTCAGGATTGGTGGCAGAAGAACCTGGGAACCTGAAACATATGTTGTTTTTAGCTGATTTGTGTGGACTGACCCTTTAAATAGAAACAATTCGTTTTAGTACAGTTTGCTTTAACAGATAATTAAACTCTGTCACGGCATTGTGATGCTTATGTCCTCATTAAACTGATTAATTTTCACCTATTTAGGGAAACCTGCCACAAACAATTAACTTGAATTGCGACGCTACTCTCAATGCTATGGTGTGACTAGTTTGACTGACTGCCTTATTGAGATTACTGGGCCATGCTGGAGGTGACCTGGCCATTAACGTGGTTTCATTCCCAGAGATTTCAAATTTAAAAAAAAATATTTAAAAAAACCCACTTTCCAATGGGAATACTGTGCAGCAGCTCTGGGCTTCTCATGACCTGTTTATGGAGTTTCTGGTTTCTGGATCATGGGGCCAAGAGAGAGCCAGAATTGAAGGGGGTGGAGAGAAGAGACAGAAGTACAGAAGGACAAACGGAGAAAACGGGTCAGTTTTGCCACAGAAACAAACCCCCCCAAAAAAGAAATGTACACCGTGATCCAGTAAGAGACGTCTGGCTCATTGCATCACTTCGGTCTAATATCACGACCAGAGTGTGACCTTAGACTGCAGCCACTTCTCAGACTGTAACTCCTGAAATATAATCTTCTACTGACAGCTTCAAATTGTAATAAATGATCTTATATGCTCGAATACTCGAGCTCAACAGTGTCTTTGCTTCAAAAATCCATCATGTGCACACTTAAAAGCCACTTTTGTTCCCATTTACTGGCGCACACACACACAGAGAGCTGTCAGCTTTGTTTATTCCAGACTTTATCATCGCCTACAACCACGATCGCTCATTATTCGATGTTTGTAACTGTAATGAACAAAAACTAGTTTGTTAGTGATTAAACATTCACTGTGTATTTCCTCAAAAACAGAGAGATTTAATAGCGCTTTATGATAATAAAATAGAGTTGTCATCTGTAGTTAATTAAAATTTCCTTTCCCAAAATGTTTCCCGGCAGCCACACAAACAATCTTTTACCACACCCTCACCATGTAACGAGTAAACTCTAATGCTCTTTTATACGACAATCATTCATCCAAAGTGTCCTCTCAGAAAGTCGGCCTTATTTGAAGCGAGGTGATAATGTGTTTGGAAATGGTTCGGCATCTTTTTAAAGGGTGTCATTTCGAGTCAGTGGTCTTCACTGCTCGTATCAAGTCAGAGCACTGCAGAAAGCTCAAGTTATTTCATTGAACTCCTTTACACTGTGAATTCAAATAGCTTCCATCAGCTCTGAGGCTTTACAGCCACTGGTACTAACAGGTTTATGAAGACTTCTATTTCATGAGCGATTATGTTTTTAAATGAGACCGGCTGTCCTCCAAAGACTTGATGATAGTATCAGTCTTTCCTGCAAGTGCCCCCAAAACAACATGGAAGCTGTTGCTCTGTCCTTAGATTAGCTGCAATTTAAGGTTCAGGACGGATTTAAACCTGTGTTGACTGGGTCAAACTCACATAAGCACTTAAACCACATTGCTGTGTTCTCAGAAACTGCAGTTTAAGCTTTATTATATGGTTCAGTCTGAATCTGTGTCCTGTAGAAATAGAACGTCCTGCAGAGGTCATCGTTTGTGGGACCTCCCGCTGTGTCGTCCCCCCTTCGGCTTGTGAAGTGTCTTTTTGAAGCCTTGACTTTGACACATCGGTTGTCGCTATCTTGGGGGGGGGGGGTGGACTGAGGGGTGAGTCTCACTGAGAACCTAAGGACACGAAGCCCTCCCACCTACACCGGCAACCTGACTGAACCCCAGGCAACTCAATCAAACCAGACATACCTCTCTTTGAGACCTAATATCTAATTAACGATGGAATTATTCTCACAGCACCAGAACACTGATCAGAAGGAGTGAATTTAGCAAAAGACACAAAAAATGTAGTGATTTTGTATTTGATGAGAGTGGTTGACTGTTTTTGAATGAGCGCCTATTGGAGCCAGAGGTTGTTTTTTTTAGCCAGCCCCTAGTGGCCCTCAGTGGTATCGCAATTTAAGGCACTTCTGCTTAATTTTTCAGACCCGGGAAGTATGTCCGTCTTTTTATACAGTCTATGGGTTCAACTACAGGCTGGTTTGAACTGAGGTTTAGGTTTCATAAAGTTGAATAAGGACGACTTGCTTGTAGGTTTTTACAGTTGCAACGCGGAGAACTAGTGACTATGAATGGCAGCAGTTTGGTGTTTGTAATATTCACTCAAAATATTTGCAGTGCCCATGTTTATTGTTGCACAGCTGTGTCACCTAACAGTGTGACTGAAAAGGAATTTTGCCTTATCTTGCTGAAAATGTTAAATATATGTCATTTATGGAAAGATTTATTTAAATACAAATCGAAGTGCATGAATGTCAAATTAACCGTTTCAAATTTGTTGCTTTGTGTTGGAAAACTTCCCAGCTGCATGTTTATGGGTCATTTATACGATCATTGTGTTGTTGGGTGTTGTATTGTTATTGCTTGTTAGGATTCACTTGTTGTTTTGTTTTAATGGCTTATTTTATGTGAAGCACTTGGAGTAACTGGAGTTTAGAAAAGTGCATTACAAATAAAGTTTATTATTATTAGGATGCACCAACTGGAAACCATCTTTAATGGAAAGAGGATAGACTGTTTCTTTTCACTCTGTAAATTTGGGTCTGGTAATACCGGGCTGCTTGTATTTACCATATTTATTGGTATATGCATCACCAAATTTCTTGGTAAATGTCATATCCCAAACATAATAAAAAACTGGGATAAGCCTCATAACTGAAGTATCTATCCTTTTAAACACACTTAACCCGATATTAGATATTCAGAAGCTTTGTTTGTGTTCCCATACTTTTGGCCATTAAGTGTTTCTGCAAAAATAAAAACCACCAAATTTGAGGATTTGTGGTTTTAACAAGACAAACATTGAATTCTCACAATCATTGCTATCATAATTAGAGCACTCATTTATCTGACAGTGGAATATTATGGCAAATATATGTAAGTTCTGTTGTTGTTGGTAAAGTTTCTTGTTGTTGTTTACCCCGCAGCCTCGCTCGGAGTGTCCTCCAGCCTCCCATCCTCATCTCCTCTCCTTCTCCTCTCTTGTTGCCTTCCCGCTCTACTACTCCCATGACTCGACATCTGGAAGCAGCACCCTCTAATGATCACCCAGCACACTGCAGTGACTCACAGCCAGCCAGCAAGCCCACAACACACACACACACACACACACACACACACACACACACACACACACACACACACACACACACACACACACACACACACACACACACACACACAGAGATAACACACTCAAGCTCTGATTTCCAACTCCTCCGAGAGACACGTTGCTTTATTTTTTCTCCTTCCCTCACAGGCCCTATTGAACAGTCTTTATGCCTTTTCTCAGCCGTTGCTCACACTTTCTCATTTCCTCCTCTTCGCTTTCGCTTGATGTATGTGTCGTCTGACAAAAGACACACTTCCTCTCTTCCTTTCAATCTTTTCATCTTTGTCTCATTCCCTCCTTCCTTGTTGTTTGCCATAGAGAGATCACTGAGACAGGAACCATAAATAGGCGGCCTGCGCGGCTGCTGGTGCTGCTTCTTTTTAAACCCGCCATCAAAGATATTCATCATCATCAGGCTATTGATAATCAAGCACTATTGAGCTCTTTTATCCCCTGTGAGAATCATGCACTCACATATGTCTCTCTCCGTCCAATCCACCTGTCCCATTGTGCCCGACACCTCTGACAAGCTTCTTCTTTCTTTTTTTTCTCCTTGCTGACAACAAAGGAGTGTATAAGAGAGAGACAGAGACTGAAGGGGAGTTTGAGACGCAGGGCTGAATGAGGCCTTCGACATGCAGACCACAAAGGGGAGTGTTTTAGTCTTTGTGCTATATACAGAACCGTCACTCAACACTTTAGGCTCGTCACAGAAACGGTCGGTCGGTACGCGGATAACGTCCCATCTGCATGTTTGTCTTCTGGCGCTGTCAAGTGGAGAGGTTAATTAATCCAGCCGTGATTGGCTCGGCAAATTACAAATCAGAGATTGTCGATCACTGACAAACTTCGCCCACAACATTTTGGAGGCAGTAGAAGAACTGCCCGAGATCCAAATCTGGGTTGAATATAAACACAATTTGAAGGAAGTAGCAACGGGTTGGAGAGGTTTTTGCAAGGAACCGAAAGCAAAATAGAAAAATAGGGGGCAAAAAAAGACTGAATGGTTTTGATGTTGGGGTGAATTGTAAAAACTATATAGGAGCTACAGCCTCCTGAAGGGTCTAATTAACAGTTTAATGGCGTCATGGAGCTCCAAGAGAGCACAAAAGAGCACAGGCCCGTGGCTTACTTTTGGCCAACCTTAATAGACTCAGCCAAAAAAAAAAAAAAAAAACTGGATTCATGGAGTGGAGGTGATGGAGGGAAAGATTATAAAGCTGGAGGGATAGAGAGACCAAAAGTAAAATATGAATAAGTTGGTGAAATGAGACGAGGTGAGAAGTGCAGAGAGTACCAAAAAAAAAAATACCAAAATGGAATTTTGGGAACAAGAATGACTATTTCACTCACAAAAGAGAGAAGGGAGACTTAACTGTGAGACAGTAAAACATTGCCTTCAGGCAGCTGTCAGCCAAGCTTCATCGAAGCATCTTTCTCCTCCGTCTGCCTATTACTCACTCACTCTGCCGTTCCCGCTCTGCCATCAAAATACAGCAAATCAATCACCCTCCCGCAGCTACAGCTCCTCCTGTTTAATACCCGTCTATGACGTGACATCTGCAGATACCTTTTGATTAACAGGAATCTGATAAATACAACTTGCCACAGTTTACAAAATGTCGCCTGCGGGCGACATCCACCGTTCGTAGCCACGTAGCTGCACTTTACAGCTCGGTTTGGATTCCTCTGCTGGTGGATAAGTGCAGGAATTCACCCATTTGGCCGTGTGTGTGTGTGTGTGTGTGTGTGTGTGTGTGTGTGTGTGTGTGTGTGTGTGTGTGTGTGTGTGTGTGTGAGTGAGTGACTGTGACTGTGTTCATTTGCATGTGTGTTTCTATGTGTGAGAGTCACTTCTATAAATACAAGGTGTCGAGGATAGCAGTTAGGTAATTAAAGGAAGGAAGGGAAGACGGGCGGGAAGCACGCAGTGAGAGGAAGAAGGGATGGAGCCATTATCCAACTCAAAAGTGGAGAAAAAGTATAGATTAACAATCCATCTGGTGTCATCAATCTCTTCTTTACAATCTAACCGCACAGCTCACTGCTCTCCGTCTCCATTCATCAATGAGATACATGCTAAATCATAGCAGGAAAAACCTGCTGCTCTTCAAGAGCGCAGGGATGATTGATTGAAGCGCAGATTGCCCGTAGCACTTGTCTCCCCTCGCAAAGTTTCTCTTCCCACAACTGTGGCTTTTTCCCAGCCAGGGATTAGACGATCTGATAAGGGTCGAAGGCTGCAGTCATCGCCGATAATTCGCCCATCTGTATTGCTCATATCCAAGTATTTGCATGCAGCGAGTTGCTTGCCAAAGTGGGTTTCACCGCTCTGACCTACTTAAATTGTTTTAAGCTGAGTGATGCCGGTGCACAAGAGTTCTGACTAAGACAGGAGGCTGTGAGGAGCGAGTGCTGCTGACAGGGTTTACATTACAGGTTGTTGTTCATGTCGTACCAGTGAACATTTTTTTTTTTCTTGATCGTTATATGTGACCAATGTTATTGCAACACCTCTGGGTGAAATGCATTCATCAGAGTGGCAAGAAGGCAGACTACTTCAGACCCAATCCAAGC